>NC_091799.1:34028863-34331893 GCF_041296235.1 Equus asinus
GGAAGATTAGCCCTGAGTTAACATCTGCTGCCAATCCTCCTCTTTTTGCTGAGGAAGACTGGCCCTGAGCTAACATCCATGCCCATCTTCCTCTGCTTTATATGTGGGACGCCTACCACAGCATGGCTTGCCAAATGATGCCATGTCCGCACCCGGGATCCAAACCTGCAAACCCGGGACCACCAAAGCGGAACGTGTGAACTTAACCACTGCACCACTGGGCTGGCCCCTAAATGACATTTTTAACATACTGAAATTTATTTAGAAATGTCTGGGAGTTTCTCAATGACTGACTTGGTGATACCAAGTCAGCAAGGAGCGCTATGGAAACTGAATTTATGCGCCCTTTGGAATAACTGGAATGTTCTGCTGAACAGCCAAAGGCATTTCAAGATGCTACTTAACAGTGTGAAGTAAATGAGGTGGGGAAACCACACACCCAGGGTGGCATTGCTCTGCTCGAGAATGACGAGCCAGGGCAGAGTCTTCCATGAAGAGGCGCCTTCAAGCCAAGAGTCAAGAGTGGTACCCGGGACCCGCTACATAATCACACCTGCCCCTTCACCCATGAGGAGGTCTATAAAAAGATTGTTTTAAACCTGCCCTGTTAACAAAAGAGAAGACTATATGTGCTCTTAAAGCACTACTATCTAAGGAGAGGGCAGGCTTCTGACCAGAGTCTAAGGTGGAGTTAGGCTGCAAAAGCCCAAACCGAGCCAGCCCACATTTGCGGCAGTGGGGTCTCCCGACCGGAGGGAGCAGAGCAGAACCCAGCAGCACACAGCTCGCTGCTGCTGGTCCTTCCACCTCGCTCTCAGCACAGGCTCTGTGCTTGAGGTGGTTTTTCTGAGTTTACAAAAATAAATTTGTACTGCCAGTTTAGTTCTCCTGGTGCTGTAATCTGATCTTCTGTTTAGTCTCTGATGGTGCCTGGCGCTGGGGGAAATGAAGTCATTTTGAAAGTTGGTCCTAGTTGGCTGGGAAGCAAAGCGCGATTTGTGAGGGCCCAGCAACTGGGGTCCACAGGCAATGAATGCTATTAGGACCATTGGTCAGCAAATATCTATGGCACACCTACTGGGTGCCGGGTCTGTGTTCTATACCCTTCCATAGCTTCTCTTATTTACTCCTCCCACCAACAGCAAGGTGGGGATTCTCCCCATTCCACAGAGGGGAGGGCTCCAGCCTATGGCAGCCAAGCCTTCTTTCTCCAGGGTCACACAGCTGGTCAGGAGCAGCTCCAGACAGAACCCACGAATGCCACCCCCAGGGCAGGGCTCTGCCCCTGGCAGCCACACTGGGCAGGTCAGGAGGAAGCAGAGCCAGGAAGTATGCAAAGGGTCAAAAGGGGAAATTTAACAGCAAATGCAAAGCAGCAACTGACAGTCTTTGAAACCACGTGTTGCTGCTACTGGACCCTGGGAAGGTCATGTTTCTTTTCTGGGTCTCAGTTTTCTGGTCTGGAAAATGGGAGAACAAAACTAGGTGAACCCCCAAAATGTACTTCCTTTCTGCTTCTAATCTTCCTAGTTCTGTGAGGTTAGCAGGAACCTTGGGCAAAGGTGAAGCACAGGGTAGTTTTGCGTCTGGTAATGATGTGGGCAGAGCCGAGAGAATGCAAGCCAGCACGTGGGGGCAGCAGCCTTGAAAACTACTCGATACTTTTGCCAAGAGGGATTTTAAGGGTCCAGGAAGGAACTCAACTCTGTCTTAGACATTCTCCTTGTCAGAGCTTTATCTCTTTAGTTGAAAGAGTCTATTCTGCTAAATGTAACCATCCCATTCATGTACCTTAGTGTGACAGAATGTTCCAAAATGGATTTGTTGAGATCAGGAGGAACCAGAGGAAGCGGGTTATGTGAAGAGGCCGGCTTCAGTGATGGTGAGACCCAGCCTGCTGCCTGGAATTGCAAAGCGGGGGCTTAGCACTGAGAAGGCTCCCTGTGCACACTTCCTGGGGGCTCCTGGGGCCCAAGGAAGCTGGAGGTTTGCGCCTCTTCAAACTGCTCCGAGGCCCAAACCAAGGCACACATGGAGGGCAGCTTGGGCCTCAGCAGCTCCAGGGGTCCTTTCTAAATGGCCCTGGCTGCTGTCTCATCCCCAGGCTGCCCTCTCTCCTACACCCTTCAGGTAGGTCCCTCTCCAAGTCCCAACTCCAAAAGACTCTCAGCATGGAGCGAGGTCTTTAAAGCAATTTGCACTTTGATGCGAGTTTGATGGGAATATTTACAATTTAAAATAGCTTGTTCACCCAAAGCAATCCCTGATTGGGGTAAAGTATGGGAAACTAAGACATTCCCAGCCTTAATTTATTAAGAAAACAGGAACAGGGGCCATCCCAATGGCCTAGTGGTTAAGTTCAGCGCGCTCCGCTTCGGCAGCCCGGGCTCGATTCCCAGGCATGAACCTACACCACTCTGTTAGCAGCCATGCTGTACTGGCAGCCCACATACTAAAAAATAGAGGAAGATTGGCTAACATCTCAGGGCGAATCTTTTTCAGCAAAAGAACAAAAGACAGACAAAAAATAAAAGGAACAGCAGCTTCCCTCAGGAGGAAATCCAGACTCAGCACCACCTCTCCCCATGCTCAGGATCCTGAGAGCTACAGAGCAGGGAGATGGGGAGAACACAACCAGTTGGACGGACCACCCAGGGATGTCCACACCATGATCTCATTCATTCTACAGAAAAAGAAATAGTTCCCCAACTTCCAACCCCTTACCCTTCCCACTGCATCCTGCTGTCCCCCGTGTACCTCTGCCTGCCTCCAGGACTGCTCAGACAGAGGGTTTTAGGAGGGAGGAGAATACAGAACCTTCATATAGGTTGCGCTTCATTCCAGAACTAGATGAAGCTAGTGGTGACCTGGTAAGGGAAAGGGGCTGAAAAGTCTAGCAGGGCAAGGCAGTACACCCCAATACAGTGTCTGCCAGGCACCCATTTCTGCCCTGAGCCTGATGGAAATCCCTCCCTCAAAGATCTTAGACTCAAAAGGTCCCTCTGCTCGCTACCTCAGACACCACACTCATCTTCTGCAGGAACACTGGCATCATCATGGTGCAGCACGGAGGGCAAAGCTTTAGAAGAAACACATTACAGTCTCGTCCAGAACAATGAAAACTTGCAGTCAATGAAAATGTGTAGTAATAAGAATCAGCATCTGAAAATTGCAATTTGTTTAACAGATGGAATACTATGCTACCTTCAAAAAGGATATTTATCATAATTGCATGGCAACCTGGAATGATGCTATGTTAATATATACATGCATATCAGGGTACAGAGTTCTGGTTGAGAAGGGGCTTTGGTATCCATCAGGCCTGGGCTTCTCCTTCTCTGTGAAGTGGGTATAAAATCACTACTACCTTATGGGGCTGATATGAAACACAAGTGCCCAGTATGGGGCTTGTACTACAATAAAAGGACTCCATGAATGATGACTAAAATAGAAATAAACTGAGAAAATATTAGTAATTCATATCACAAAGGTTTAATATTCATGATATATAAAGAGCTCTTGCAAATCAATAAGAAAAAGACCAACAACCCAAACATAAAAAACAGGCAAAAGATATGGGCAGACAATGGACACACAAAAAATATTTAAACTATTCTTAGACATTCAAAAAGACTCCCAATCCTGCTCATATAAAAGAAAAGCCAAAGTAAATTATGAGATAAGTTTTCCATGAATAAATTAGTAATTAGTATGGGAGGAAACAAGTACCCTCATCCAATTCCATGAAGTTGCATAGCAATTTGACATATATTCCCAACTTTAAAATATACAACGTCTTTGACCCAGTAACTCTACTTTTAAGAATTTACACCCAGATATAGTATGTCCAAGTATCTCCAATGCTACATTGCTTGCAATAAGAAAAATGGAGGGGCCAGTGTGGTGGCATAGCGGTTGAGTTTGTGCACTCCACTTCGGCGGCCCAGAGTTTACTGGTTTAGATCCTGGATCGGACCTACACACCACTTGTCAAGCTGTGCTTTGGAGGCATCTCACATACAAAATAGAGGAAGATGGGCACAGCTGTTAGCTCAGCGATAATCTTCCTGAAGCAAAAAGGGGAGGATTGGCAGCAGATGTTAGCTCAGGGCCAATCCTCCTCACCAAAAAAAAAAAAAAGATTAAGAGGCATTGCAATACTCAACAAGTAGACAAGACCTGGCCTTTTTCAGAGTAGTAAGGCCTTTACTCAGCCATGATGAACAAATGCATATCAAAACGTGACCTCCCCGTGAGCAAATTGTGCTTTCTCGCTGTAATAAATATACTTTTAGGAGCAAACTCTCACTCTATACAATTGTATGACGATATAATCTTCCTTTTTCATCAAAAATAAGTAATTGCCTCACTGTTGTACGTGGACATTTTTCTTCCATGAGCTGCCTATTCCCAGAAAAGTTGTGAAACACTCTGTGAGTAACCAAATTCCTCTTCGGGACTCAAATGTTGTAGAATTTCACATACTGTCACAGACAGGATATGTCATAGGAAAACCCCGTTGAAAAGTTTCCCAAGGTCTAATCAGTCAACTAGAGAGCAAAAATCGGAGGCTGACTTTCTCCATTATTCTAAACAATAGTCCTTTTTTTTTTTGCTCCATTCAACTTAAACGTGCGCAAGAGTCAATCTAGCATTCTCCCCATCCACCTCTAAGACAGACAGACAGGTGGACGGACACACACAGGCACTTAGTGAATTTCAATCAGTATTTTATTCTAGCAAAGTATTTCAAAGCTTTGAGCAAAGTTTTAAAAATAGTATTTTAGGTTTGCTAAATCTAGTCTTCTGTAACCAAAAACACCATGTCTTTTATCACTGTTTAAAGGGAAGGAGGGGTTTGCAGACGGATGATAACTCTGCACTGAGGCAACCCTGAACTTGGGCCCAAGTGCCAGTTCTGTCTCGGGATCCCTTCCTTTCTGTCACCCAGTTCCCAGCCCTCGGCCTGAGGGTCTGAGGTCAGCAAGATGACCCAGCTCTGGGCTAAGCCCTCTTACAAAGTCACCCACCAGGCTCCTCCCTGCTCAAAGGCAGCAGGTGTTAAGCAGCAAGCCTTCACTTCCCCAAGACAGCACTCACAATCCTGAAGAAGGGGAAACCCAATAATCAAGAGATGTTTTTAAATGAAATACCTGGCAAGCTCTAAGAAAAACTCAACCAAAGGACCTACCACCTACAAACAGGAAAAAGGGTTGATCCTATTGAATCAGCTCCCTATGGACTGGAAGGGAACTGCTGGAAGGTTCTAGAAGGTTTAGATCTCCATCCACATAACGGGTCTCATCATCATGGATATTAGCATCACTATGAACTGCCGCTCACCCCGTAAATTCATGAATGGCCTTTTCTTAAGTTTCTTCAAAAGCACAAAGCCATGTGTGAAGCCAGACTGCGCAGCAAACAGACCTCTAATCCAATTCACTCTGACACACTCTGGCAGGAAGAGAGAACTCCAGGAAAGTCCAGATGGTCAATCTGAGAGTCCTGCCCCACCAGGACTAAGTGGCAATTCTGGATCAGGATACGCGCTGGGGGCACTGGCCGGATGAAGAGTAGGGCATGGCAAGCAGCCACGGAGCAGCAGAAGCTCAAACCAGGCCCACTCAAATTTTCTGACTCCCACTCATGCAGCAAACTGATGCCGTTGACTATATGGGATTCTGCGCCCGGATCAGAGGTGCATTTGTGTTTTAAACCAAGAGAAACTTGCCCTTGACACTGAGGATCTGACCCTGATTCAGATTCTGCCCCAGTCCTATGCTTTTTTAAGCCAGAACCACGGATTCACCCCTCTCCTGCCCACAGCTCTGGGCTCTCCCAATCTCACCCTGGGCCAGCTCTGCTGGACCACACTGTGGGAAAAGTTTGGGCAGCCCAGCCCTGGAGGCAGCTGAGGGCCAGTCACCTGCTTCTGCCCACTGCATTTGTGACCCTGAATGCCAGGAAGGAACCTCTGCAGGAGAAGGAAAGCATGGAATTTCTCCATCCACCAGGGAGTGCGTGATAAGCATAAGCCAACGGTAAGACCCGGTGCAGGGGGAGTCGCGGGAGGGTATTTGGCTTCACCCTAAGAAATGTGCTCCTTCTCTTTGCTTAAAGCCAATGGAAGCTGACCACTACACCTCATGTCTCATTTATGAGGAATTTCTCTGCCCGGCCATGGGCTCCCAAGAGCAGAGAGCACCGTGGTTGAGAGCCAACAAGTTATACTAATTACGGAAACTGGAGAAAGTCTGAGAACCAGCAACAAGAAAGGGGGTCTCCATTTGCTTACACAGCCTCTGCTTCATCCTGTTTACCCTCCAGAGGCCCCTTTGATCTAGCGGCCAACTGCTGCTAACCATTTTGCTGTGATGGTTTTTAGACCATTATTTTATTCTCCATTTATTTGTGCGTGATCCAGTGGGAAGAACATGAGTCTAGAGAAGAGACGGTCAGGGTTGGAATCCTCTGGTGTCACAAACTGACTGTGTGATGCTTACACAAGAGGTTTTCTGCTCTCTGAAACTCTGGCTCTTCATCTGTTCGATGCGCATACTAATTACCATAGTGGGTTGAATAGCGTCCCCTCCAAAATTCATGTCTACCTGGAACCTCAGAATGTGACCTTATTTGGAAAAAGGGTCTTTGCAGATGTAGTTAGTTGAGATGAGGTTATACTGGATTAGGGTGGGCCCTAAATCCAATGATTGGTCTCCTTATAAGAAGAAAGGATACACAGAGCTATATACAAAGGAGAACCTATTGTGGAGACAGAGACAGAAATTAGAGTGATTCATCTACAAATCAAAGAGTGCCAAGGATTGCTGGCAACTGCCAGAAGCTAGGAGAAAGGCATGGAACAGATTCTCCTGCAGAGAGAAGGAACACATTCTTCCTCTCCAGAAAGAACCAACTCTGCCATCCTTGATTTCAGATTTCTGGCCTCCTGAACTGTGAGAGAATAAATTTCTATTGTTTTAAGCCACTCAATTTGTGGTCATTGGTTACAGCACCAATAGGAAACTAACACTCCTACCTTCTAAGGGTGTTAGGGAGATGCCCTAAGAGACAGCACGTGAAAGCAACTGGCCTCATGATGGGAACAGGGCAGGCTCCCAGCGCAAGGCAGGTCACTCCTGCTCTCTCCTCTGGCAGTAGGCCAATTAGAGGATTTTTCAAGCCTTATTGGAGGTGGGTGGCCACACGGTATTTGCACTTTTTTAAATTTGTGGACAGAACAGGAAGAGGAAAAGAAGACCTGTGGACTCAGTGCATACTCAGGCAACAATGACCACAGGCTTACCGACTGCCTCACTGGAGCAGAAGCATGCGGGAATGCTGTTGTCCACAGAAGCCAGTTTGCAAAGATGGAAGCTGCAAAGCCCTGAAACTGGCAATGGGCACACAGCTTGTCAAACTGGAGGAGGAACACAGGAGTCCAGAGCCCTTGAAGGTGTTGGCTGAGCTTGATGACCAGGTGACTGTAACCGTGTCTGGAGCAATTACGATGTGCCAGGCACTGCACTAAGCAATTTTGATGCACAATCACATTTATTCCTCAAAACCAGCCTATGAAGCCACTGCTCTCGTTGTCTCTGGTGTACAGCTCAGGGAACTGAGATTCACAGAGTTTTAAGTGACTTGCCCCAAGACATCCAGCAGTAAGTGGTGAAGCTGGGATTGAACCGAGGCCGCCTGTCTCAGGTCCTTGAACCACCATCTTGCCTGTTGTAGATGCAGACGTAGCAGCTGGAACCATCTGGACTAGAGGCTCATCAAACAAGGAAGACGAGCTCCAAGATTCTTGATCCACTTTACCGCCTACTCTAAATGGATCTGAGAACTCTTTCCATGTGCTTTCTGGCTTAGCGGTGAGCCAGTTTCCTCTACAGGAAATAGAAACAATATGGACGACAGTGGTCACCATGATTCATTGAACATTACAATGTGCAGGCATTTCACTCCGCCCTTTACATACATTATCTCAATAAATTCACACAGCACATCTTGACATAAGGCATTATCTCTATTTTGCAGATGAAGATATTGAAGCTCAGAGCTTAAGTAATCTGCCCAAGGACACAAAGCAAGTAAGTGACAGAGTTGAGATCCAAGCCCTGGCTTGTCCACTCTAGAGAAGCAAAATCTTGACATCCTCTTTGCTTTCCCAAGACACATGATGTGTCATGGCTCACTGAATCCAAGAATTCACTTTGAGCTCTTAGTGTATCTTAAAAAGGTATGTCTGCCATCTGCCCCTACTTCAGATGCCTGGAGTTCTCCTCCAAATGCTCCAGGTGAGTGACTTTCTCTTCAGCGAAGTGGCTGGAATTCTCTAGATAATGTCTGGCCACTCCCAAGAATGTCTGTTTGTGTACACAGTTTGGATCACAATAGCAGGGACCCGAGAGCAGCCTGTCCATTCCGGATGTGGACCCCTCCCCAAACAAGGAGGTCAGAAGGTGCGGATCCAAGAACAGGAAATAACAGGGGCTGGGCGTGGGAGTAGGGGGCTTCAATGCCACAGAAACACAACCAATAAACATCTTAAGCTGTGAGATGCTAGAAGGCAGCTGGAACCAAAAGGTTGACTACAGCCAAGATGTTGCTTTGTTCTAAAACATTGAATCTCCCATTGTTTTCCCTTAATTTTTCTGAGCACATCTTACATAAAAGGAAGAAACAGAACCCCAAGCCATGCTCCCTGCATTGGTGATGTCTTGCTGAACGTCAGAATTGGGGCAGATGGTCAAAATTCCTGTATCTCATCTTAGCAAGGCCACTGGGGGATGGGGCGGGGAGGGGGGCGCCCACGCTTTACCTGCAGACTGCAGTGGTAACAAAGGGCTTGTCAGTTCCCCACTAAGTCAGCCTCCCTCGATGTCACTGTGCGATGCTGAAATGCATAAGTTAGCACGCTTTCCTTTTAGTAAAGTAGTTGAACCTCCTGTGAAAAGCATTCTTTAAAATCATTTCTTGATTTTACTCTCTAATTCATGTTTAACAAATTCTGTATTAGGCCAATTAATTTCAGAGTTGGGATATAAACACAAAACAATAACCCAAGAGAATATGAGATGTTTAAAACATTAAGCCCAATTAGATTCACATATCCAGTTTGCCTTCCTCTTTGTAAGCCTCATTTGCAATATTTAAGAATTCAGGAACACAGATGCACCACATCAAATACCTCTGGGGCCAGAAGTCCTAAAGTTTATGCCAAAAAAGTCAGGTATACGGTCCAGAAAGATGCCTCCCTTCTGTGATCTGAACCTTGGCCACCCCTAAAAGGTGCTGTATATCAGGGGTACCACTGTGGTTTGCTCTGAGTCCTCCTTCCCCACCGAAGCTTGGCACAGACATTTCCCAAGGTCCTGTAACTTGCTAAGCCTTGACCAGGACACTGCACAGGAATCAACAAAAGTGTAAGATGGTGGCCGACAACCAGACCCTCAATAAATGTCACTTGGACTATGTTTTTAAAGAAACTCCTGAATCTGGAATTAAGGGCCTGCCACCCTTTCCAAAACCCGATCTACTTTCCTAAGTCTTTCCCCTCGCTGGCCCCTCCAACTTGGGAGGCCCTTCCCTCTCTCACTCAGCTTTCGGGCCAGGCCCAGCGAGAAACACCCTAGTGGAACGAATTGCTCTGTCACAGCTTGCATATCTTGCGAGACAACTTACCCAGCTATTGCTGGGGCTCTCTGAGGGCAGCGTTGGAATTCACACGTGTTTGTGAACTGGAAGCCTAGCTGGGGAAGTTACTCATCAGTCGTGACAGCCAAGGGCTACCATCCCTGAGGGCTTTAATTACCTCAGCCTGAAGCATGACCTCTCCACCTCCGAGGTCTCTGAAGTTTTCATACCATGCCACCCCACTGCTGAACTTTCCCCTCCAAATTGCTGGCTTGATCCCAATCATAAAGAGTATGGAAAAGTTTTAGTTTTTGAGTCCCCTGAAAAATAAACTCCACCCTGAAATTTTCTCCGGGCATTACAAACTCTGAGATCTGTCAATACTTTACTTCTCAAAACAGAAAAAAACATTTGGGAGCATAACTTTTACATACTTTGTTTATTGTGGTAAAATATATATAACATAGAAGTTGCCATTTTTACCATTTGAAGTGTACAATGCAGAGGTCGTTAATTACATTCACAACGTTGTATAACCTCCACTACCATCTAGTTCTAAAATTTTTTCATTACCCCTAACAGGAACCCTGTACCCATTAAGCAATATGAGGCATAATTTTTGAAACATTCTATGAGGCTAATGAACTATGAAAGAGAATCGAAGTAGATGGATTATATCTTTGTAGTAAATACGGGGGGAAAAGACTAGAAGAAAATAAAATAATTATAGATTGTATTAGGGTATTAGAGTAATGAAATGGCTGGCCTATTTTACTCTCTAAATTTTTGGCAATTAATTTTTTATGGCCCCTTATTGGTCTCATAAGCATACTAGAAAACTAAAGGCACACTGAAAAAATAACAGTGAAATAGCTAAATTTATTTAATTGATATTTTCCTGAAAAGTTCTATGTGAATTAACACTGAAGTTTGTCAGTATTTGAATGTATCTGAAAGTAAAAAAAAAAAAAAGAAAAAGAAAAAGAAAAAAACCACAGAAAACAAAACCTTATTTTGACTTGCAAATCTCAAGCACACAATTACAGATTTGTTTCATCTGCCTTGTGTTTAAATTCACAGTATTGCTAATACTATTATAGAAACAGATGGTTCTGCTTACTTTTTGCAAAAGAAAAACATAAATAAAAACAAACCCCCCAGCAATTTAATAGTATTAGGACCAATTCCTAAAGGAATTAAAATGGTAACTTGTTAGAAAAGGAAACTGTGGGCATCCCCACCCCAGCCTCAAGTAGTCTGAGATCTAATTTCTAGAATGACTTTAAAAACAAACCAAATAACTAGAATACTTTTTCTCCTTTTTATCCTAAGGTGAAGCCTTCGCATAAGAATATATCTCAGATAGATAATGTCAATCAGTGGTTAACTCAGAGATAATTTCTTGCTTGAAAAGTCTGTTTTCAGTTAAACCTTCCAGTTGGGTTAATTGACGACTTATCTTCCATTAGGTGGCCGTGCACATCAAAGTATTGTTTGGGAACAGAGCAAAACAGACGGGAGGGAGGGAGGCTCTTTAACCCGCAGGGCTAATTGCTGGAAGCGAATATTTCCTAATGGAGATAGCAGCTTTCAGTTTAATAAACAAGCCATTTGTTTGAGAACTGAATGGCAGTCCAATTTCTGGACGGTTGATGGATGTCTGTGCGCACACATTCAAAGCAACACAAGCCTTTGTCCTCCAAACCACTCAAACCCACCCCGGACTGGTGTTCTCCCCCTTGCCTAGCCTAGCTTGCCGCACCTGGGACCAGCACACAGATCCTCGGTGCAGCCGGGAGCATGGAGCTGCGCTGGGGCAGAACAAGCACCGAGGCCTACACCTCCCCATTCCCAGTGACATTCTTCAGCGCACACCCACCACGGAAGCCTTCCCTTCTCCTGGCCTGCAGGAGAACATTCCAGCCTTACACGCGCCCTCACTTCACCCTCCCGGAAGCCGCTCTTCTGGGGTTAGAATCTTCTTCTTGCCCAGGCAACTCTGGACCCACCTTCCGGTCTCCTCCATCAGTTCTCTCAGACGTTAGTCACAAATTCTCATCCTCTGGGGTCGGAGTTGTGACCTTGCCGAGATGAAGTGTGGTTCCACCTGGGTCTCCACCTCAGAAAAAGCTAACCCAATGGACCCAAGCTTTTCCTCTTCAAAAAAACAAAACCATGTTTGAAAAAAAAGTCCTCTCATTAATGGAAAATTATGCAGATGTAGCCACTTGGTAATTTCTGAAATAATAAGGCTGTTGGTGACAAGTAATAATTTGTGTATTAATATTGTGCAAACTAAAAGTCAGGAGTTTGGCTCAAACAGAAAGAATCTGAAGAGGAAAATAAGAGCATTCGACTAGAGAGGGCATAATATATATATCGTATATATAGCATAATACATATATAAGTATATATGTTATAGATTTTTATATATATAAAATAAAACAACCTGGACTACTTTCCTTTATGGAGCAGAGGCTTCTTACAGCATTACACAAAAAGCTTTGGAATAAAAACTACCTTAAGACTATTGTCAAAATTAACTAGCCAAGAGAGCTTGCAAGTGTAAAATGATACTGTAATAAAGTTAGCTCCTCATGGATTTGCCTGCTGACAAATTTTATGTCCACCTACATGTGGAAAAAAAAAAAAAGTGAGACCTAGCCCCCTACCATAAGGATCATGAAACACAGCAGTATTGAGGCATCTCATTAGCTCTGCTGGTCAGCGCCAATGAGCAGCAGGATACGACGAATAGGGTCAAACCTCAGGGGTTTTGAAACATATTAATTTGTAGCCACCAAATGGATGTTATTAAAGCTTAACACCTAATTATTTCTCTAACGACATCTGCAGTATGTGTGCGCATGTGGATAAGCAACCAGAGTCCTTCAAAACAACCACCATCTAACGCCAAAGACAAAACCTCCCCAAAAACTGCAGAAAAAGAAATGGCTTCCATCAAGGGCACTGAAGTTAATTCAATTCCCAAGTAGGATTGACAAAGCAACCACATTTTAAGTAGCAATAAGAGAAACACTTAGATGCCGTCAAGGAACCACTAGCATAGACTACTGCTATTGCATAGGAGTTTATACCACAAACATTTACATCACAAATTCATTCTGTGTGCTCTTCCCTGGTATAATTAACCCAGGGGCTTCACCCTCAAGGTAAAACTCTTCAGAAAACCAGCCATTAAAAGGTATACAGATTCCTGCCTGAATTTACAGCCTAGAAGGGATTCTCACCTTGCTCCTTCTGCCATCTTTCTTTCTCCTCCTGTAAAATGGGGATGCTACGTAGGATGACACCGTATATAATCTAAGAGATAATATTACTAACCTGAGCAAGTTTATCAATCTGTCAACTATATCTCAATTCAGGGGGTTTGAGTTCTAGAGAGAAAGGGTCAAGACAGCCCCCCGGACACATTACAGCACAGCTGCTACCATTCTGCATTTCTGTAGCACTAGCAAGATAGAACCAGCACTTTGAAGACTTCAACAGCAGCCTTATGAGATGGCTCAGATCTATCATCATTATGTTTCACGGATAAACACACCAAGAAGCAAAATTCTAGGTTCAAAACATTCCAACCAGGTGCAAACATCCCAAGGGAGTCCAGGTTTTAAGCACATTACAACGGGGTGGAAGAATTAGGGTTAGAAACTGGTTTCATTCCACATCTGTGAGCTTTGGCAGCTCCCTATCTTGATTCTGCCTTCTTGGAATTCCTAAACTGGGTCCATTCTGCTCATCCCAAATATTCAGGTCTCAGAAGTTTCCAGGCCATTGGAGCTGATAAACCAAGGCCTTACATCGGCTATAAAAACCATCCTTCAGAACTTGATAAGATGAAGCCTCAGAAGTGTTGATGCTTATTTTTCAAGTCACATAGCAGATTAATTGTCAACTGTTTTTATCATGAGCGTTTCCTAGGAACGCAGAGCTTTAAGATTTAAGAATGGCACTTAGGGTGGCTTCCAGTAAGGGACGATTTGTGCTCTGGGAATAATCTTAAATGTTACCAAATCTGGACCTGTTTCAACTTAAATCTCAATGTCTTTAGGGCTAAACCTCCGAAACCCAAATCCGGACAGAATCCAGTTGGAGACTGAACTGAACTCAAGATATGACACCTTGCCCTTTAAAAAAAAACAAAAACGCTGAACTTCTGTCAGTTTCCTGGGCTGCATTTAGATTATGGACAAGGAGAGAGGAGTAGAACTGTGTGTCCAAGACAAGCAGTAACAAGGGAGCTTCCCGGGGGAAGTGCAACAGCTTCCAGCGTTCCAGGATGGAGACTCTTGAGCAGACCTACACGATGATGTGACGGGCACTCCTTTAGATGTTCGAGGGATCGCAGTGACAAAGGCCAGAAAGGAGAAGGGAGCAAATGGACACAAGTTCATGTGGCCAAAAGAGAAATCTGAGCAAGAAAGAAAGTAATAAAAATAAAAACGGATCTTTTGCTAAAAAGGCACGTAATTTCTCTCTTTTCAAACGGGCTCTAGGACAAAGAGCTCAGCTCTATAATCTCAGAGGTCTTGGTTTCAGCAGATCAAATCTCAAATACAGTCAAGCTCATCATGGCAACTTCTGTATGCCACGTGGATTCATAGGGAACATTTTCCGACAAGATGAAAATTCAAGAAAAAGTAGAAAAATCGGCCAGAGGGAAAAATGCAAAGAAGATACTCAGCAGCAGCCATAGTCCAGGTTCTAATTCCCAAGCAGGATCTGCACGAGGTGAAAGATCAAGGCTTTATCAAAGGCTGAATCTTTGGAATTCCCTCCTCTCCCCTCAAAGAGCCCTCCACGGGCTATTTAAACTAAGAGTGGTCTAGAAGTCTGGCAACTTGAAGCGAGAAGTGACAAGCTCTTGTTTTAAATTGAACACACCACCGCTAAGAAATGTGAGCTGTTCACCTGTTTAGTATCTCCCTTGTTGCAACTTTAGCACACTCTATGCGGTGGCTATGAGCAGGAGCTCTGAATACCGTGCTGGGCTTTGCTTCATTCATTCATTCACTGTTGCACGTGAGCACCTACTGTGCCTCAGACACTGGGACACAATGGGGAGAACCAGGCATGGGGCTGCCCTCTGGAAATTTATTGCAGAGGGAAAAGAGGATATTTTTCAATCACAAATGCATGTAAAGTTGCATCTGTGATAAATGCTTGGAAAGAAAGGCGCCATGGGCTTTGACAACCTCTAACAGGGAAATTTGAGCTAGTCACGGAGGTCAGAGGAGGCTTCAGCGAGGAAGTGACAATTGAGCTGCCATCTGAAAGATGAGGAGTTAACTAAGCCATGAAGGGGACAGAAGCCTGTTCCAGGCTGGTGTGAAACGCCCTGAGGTGGGAGCGAGAGAAACTTACAAGAACTGTACGTAACAAGAAATGGCGGACAGCTTGGGTGGCTGGTGAAGGGTAACAGGATATCCCATCCCGGAATATGCCACTTTCACATAGGATTAGTTTGAGTCGAATGCAACCAAGAAGAAGCAGATACAAGAAAAGCTCTCTGCCCACCCTCTGTTTGCCTAAAAGCAGGACATAAATTTGCAAAGTTGTCCCCCTTCCTGTCTCTTCCAGAAAGGACAGAAGTTCATCACCAGAGAAAAGTCTAGAACCTCATCAGCCCAGACACAGCAGCAGAGGAACCTACATAACAAACCGTGCTAAAACCAGCCCTTCTCTGCCCTTAGTTTCTCTATATATGAGCCTTCCCACAATTGGGCACCCTAAAAACTCAAAATCCCTTTCCTTTGTCTCGTCATTTCTCTACAAAATTACCGTTCTTTGCTGAGATGCTATAGAAGTCCAAGTTCTAAGCACTCCTTTGAGTCACTCGCCACTGAGTTCTCTGGTGTGTATGCCCGCGTGGTGTCCACATTAATAAACTTCTGTTTGTTTTCTTTGTTACTCTGCCTTTGTTAGTCTAATTTGCAAGGCCTCAAACAAGGATACAACCATGGGTAGAGGAAAAAGCCGTGTATTTCCTCCCCTACACTGGAATGGAGTAAGGGGCTCATGAAGGAAAACATGTCTAGAGAGGTGAATGGGGCCAGACCATGCAGGATTTGGGTCTTAATTTTAAGTGCCATTGAAAGGATGACCGTGTGGAGGGTAGGGATGGGGAATGACATATCATTTGCTTAGCCAGTCTTGGTTTCTGTCCTGATAGGGGCCTGCTGGTCTGACTGACCCCCAGCAAGACCAGGAGTCTGGTCAGAAAATAGAATCCTGAAGTGCCCACGCTGCCCTGGACCTCCCGAAGGCCGTGATCCAAGGACTTCAGCATTTCCATTCTGTGGCCCCATAAAAACAGCGAATTTGAAGGCAGGCCTGAAATAACTTATTTCCTTTTGCATGTCTGATCTTCTTTTTCTTAATTGAATCTTTCTAAATCCAGACCTGGAGATAACACAAACAAAAAATACGTGATGCCGGTAACACTGGATGGCAAATTGATTCTCTGCTTGATCAAGTTTATACTCTAATACCTAATAAAGAAAATCCCTGTATTCTTTCCAAACGCGCTGCATCTTTCTAACAGTTCAGTAAATATCGGCTAGAGTATGGAAGTAAGGCTGATCCTTTTAGGCACTATTCCGCAAATAGGATATTCCTGCTTTCAGATTAGCAGTAGAAGCTGAAAGTGTTGAGAACTCTAGACCTCTCTGAGCCTCAGAGTCCTTAACTGAAAATGGGATGGGAATACAGTCCTTGAAGTGTCGCTGTGTCACAGGAGATCAGGTATGTAACATGCACAGAGGGCACCCGGCACGCAGGGACTGTCCTGGTGACAGGAGGGGTGGGAGCAATAGAAGTCATCTGGAGAAGATGCCCACAGCGCCCTGTGGGCCAGTGACCCACCAGGCTGCCTAGTCAGTGGGTTGTACGATCCATCCAAAAGGAGGGGAAGCATGAAAAGGAAAGTATTTCATACAGAGCGTTTCCCAGATTAACCTTGGCCCAAAGCCCTTTATTCTCATGTTAAAGTATGAGAGCAGCTGTGGAGGGTTTCGGGTGGGCTCACAAAAGTCAGCTGGTTCTCTCTCTGGGGAGGCCGGGGGAGTGACAGCAACAGCTGCCCGGGATTTCCAGGGGAGAAAGGGAGCCCCAGTCCGCGTCCAGAAGCACTCGTGTGAAAGTGCTTGACAGCCTCTATCCGCCTCGTCCCGGCCCATCCCGTGGGGGGCACTGACATACTCTCCTACCCTCTATTTGTCTTTCAAGCAGACCCAGAAAGTGACGCTGAGAGAGGATTAGCTCCCAGCAAATGTTCTGGATACAATGAGAGGAGCAGGGGACTCAAGTTCTGGACAGACAGTCTTGGCCCTTGGGGCTCTTAGGGAGTGGAGCATACAGGACCCTGGACATGCCAGCAAAAGTCCCAAGGACAACCCGGCACCCTGCATGCCTTGTTCCTTAAGATCTCTGTTTTAGTAAGGTCTGACCCCTAATTTGACAGAAAAAGTTCAAGAGGGGACACATCCACTAGAAAGCCCCATCGTCACATTATGGACCTCAGTTACATGATGGAGGCTTAGCTCTCAAAAGCTTCAACTCCGTGAAATGTTCTTCATAATCCCTATTCACGTCTCCAATTCTAGATTTCTGGAAAAGCTCTAATGGAACATCATGTTGATGTCAGGAGGCATCGTGACCTTCTCCAGGCACTCAGATCCCCAGAAGCCAGCCTTGGCTCACTCAGCGGAGGCCTTCAGCCTCATGGTAAATCCTCAGACCAGAGTCTTCAAAGTTAGCTGGGAGAATCCACTCCTTTTCTAGGCTGGGGAGTGCCTGGGACAGCCTCACATGTTATTGTCATGTGCCCCGTATAAGAATTGCAGGATGGGGCTGGCCTCATGGCAGAGTGATTAAGTTCACGCTCTGCTTTGGAGGCCCAGGGTTTCACCGGTTCGGATCCTGGGCACGGACATAGCACTGCTCGTCAGGCCACACTGAGGTGGCGTCCCACATGCCACAACTAGAAGGACCCAAAACTAAAAATATCTACATATACAACTATGTTCTGGGGGATTTGGGGAGAAAAAGCAGAGGAAAAATAAGATTAGCTACAGTTGTTAGCTCAGGCATCCCTGTAGTTATTCAGAAGGATGTCTAAAAAGGCTCCTTGACACAACAAATCCTAATAACAATCCTGTTTTTCCAAGAGTGCCCTTGTGGCCTTCAAGGGGCCAGGGAGCAATTTTGGGTATCTATATACCAGAGGCCAGGTGACACGGTCTTCTGCCTGTCTTTGGCCCAAGGAGCTTCCTATCTGAGACATAGTAGAGGAGTGAAAATTAAGCCACCCATTTCCAGCGCCCTTTCTCAGGCCCCCACCCCAGCCCATGGAAGCAGAGGTCTTTGGGGGAATCACCCTATTATCTGAACCAAAACCTGAGCCCATGTTTTATTAAATGATGCTGCAGAATCTTATGAGAAGATGCCTCCGTTTCCTCCATGTGACTGAGAGGAGCCTAGGTCCAGAGACAAACACTGGAACAAGTAGGCAATTATCAGCTTCCTTCTAGATGGGCGGGGTGGCTGCACAGCCTTCTTCACCACTGTCTTCCTTTCCAGAACAGCAGCAATGCAACCTCCACCTCTCTGGGCCCAGTGCTGCCTATCCTGCCCTTTCAAACCTCAGCCTGGGTTAAGGTCACACGTCTAACCCTTAGGAAGTCAGATTTGGAACAGGCCTGAGGTTGTTTGATGAAGGGACTCTATTACCCAGTTCTCAGTACCTTTCTTGATAAAGTGCTAAGTTAAAAAAAAAAATGTGT
This sequence comes from Equus asinus, assembly GCF_041296235.1. NCBI lineage: Eukaryota > Metazoa > Chordata > Mammalia > Perissodactyla > Equidae > Equus > Equus asinus. Next base: position 34,047,307 of record NC_091799.1, read on the forward strand.
GCACTGGCCCCGTGGCCGAGTGTTTAAGTTGGCGTGCTCTGCTTCAGTGGCCCAAGGTTTCGCCAGTTCGGATCCTGAGCACGGATGGACATGACACCGCTCATCAGGCCATGCTGAGGCGGCGTCCCACATAGCACAACCAGAGGCACTTATAACTAGAATCTACAACTATGTACCAGGGGGCTTTGGGGAGAATAAGAATTAAAAAGAAAATTGGTAACAGCTGTTAGCTCAGGTGCCAATCTTTAAAAGAAAAAAGACAGAAACCATTTCAAAAAAAAAACAATGTGCATTGCACATGTGAATTGAAAGGCTCTTTTCTTTCCATCCCCTCCCCCTCCACCCTGTTCCTCCAGCTCTCTGCTTTCAGGGCTAAATTATATGCCCCTGATGCTACAGTCCTGGAAAAAAAGAGAGAAGGGAGGAGGGGAAGGCAAAAGGTGTTTACCTCTGGGTTTGCTCAGACCCAAAAGGAATGCCCTCTCCATCACAAAAGGGCAAAATTACTACCTTATTACCTGCCAGGTCAGAGCAGTTTCAGGGCAAATCTGATTTACACGGGTAGCTGTAAGTTACAGCCCTATTTTATCATTTTCCATTTTTTCAGATGTTTTCTTGGGACTCCTGAACAGATTTATGCAAAGCAAATGAGATTTCATAATAGACTCGGCTACGGTTCCAGCCCCTGGGGGCAAACCTATTCATTAAACGTCGGGTGAGGTAATGCCGCCCATCTGCTAGGAAAAGTCTGTGCTAGGAAAAGTCTGTGCTGCCGGAGCCACCGATGGCAGAGGTGCTCAAGTCCATCTCGGGGGAAAAACATGGGCTGAAGGTCTATGCCTTCCTATGTTCCCTTCCTAAAGATAGTTGCTCAGGACACTCAGAAAAACATTCATAGATGCCTGGAAACTTGAGCCATTTTTTCCTGAGAGTAATTTCACTGGTTCAGGGGAAATCGTTCCCTCTTATCCTGAATACCAGATGTCAGGAGAAGGAAGAAATCCCAGAACAAAGCATATGGCAGAAAAAGCAGGCGGCTGACAGGAACTAACGGCTGCAGAGCTCTAGTAATAAAAACTGAAACGGGTTCTATGACCCAGGAAGAAACACCACCGTCTTATTTCTAAAACACTCCTCTCTTCTTACGCATTCTGGATCTTTAGATTTAGCTGGGAAATCTCAAGAATGAGTAAGATTTTCTTCACCACGGGGACAACTTATTATTTTTTCGTAGTAGTGGTATGTGGGGGTGATTTTTAAACATTCTCCCAGTCTTGCAATAGGCAGCTACAATTCTTTTTTTTTCTTCTGTTCTTTTTGCTTCCTTTTTTTCAGAAGCTCTAATTCTTAAATGTCAAAAACTGGGGAATTGAAACTTAACTGAAAAATATCCATTCGATATCCAGAGGGGAGTGGGGACAATGCTGGCATATTTTTCATAGTGTATTGATAGAGGTATTTATGTAACATATTGGTGTGAAGTCTTGGAAAACACAGAGGTGTGTGGCAGGCAAGGGGAGCCGCGAACAGCTGGTGCAGTCGTAGGGCACACCATTATTCCTTCTTAACTTAAGGTCTGGATCTGCACCTCGACAGAAACTGACGTCAGCTTCCAATCTGAACAGCAATCCTCAGTTTATACCTAAGAGTTTGCAAAGAGCTTGGCTTGGGCGCCAGAGGACTTGAGCTCTCGAATCATCTCTGCCACTCACTCACCTTGAGCAAGTCACTCACCTGCTCAGTTTAAAAAGGCAGCGCCTGACACGGAAGAGGCACTCAATTTTCTTTTCATAACAGCTTCATTGAGAGGTAATTCACATGCCATAAAATTCACTCTATTAAAGTATATAATGCAGCGGTTTTCAGGATCTTCACAGACTTATGCAACCATCACCACTACTCATTTTTGGATGAATGAATGAATCAGAAGTTTCAAGGTAACACGGCTTTAAGTGTCAAGCTGTATTCTTAACATTTTTGTGAAATAATGCATGTAATGCCCCCTACACATCTGGCAATTGGTACTACGATTATCTCCACTTTCCAGAAAAGTCAACGGAGATTTGGACCCAGGCAGTCCAGCTGCAGAGCCAGCATTCTTAACCAGTTTGAAAATTCTGTCATTCTATTCAAAGAGTCTGACATAGTGAAGTTCCTTATTTATTACATCATGCATGCTATGAATAAAAATAAAATGTCAACAGCTTTCCTTTCCATGTTTATGACAAATTTGCTATCCTGAGTCAAAAAAATGTCTCTTTCCCATAAAGTAGCAGGAAGACCACCAGACTGTGCACCCCTTGATGGAGGGGTGCATCGGACTCATTTTTGGGACCCTAGCACCTGACACTTAGCAGAATCTCTATCAATGACTGACAGGTAGATAAAGAACATTGCCTGCCATGCATTGTACACGGACCACCTAGAAGTCCCCATTGAGGGTGTCCAGAAGGAAGAGCCAGGTGCCTACGGTGGGTTGTCAACCGAAACCAGATCCAAATCACAGCAGCCATCGACAACCGGTACCAAGGGCCCTTGGACCTCAAACTGGCATTAACGCTGCAGTTTTGTTTGGGGAGCAGTAAGAATGAATCAGTCCGGATAAACCAAGGAGAAACACATCAGCCTCTGTACACAGGAGTAGCCTGTAACGGCTCAGCCTTCTCCACTCTAACTAGAAACCAGATTCGAGTATATGCTTTCAGACATCACAGCCTCACTGGTTTGGGTTGTTTTTTTTTGTTTGAATGTTTGTTGTACATTTACACTGGCAGGGGGAAGGGGAAGACATAGAAATGTGCTAGTTCAACACCGTGCCCAGCACCAGCCCCAAGAGAGGACAAGAAGCAGCCTGCCCAAGGTGGTCCCACACCAGGAGCTCAGTTCTCCTTCCTTCTAAGACTCTTCACAACCATCAGTTTTCCTGGGCAGCGGCCAAATGTTGTGATCCAGTCTATAAAAAAGCAAAATCCAGGATGCCAGTAAACAGCACAAAATGGGGGGGGGGGTTATGGAAGGGAAGAATTACAATAATGTATTTTCATGCTAAAAAAAGGTCTTCTTCCTCCTCTCCCACTTGCTTTGTGAGCTCCCCAAGAACAAAAAGGCTATTCTCATGCTTGACAGCAGGCCATATGTGATCTGCTTTTGTAGCTCAGGGTCCATATGAAATCCCAGGGTTAAAAGGAAACTCAGCGGGAAGCCTGGGGTGGCTGATGGGAGAGCTGGCCCCTTTCTGTGTCTAAGGCATGCCACCAACCCAAACACAAGCAGCTCAAGTTAAAAGCAGACGTCCCCCAGGATTCTCCCCCACAAGACTCACGGCTAGCAAGACTGTGGAAAGCTAGACTGCAGTGTCCTCTTGTCTGCAGTATTTAATTAATAACAAAGTAGGTTTCCATCCTGCGTCACGTTCAGGATGACCCACTTAGACAGTGTCCCCCATTGACATGGTTTTCAGAGAGGCCTCCAGGAGGATTTTCTGAGGCTTGCTGGCAGCCTCTGGCTCCTAGGCAAAAGTCCCAGGGAAAGAGGGAGCTGATGCCTTACACAGCATGAGAAGGATCCAGCAGCCAGAATACAGAAGATTCATTATTTCTGCTCTCAGAATTGTTACTTTCTGATTTCTCTTCTTTCCTGCCAAATTTCACCAATCCAGATCCCCACATATATGGTAGGGCAAGCGTAATGGTCAGAAGTGAAGGCAAACATTAGCAGAAGTCTTGGCCAGAAGCAGGTAAGGATGTGGCCAGGCCACCTAGTTCACCATGTAAGATGTAACATTGGACAGTACCCTAGGTATATAGTCTAAAGAATTGAAAGCAAGGACCCAAACAGATATCCATACATTAACATTCATAGCAGCACTATTCACAATAGCTAAAAGATAGAAAAAACCCAAGTGCCCACTGATGGATGAAGGGATGAGCAAAATGTGGTACACACACACACACAGAAATATTATTCAGCCACAAAAAGGAATGAAATTCTGAGACACGATAACAACATGGATGAACTTTAAAAATATTATGTTACATGAAAGAGGCCAGACAAGAAAGAATAAATATTGTATGATTCTGTTTGGGATAATGAAAAAGTTCTGGAAATAGATAGTGGCAACTGTTGCATAACATCATGAGTATATTTAATAGTACTGAATTTTGCCCTTAAAAATGGTTAAAATGGTAAAATTTTATGTTATGTATATCTTACCACAATATTTTAAAAAAATTAGACAGTAAGGCTCTCAGAGGCTGAGCCCGTCTTACCCATCTTTGTGTCTCCAGCACCTCAGCTCAGCTCAGAGGAGCCACTTCACTGACGTCTGCCAAACTGACCACTTAGGCAGTAGAATGGTTATAAAATTAACGCTCATATCAGTCGACAACATACCGCCAACCAGGCATCTCTGATGCCCCAGGATCCAAACCACCTTACAGTTATCATTCTAAGAATTCACAAAATGATCCCCATCTGCAGAAGTAAAAATTCATCTGGTTATATTTCTCCAGAAGCTGCATGTCCATTAACCCTAGAAAAGTCTCATACAGATTTTACTTCTCTTGCTCTGGGGGCTAGCTTTGGCATTATAACCTAGGTCATTAACAGAAACATTAAATTGACCCAGATACACATCTATTCAGCACAAGACAATAGACACAGCTCCTGATGAGTCTTAAAAGGCACTATTATTTCATAAAGGCCATATATGACAGACCCACGGCCAACATCATACTCAATGGACAAAAACTGAAAGCCATCCCTCTGAGGACAGGAACAAGACAAGGGTGCCCACTTTCACCACTCCTATTCAACATAGTACTGGAGGTGTTGGTCAGAGCAATTCGGCAGGAAAAAGAAATAAAAGGAATCCAAATAGGTAATGAAGAAGCAAAACCCTCGCTGTTTGCAGACGACATGATCTTATATATAGAAAACCCCAAAGAATCCATAGAAAAACTATTAGAAATAATCAACAACTACAGCAAAGTAGCAGGGTATAAAATCAACATATATAAATCAGTAGCATTTCTATACACTAACAATGAACTAACAGAAAAAGAACTCAAGAACTCAATCCCATTCACAATCGCAACGAAAAGAATAAAATACCTTGGGATAAACTTAACCAAGGAAGTGAAGGATCTATACAATGAAAACTACAAGACTTTCTTGAAAGAAATTGACGATGACATAAAGAGATGGAAAGACATTCCATGCACATGGATTGGAAGAATAAACATAGTTAAAATGTCCATACTACCTAAAGCAATCTACAGATTCAATGCTATCCCAATCAGAATCCCAAGAACATTCTTCACAGAAATTGAACAAACAATCCTAAAATTCATATGGGGCAACAAAAGACCGCAAATTGCTAAAGCAATCCTGAGCAAGAAAAACAAAGCTGGCAGAATCACAATCCCCGATTTCAAAACATACTACAAATCTACAGTGATCAAAACAGCATGGTACTGGTACAAAAACAGGTCCACAGATCAATGGAACAGAATTGAAAGCCCAGCGATAAAACCACACATCTATGGACAGCTAATCTTCGACAAAGGAGCAGAGGGCCTACAATGGAGAAAAGAAAGTCTCTTCAACAAATGGTGCTGGGAAAACTGGACAGCCACATGCAAAAGATTGAAAATTGACCATTCTTTTTCACCACACACCAAAATAAACTCAAAATGGATCAAAGACCTAAAGATTAGGCCTGAAACAATAAGTCTTCTAGAAGAGAATATAGGCAGTACACTCTTTGACATCAGTTTCAAAAGAATCTTTTCGGACACTATAACTCCTCAGTTGAGGGAAACAATAGAAAGAATAAACAAATGGGACTTCATCAGACTAAAGAGCTCCTTCAAGGCAAGGGAAAACAGGATTGAAACAAAAAAACAGCTCACTAATTGGGAAAAAATATTTACAAGCCACTTATCCGACAAAGGGTTAATCTCCATAATATACAAAGAACTCACATGGCTTAACAACAAAAAAACAAACAACCCGATCAAAAAATGGGCAGAGGACATGAACAGACATTTCTCAAAAGAAGATATAAATATGGCCAATAGACACATGAAAAGATGTTCATCATCGCTAATCATCAGGGAAATGCAAATCAAAACTACACTAAGATATCACCTTACACCCGTTAGATTGGCAAAAACATCCAAAACCAAGAGCGACAAATGTTGGAGAGGTTGTGGAGAAAAAGGAACCCTCATACACTGTTGGTGGGAATGCAAACTGGTACAGCCACTATGGAAAACAGTATGGAGATTTCTCAAAAAGTTAAAAATAGAAATACCCTATGACCCAGCCATCCCATTACTGGGTATCTATCCTAAGAACCTGAAATCAGAAATCGCAAGAGTCCCTTGCACCCCTATGTTCATCGCAGCATTATTTACAATAGCCAAGACGTGGAACCAACCTACATGCCCAGAAACTGATGATTGCATAAAGAAGATATGGTATATATACACAATGGAATACTACTCAGCCATAAAAAAAGACAAAATTGGCCCATTCGCAGCAACGTGGATGGACCTCGAGGGTATTATGTTAAGCGAAATAAGCCAGTCAGAGAAAGACGAACTCTATATGACTCCACTCATAGGTGGAAGTTAATATATTGACAAGGAGATCTGATCGGTGGTTACCAGGGAAAAGGGGGGGTGGGGGGAGGGCACAAAGGGGGAAGTGGTGTACCCACAACATGACTAACAATAATGTACAACTGAAATCTCACAAGGTTGTAATCTATCATAACATTAATAAAAAATAAATTTAAAAAAAAGGCACTATTATTTCATAGAAAATATACAAATTTGGAAGGGCCCTTTGGGGTAATTTATACCAAAGACCTCAACTAAAGCACAAGGATTAAATTTATTCAACAAATATTTATTGAACCTCTAATCTATGCTAGGGGCCCATCATACAGGGATGTGGTGTTTAGTGGATTTCCTCAGATTCTAAATCTATGAAAATCAATTCAATCTGAACAGCTTGCCCATTCCTAAAACCAGTCATAATCAGAGACATATTACTCTAATAACAATACTGTAATTTTTAAGAAGTACTATGCCAACACTTTAATTTCTTCCCCCATCTGCTACAGTAAACCCCGAAGCTGTTTTTTTTTTAAAGTTTGGCACCTGAGCTACCATCTGTTGTCAACCTTCTTTTTTTTTTTTTCTTTCTTCCTTCTTCTCCCCAAAGCCCCCCAGTACATAGTCGTATAATCTGGTTATGAGTGCCTCTGGTTGTGCTATGTGGGATGCCGCCTCAGTGTGGCCTGATGAGCGGTGCCATGTCCGCGCCCAGGATCCGAACCAGCGAAACCCTGGGCCACCAAAGCAGAGCACACAAACTTAACCCCTCGGCCACAGGGCCGGCCCCCCAAAACTCTTCTTGCAGAACAGTGAGAATACAAAGGCATTACATTATTCTAAGGTACCTACCACAAGATGAGTAGGGCCTCTGGTTGCCTTGTTGGAAATGACTCGTCTTTTCTTTGTATTCGTTGGTAACTAAACTAGGAAATATTTCATCTTCTCGTTTATCCAACCATCTTTTAACTACTCTTTCCTGAGGACCTACTCTGCACCAGGCATTTTGGTATTAGAGATACAAAGATGCAGATTACATTGATGGACCTCAGCCTAGGTGAGAAGATAAGACTCAAAACAGAACCATTGAACGACATGGCAAGTGCACTGGTAACCAGGATTCTTACCTGCAGCACTATTGACATCTTGCCTCAGACATCCTTTGTTGGGGGCTGCCCCATGCATCATAGGATGTTTAGCAGTATCCCTGGCCTCTTCCAACTAGATTCCAGTAGCACCCACTTGTCACGACAATGAAAGATGTCTCCCAACATTGCCAAATGTCACCTTGGGGACAACATAGCCACCAGCTGAGGGTTGCTAGTAAAGTCACACACACAAGATATCACAAGAGCACAGAAGAGAGATTCTTAAGCCAGAGAGGCACAGTTAGGGAGTGCTTCTCAGAGAACCTGTCATCTGAACTGAGTCTTCAAGATGAGCAGGAGTAAGCCAGAGAGGGAATCCAGGCAGAGGAGAGAATGACTAGTGAATAAAACAGGGAGGATAACAGTGCCTGGAGTGGGCTCCAAACTACAAACAGGCTGAGGATGTCAATAGGCAACGCGCAAGGCAGCAACAGAGGGAGAGGAGGCCAGAGAGGAAGGCAGGGGTCAGGTCACAACGCCATGTTTTAGAATCTGGACTTTACTCTGGAGACAATCACTCACATGATGAAACCAACTATGCCAGTCTTTAATCTTCATGATTCCTCATCGAATGTTCCTAATGGCATTTCTACCCAAGACAATATTTCTCCTCTTTCAGGAGTGCTAACCAGTGCTGAGTTCTCAGTTGATTGTCAATGTCTGCTATCTTTTTCTCGTCCTGACTCTTTTTCCTTTGATGCCAGCTTCCCGACTTATTGATAGACACAGGACCAGTTTTCCTCAGGTCCCAGCAACCTAACTTAGCAGAGTCCCACAGTCACTCAATTTCCACTATTCTCCTCCAAAAATATTACATCATATCCAGTAAATGAATGTCATCTTACAAGCCAGTGACAGCAGAAAGATCAACCAATCAATAAATCCTGAAAATGTGTATTTGTTTGGAAGGTTAGCCTAGAGTTGATGTTTATAAAGATGATTAATAAACAAATAAATAAATAAACAGGGGCTGGCCCAGTGATGGTTAAGTTCTCGTGCTCCACTTCAGCAGCCCAGGGTTCATGGGTTCAAATCCAGGGCACAGACCTACATGTAGCTCATGAAGCCATGCTGTGGTGGCATCCGTCATACAAAATAGAGGAAGATTGGCACAGATGTCAGCTCAGGGACAATCGTCCTCACCACAAAAGAAATCCAAAAAAACAAACAAAAAAACCCCCAACTGACTACATGGCCTGAATTTCCCTGTAGAGGGAAAGGATGTGTCTGACGTACCACCTCTCAATTTCCCTTAAAGTTTAACTATTCCTTCTGCCCTGTGGTCTAGGGGAGCTGGCATCCCTTCAGCTCCGAGGCTGAGCAGGTGACTCAAGCCTGGCCAATCAGAACACTGTGCCTCACACCCCTTCCCCAACCCTCTGGGGCCACAAGAGGCAGGAGAACCAATCAGAGCAAATAACACTCCAGTCTGAGGCTTTGGTTGGAACTGTAAGGAACTGAGAAAAGGGAATTAAAGCCCAGAGCTGCTATCAGTCATCTGGTACCAGAAGGAAAAGCACCCATCAGAGAATGGAACCAATGCACAGGAAAACACAGCTGAATGGGGAAAGAGGGACACAGATGATGTGTCATTTGAACACCTGGATCCTGCCATGCCTGAAGCCTATCCCTGTATCTTTCAGTGATTTGAGCCATTAAATTCCCCTTTGTAAGCCAGTTTGAGTTATAGAGTCCTTGCTTCTAGCCGCATTTCACTTCCCTTAAAACCACACAGAACCAAATTTACATAAAAATATAAACCTAAACTGCAAAAAAAAACCTTTTTCATTTTTAGTATATTACGTTTACTAATTACAGTTATTACAAATTTCTTCAGTTATTTTTTATATATTATAGAATACATTATGACATTCTAACCCACTAATTAAAATATGAAGAAATAACTAATCAGATAGTGCAATTCTCTCATTTATAACTCTTTGAAAAAAGAGTCAGTAAATCAGATCCTGCTTTTAACATCTCCCTCACCTCTATGCATGGCAAGTGTCAGACATGGCTGTGTTATTAGTGACAAAATGGTTTGGCTCCATCTTCAGAAGTAAGAATAGGGGCCGGACCAGTGGCGTAGCGCTTAAGTTCGCGCTCTCCACTTCAGCAGCCCAGAGTTCACCCATTTGGATCCTGGGTGCAGACCTACACACTGCTCAGGCTATGCTGAGGTGGCACCCCACACAGAGGAACTAAAAGGACTTACAACTAGGATGTACAGCTAGGTACTGGGGCTTTGGGGAGGAAAAACAAAAAGGAAGATTGGCCATAGATGTTAGCTCAGGGCCAATCTTCCTCACCAAAAATTTTGGCATACCTTAAAAAAGAAAATTAAATTAAAAAATTTTAAAAAAGAAGTAATACTCAGACGTGCCAACAGAAATTCTAAACAAAACATTTTTTCGTTTGTGGGATAATTTTTTTGTTTGTGGCATAATAATTATTTGCGGGATAATCGAACCACTCTGTGTGTTGACTGTGGCAATAAATCAAATGGCTCCTCAGGTGCATGAATGTGTCCAAACTCATCAACTGCACGGAGAAAGGGTGGGTTTTACCGTGTGTAAATTAAAAAATGAGTAAATCTTAAGGATAAAAAATATCCACTTTATATATATAATATCAACCACATAAAACCATCTTGGATCAGAAAAGCAACAAAGATCACACACGTTACCTTACCAATTGGCACATGCAAATTTGAGGAATTCTGAAAATGAAGACGACTCTCTCGAATTAAGAGGATGCTTTTTAACAGCCTGTATGGACCACGGGCAATACCTGATCTCTGTGACCTTGAAAAGTTCAAGTGTGCTGCCCCAGGCTTCCTGTCTCGACTTCACTATCACCGTAGTGATATAGACAAGATTGCACAATATCTCCACCACTCTTGGACTTGGGCTACAAAACTGTCCCAGAGCCCTGCGGAATAGAGAATGCCAGGCCAGAAGTGGGTCTGAAAGGGAGTTCATATAATAGTTTTCAAAGCCTAAGGAGGAAATTCTTTAGCTTTACACCCGTGCCTATCTACCTTGCCAATGTGTTCAAGGTCAGCGGCAAATAATTTGACCAGATTTTAAAGCATGATATGATTACCTTTCATGTATTCCACAGCTTATGAATTGCACACCTAATTTCCCAGCAATGCATCTGAAATCATTACTAACTGGTTTAGAAATAATTATAGCATTCAATCATCAGGTAAATAACCCAGAGAACATTTCTACTTAAGCTTTGCCTCCCTTAGAAGAAAAGTGTTCTAGAAACGGGAGGTCCTAAGGTATCGCAGTAATTACTAGGGAAAGGGAAATCATTCCCAACGAAGTCAGAACTTGGAACAGAATAGCATTTTTACAGCCTGAGAGCTATTCTGCTTTACCCTTGTTAAAGCAAAGTTGGCCACAGAAACACACTATTAGCTATTTAGAACTCCCGGTGCCTGAAATGCCAGCGATGTACATTTTCTTTCAGGGTGAGTCCAATGCCTTGTGCCCATAAAAGTAATTTCCCTGAAGAATAATGGGAAATGTGCCTTAAAGGGCTGGAGGCAGGGAGGGTGTGAGTTCCCTCAGAGGCACCCAGCAGATCTCCACAATAAAAGTAAGGAACTCATGAGACCTACCATGAAGAAAGAGAACAGCGTCCAGGTCGCAATCATGACCTGCTCTCCCTCAGCTACAACCTGAGCTTGAGAACCAGCTGCTCCTAAAACTTCGCCCAGGTTTCCCTTTCCTCGGTCGGACATCCGATGGAAGGACACAGCCCTCTGCCGGGTCACAGCGTTTCAGGCGAAGCGGGACGGGGCCGGCCTCCTGTGCGCACACGTACCTGGTGGACGCTGCCCCAGGAAACACACAGGCTGCAACGTGACCCGGCCCGACTTCTCCGGTTCAAAGCTACAGTCTGGAACCGCGTTAGGGCCTTCAAGGGCAAATGAAACACGAGTCGAGTGTATTTATTTTTACACAGCTACTAATTATCAGATTACATTTTATCAGATCAATTATGATTCAACAAATGCTAGCTGTTAGTGGAATTCAAATGTAATGGGATAACAAGCCCCGAGGAAGCCGTGGGCACTTGAGTTTTTTTTTTTTTTTTAAAGTCACGATGGTTTATTTTATAATCCAAACCCCAGAGAGTGACCTTCAAGACTTCTTCCTCCTGAAAAGCCGCTGGCTGGGCACAATAAGGAGAGTCAATGAACACTGTGTTTACAGTAAAGACAAGTAACTACTGGTTCAAACAAAGGCACCTTCACAAAGAAAGGAAGAAAACCTGTTTAGCAGAGAGGCAGGCAAAAAAGGGAAGAGCATTTCGTGAAAAGCGATACGAAATGAAGTCAAGACACCAATGCCCCTGTTCACGGAATAAGAATATAATTCCAGCCTCCTCAGACACACCAAAGTCAAAATCCTACTTTTACTAAGAACTTTATTGAGAAGGATTTTGTTTTAAAGCTTGTCCTGTGTTTAAGAGACTAATCCACAAGATTAGTCCTAGCTCTAGCGGGAGTGAGCTGTGTCAGGTGCGGGGCAAAGGGCAGTGATGGAGACAGACAGGATGCCCCACCCTTTGGGTGCTCACCTCCTCCTGAAAGAAATGGACACATCAATGGTACTAAGATGATGCATTAGCTCTGAGACTCTGTGAGGTGGGCTTGTACCGGTGCTATGAGAGCACAAAAGCAGACGCCTCACTCAGCCTGGGGTAGTCAGGGAAGGCTTCCCGGAGGAAGGGCTGACTAAGCTGAATGTTGATGGGGGATAGAGTTAGGATTGTCATGGCGATAGTGGTTGGGGGTTAGGAGTGACAAGGAGCTGGGGAATGGCTATTCTAGGCAGGAAGAATGACAAGAACAGAGACAGGCATGAAATGGCATGCTGTTCACAGAGAACTGCAAGTACTTTGGCTTTACTGGAGCATAAAGAGTGAGGTCTGGAGTGGCAACAAATAAGGCTAAAGAAACGCATGGATGGTGAAATCATAGATCATATAGGCCTCGAATGCCAGTAATTTGTGGTTTTATTCTTAGGGCAAAGGATGAGAGGCTTTAAGAAGAAGGATGAAATGGCTTATCTGTTTTTTAATGATCTTCATGATCCTAGAGATACATTGGTGGTGAAGAAACCAGAAAAGGGTGTAACACTTGAGACAAACACGCTATACAGGACAGGGATGGAAAACACTGCCCGGTGGTGTCAGCTCGGCCAAAAGTGCTATGGCTGCCAAAGACAGGCTGATGCAGTCACAGCACTGGACTGACTTTATGACCTAATGCGTGTGCACACACCCACACAAGCACACACACCTGTGGGGTCAGGAGCCCAAGGGCCATGGAACAACAGGAACAATCAGCCACAGCAAGAAATGCCATCTTTGAAGTTCAGGAAATGGTAGCCAAGGCATTCTCTGCAGCTTTTCAAGAACTGTCTCTAAGTGGGTCTGGTCAACGATGCTTGCTTTAGGGGCCAGCCTGGTGGCACAGCGGTTAGGTTCGCACTTTCTGCTTCGGCGGCCCAGGGTTCACCGGTTTGGATCCTGGGTGCAGAACTGTGCATATCTTATCAAGCCACGCTGTGGGAGGCATCCCACATATAAAGTAGAGAAAGATGGGCATGGATGTTAGCTCAGGGCCAGTCTTCCTCAGCAAAAAGAGGAGGATTGGCAGCAGATGTTAACCCAGGGCTAATCTTCCTCAAAAACAAAAGAACAAACAGCAACAACAACAAAAGAAGGCTTGCTTTAGATTCAAATCCAGCAAACATTTATTTAGCGCCTACTGTGTGCTGGGTGCTCTCACAAACATGATCTCCTTCAATAATCACAGTAATAAACACATCTCTTAGCAAGATTAAAAACTCTTTATACCACCCACACATCTGCCATTAGATGATTTTGCTGTTTTTACATTTTAGTTTATGTTTTTCTTCATTAGATAAAAATATGCACAGCATGCACACAGTTTTTAAAAATCAAATGGTGGTTTAAGCATTAAACTGTCAAAACAGTTGTCGCCTTTCGTCCCGCTCCTCAGTCTTACACCACTTTCACCTTTTTTCTAGTTATTTCTCAGGGTATTTGCCACTATTCTCTAAATAAGATGTTTAGGTTATGTTGCTTTTTTAAAAAAATCAATTATAGCTATTATATCTATTGACTTCTCTTCTGCCTGTTCTCCCAGTATTTTTATATACTTCACAACTTCTGCCTAATTATTCTTCAATGTTTACATCATTAGGATCATGGAAATTTTGTACACTGCTGACCTGAAAAGTACATTATAATTACATTTTCTTGTCTAATTTTACGTTTTACCTCTGGCGTTATAATTATCTCATTTTTCCCCAATTCTTAGTTTTCTATGCACGTACTAATAACTCTTTGCACAACTCCAAAAGGTCTGTAAAATCACCCAATAGCAGTTTCTAAACAGTTGAGTTCATCAGAAGACCTGCCAGTTCCACTGTGTCCCACAGCCCCTTGGCTTCCTGCTCTGGTCTTGCCTCACTGATCACCAGACTTCACTTTCCACTCTCCTGAGCCGGGATCCCTGATTTTCTGCATGCCTTCTGGGTTTTTTTATTTACTCCCTCATTTTGCTGGAGCATTTCCTCCGGTATCTTTTTTCTTTTTTCTTTTCCTCACACTCTCTTTTTTAATAACTATTTTTATTAAAGTTATATAGGCACAAAATTTAAAGTGCCTAATAGTTCTATAGATTTTCTAGAATACATCAATCCCTTCACACCATCCCCTCACCCCATTTCCCTCCAATTCTTCCTCCCAAGAAGTAAGCACTTGATCCTTATATTGCTTCTTTGTGCTTTTTCAGTTGTTGGCACTATTTATTGACTTCTCAATATGGAAAATGAGGATTTCATGATTTTTCCTATCTATGTCCTCATCACTCAAATGAACGCGCCCCATACCCCATCCTCCCAATATAATTATACTGAAACTTTTTAAGATCAGTATTCTTACGATTACATAACACCACTTTCAGCTGCGCCATGTGGTAAACTAGGGTGGCTCTTCCCTGTTGTCCAAAGTTGACAACAATCCTTTCCCTCCTTTACTTAGTATTTTATATACTTCTCACTAATTCAAGCCCCAAATTTTAATCATGTCTCTAAATCTCACGACACTGAGAGCCATCAAATATTCTATCAATTCCACCTTGGGAAAGGAATCACTTCCTGAGCCTCTGACACACGCTGGGAGCACAGCTGTGGTGCTGGGATTTCCCACCGTCGACACCTAGAAATTTCCTTTGCCACTTTCACGCTGGATCTCCTACTTCCTGTATCAATTGTGGTTTTCTTTCCTGGTTTATTCCCTTATTTTAGTAGAGCACCTCCTCCAGCTGCTTCCTGAAGACCTGAATGTCTGAAAATGTCATTATTCTATGCTCACACTTGATGAAGAGTTTGGCTATAAAGTCTGAATTAACTACAAGAGTTTGGCTATAAAGTTCTAGCTTTAAAATCATCTTCCTCCAGACTACTGAAGGCATTGCCCCATTACCTTCTAGCTGCCGAGAAGTTCCTGGGCTTTGCCCCTGATCTATTTTTCTTCCCCTGGAAGCTTATATGATCTTCTCTTTGCCACCGATGAAATTTTTAAATAAAACTTTGAAAGACAGAAAGCAGACACAGAAGCAGTGAGAGAAAAAAAAAACTTTGCAGGCCTGAAAAAACAGAATTCTAAGCTGTCAGTGGGGAAGGCCGGGAGCCAACCAATTCATATAAAAGGCTCAGAAATGTTTTGACATTCTTAAAACAGACCAGCCCTCCTGATTTTAGCCAAACATCCCCTTCAGCTTCGTGCCGTTCCTACTGTCTCCTCTCCTGTTATCCTTGTGTTTGTGGATTTATGCCTTTAAAAAAAACTCCCGTAAGTGAAATAAGCCAGCCACAGAAGGATAAATACCATCAGATTCTACTTACATGAGGTACCTGGAGTAGTCAAGCCCCTACAGACAGAAAGTAGAACAGTCATTGTCAGGGGCTTTAGAGATGGATGCAGAGTTGGGTCTAATGGGTACAGAGTTTCAGTTTGAGAAGACGGAAAAGTTCTGGAGATGGGCAGTGGTGATGGTTGCACAACAAGGTGAGTGTACTTAAAACTACTAAATGGTACACTTTAAAATTGCTAAAATGGGAAATTTTATGTTATATATATTTTACCACAATAAAACAACAACAAACCTCCCTTTCCATCACTTTAATGTGGTTTTATTTGGTAGGGGACAAAAGTAGATAGCTGTGTTCAATCTACTATCTTCATGCAGAAGTCTTTTGCAGATAAGATTTTTTTTTCCTTTCATTCTATTCTTTAGGCCAGATTAGTAGCTCTAAACTTTAGGGTATATAAGAATTATTGGGGGGGCCGGCCCCGTGCCGAGTGGTTAAGTTCACACGCTCCGCTTTGGTGGCCCAGGGTCCGCCAGTTCAGATCCTGGGCACGGACCTCCACACTGCTCATCAAGCCATGCTGTGGTGGCGTCCCACATAGAAGAATCAGAATAACCTACAACTAGGATACACAACTATGCACTGGGGCTTTGGGGAAGAAAAAAAAAAAGAATTATTGTGAAGGGTTACAGACCCAAAACCATGTGTTGTTTCCATGTACCGCACTTTACAGGTGATTTCAAGGCGGACTTTCACTATGCTGGTTTTCACCTCTTTAGAGCCTGACCCTTCCATGTTTAAGACTCTACTTTTGGCTATATCAACAAAAGTTGAAAACGAAGAGCCAGAGAAGTGGCATTCTGGACTAGAACACAGGTTCCTTTCTTGATTCCACGTATTAAGCAGGTTGAAGTTAGAGCTGAAGGGCTGTAAATATCAAATGAAACACAGGTGGAGGAAGGGGGGCCTAGTGAAGATGGGTGGGTGGGCTGAGGGGTATGGAGTGAGCACGAAAACATTCCTTCAAATCTCTACTATGTGCAGGGCTGTCATGGGAAAGAGGGACCGTATAGATTCTGCGAGACCCTCAACAAGGAGAAAGCTCATGGAGAGAAGCCAATGTGAGACTCCACTTCAGTAAACGGGAGAATTTTCTGTCACTTGGGCACTGCCCAAACATAGATGGGGCTGCCACTGGAAAATGAGGGCCTCGTTGTCGGCAGAAAGACCCCTTGGGAAGGGGATACTGTGGCTAGACTAGCTGACCTTGAAAGCTCTTTCAGTCCCGGGGTTGTCTGTGAAAAGCTTCATGTCCACAGGACGTTCGCCCAGGCAGTAAACACAACGCGATGCCCTGCCAAGCCAGAGGGGAAACGTGGGGCGTCTATTCTAAGAACACAATCCACTAAGAAAAACAGGTTCCTAAGAAAAGGAATACATGATTACAGGCAACACGCAGGCCACAGTTCTATTCCCACCCTTGCCTGCCCCAAATGTCTCTTTAACAATGTAAATTTCAAAACGCAAACAACAGTAATTCTCAATGAAATGCTCTGGTGCAAGTTGTGAATATTTTCTTCCCTAAGATAAATGTCTTTGGACTCTTCACTTTTCAGCAAGAGGAAAACCTCCAACTCGAGCTAATTTCACTGATTTTTCAAAATACACATTTTCTAGCAGGCTTTGGAAAATTACGTGTCAGAAGGATGACCTTCTCTTATTCATTAAAAAGTGCATATTCTTTCTGTGACACTCCCAAAGCAAGAACCGCGTGTTACCAGGTACCTCTTTCTACTTCCTGCATTCATTTTAAATATCTATCTTTCATTCACTCTCAGGAAAAGTACAAAATACTATAACACGAACCACAGATTCTTGAACTTTCGTTTATTGCTCTCCTGAGAAGCTCAAAACACTAAATATTCAGCTTATCCAATTCTTTCTAAATTACCAGCGGGCACAGCTTTTATAGATGGGGGGATCAGAAAAATCACTAGGGATGTCAGCACCGTAAGCACAAGCTTCCCGTGTCTGATCGCAACCATGAGATTGTGTGCCACACAACATTCTATATTGTGCTTCCCCTCTCTTATCCTATCTGACATCACACCTCTATAGTTTTGATTTTCTACAATTATCAATCTTATCGGCAACTTCTACTGAATCTTCTCCTAATGGCATAAGGCACAGAGATGAAAATCAATGGACTATATGGTTTTTTCCTCCCCAAAGTTTTCTTTCTATCTGGAAAACTGAAGACACTGAAGACCTTGTCTGCCAATTTCCACTGGAAACCACTGGTCCCCCTTTTGGGATGCACCAGGATAATGTGGTGACGTGTTACTCGTTTATATCCCCAGGGCTGCCTAGCACGGTGCCTTACAGGTGGCAGCTGCCAAATGTATGTATGTTCATGAAACTGAATGCTGCAGAGAGACAGAACAAAGGTACTTTTTGAGATAGAGAACCTCAACCTTCCAATCAAAGTCTGTACTCTCTCCTGGGAAGCAACAAGTACAGAGAGACAGACGCAGCGCAAGGCTGTACGTCCTCAAGAGATGACAGTGCTGCTTCATGCGTTGGCTGAATCACAATGAGTTTTTTTCCCCAAGTCCCTTCCATACTAATCCTTGTGTAAAAACCCGGAGGGATTGAAGATTAACCTAACATCTCAGCTTGAAGATGAAAATAAGCCACATGTCCTCACTCCTCGCTGTACATCAGAAAGGCTATTTGCTTCCTGTCGGATGAAATGTTGGCCATAGCCAGGAGATTCGGAGGCACTTCATCAAATTCTACAAATGGGAAATAACGTTTCTTGGCAGGCTTATATAGAATAATCATGGAGGGCAATAAAATACTGATTTTAGAAAAAGACATCTTTATTCAGCCAAGATCAAGCTGCCCAGGGCAGTATTTCAAATTAACTACTTAAGTTTCCTAAAATTAGTAGTCATATGGGGTTGCTATTATTGGACATGCTCATGGACAAAGTACAGCTAAATGGATTTCTGTCTGAAGGTCAAGAGGCCACCACTGCCATTTTCCACACCATAAGGAATATTCCAGGAGCAAATGCCCCATGTGTATCCACAGGCTGGCTCTTCTCTAGATTCCAAAGGGTAGTTGTTTACTTTTGAAAGAACAAATGTGTTCTCGGCCATTATTTTTTTAAGTTTTTGAGTCAACAGTAGTACAAATGCACAAGTGAGAAGTCTTTCTAATTAAAACAAAAGCTGTCTAAATCCCCAAAGAGAGTTTTTACTGAAAATTACCCTCAATGCAAGAGAATAAAAATAAAATAACAAATTTTGATATATAATGAACACTAAGAGTATCTGAAAATATTTTTTTAATCTACATCTGGGGAGAAAAGCTCTTTTGCCCATCTGCTTTTAATGTCATTTCAGAAAGACGTGAAACAGAAACAAAACTAAACTAAAATTTCAGAGCTGCTAAACAAGCCAAAATCATTTTTTTTATAATATAGGAATACAAAACTTTAGAAAACTTCATCACAGGAAAAGACAGACTGATAGAAGAAGCTCTTATGTGTTTAGCAAGCAGTGACCAAGTACTTAATACGCGCCAGGCTTAAGCTTCTGGAGTGTTCTTTACCATGTCTAAGAATTCAAAAGAAGGTCCTTGGGTGGCCAATATTGAAATGTACATGCCCCCCACCAGAAATGCACTAATTGTCTAAATCCGGGCTTGATAAAGACAGCCCACACAGGAGCCAAATCTGGTCGCCACCAGTTCTTGTAAATAAGGTTTTCCTGGTACAGCCACGCCCATTCATTTATTTAGCGTCTAAGGCTGCTTTCAAGGTCCACCAGCAGAGTGGAGTCATTGCAAGAGACCATATGGCCCACAAATCCTAAAATATTTACGGTCTGCTCTTTACAGAAAATGTTTGTGATGCCTGGTCTATTTCAAGACATATCTGTAGGCCGACCCTGGAGTTTACTCAACATTGGCTTTGGACTTCCAGGCACAGAGTTATGAAACAGGCAGTGGACCTGAGGAAAAGAGGCCTGTCCTGTGAGTCAGAGAACTGAGATGAATGCCCGGCCTCCCCGTGTGCTGGCCACAAAGCCTCGGCAGTTCAGAGAACCTCTCTGACTCTAGAGTTTCCTGTCTGTCAAATAGAAGAACTAACCCCTGGCTTGCCTACCTCACGAGATGTGAAAGTGATCGTGGCCACTGTAAAGCACAGCGTCAAAGTGAATGGACCGTTACAGTAATTATGAAAACAAACATAAAATATGTGCTTAGAAGGTGCTGAGTACCGTGCTAAGTGCTTTCTATGTGTTATCTCATCTAGTCCTCATAACTACCCTATTCGATAGGGACCATTACAATCTCCCTTTGACAGATAAAGGAACCATGTCTCAGAGAGGTTAAGGGATTTGCCCCTTGTCACACAGCAAGTAAGTAGTGAAGCTGAGACTCAAACTCAAGAGTGTCAGACTCCAGAGCTTATGCAATTAACTAGGAGCACAGATTCCCAAAACTCCAACCCACTGAGTGAGATCTACCAGATCTACCCACTTCCTTGAAGAAAGGACCACTGGAATCGTTTCTGAGACACGTGCTGTGCCTGGGCCTGGTCCTGGGGTGCTACGTACCACGGTCTGCGTGACAGCCTCACTCATGAGCTAGAGATTAAGAATTGCCCATAAGATAAACGTTAAAGCTTTCTCAATTCAGGCAGCAAAAGGGAGCCCCAGGCAATGATACAGTCATGTCACCTGGAAAGGGTGCTAGGATCAAGTTCAAATTAACACATAACCCATAAACATTGGCTTGCCTATGCATCTCAGAGGCAGCCCCCGCTGTGTTAGCTTCTCTATGCTTCTAACCATCATGTATGCATAAGTCAGGCCCCTGCATTTTTGCTTAACAAAGCACATCTAACGGAAATATTAGAGAAAACTTAAAAATAGTAACAACATAGCAGATATTCCATAGGTCTTTATTTTACATTCCTGAGTTTCAAAAATGGCAATTTTAATTTGGTAACTTGTGAGATTTCATTACTGTCCGTTTCACCCTTCTGAAAAGCAATCTGGAAATTCGTCTCAGGGGTCTTCATACCCAGGCCAATTTACCCAGTGTTTTCATTTCCAGGATTCTATTGGACGGAAATAATCAGGGATGCTTACCAAAATGTAAGTATAGGGATGGTCATTGCAATATTATTTATAAAGGCAAACATCTGGAAGCCTGTAAACTACCCTGCATAAACCATATCTAAGTAAACTTCAGTGGAATATTTTGTAGCTATTAATGACCATGTGTAGATAACAGAATAATCCACACGGAGGACATTGTCCAGACTCTCCGCAAACATCCCTGTCAAGAAAAGGGCTGACGAGCTTTTCCAGGTTAAAGGAAGCTCAGGAGATGTGACATCTAAATGATCCTGGATTGGATCCTGGTTTGGGGGTAAAAGCAAAATTGCTATAAAGGGCATTTGGGAGAAAATTGGCAACATTTGAAAATGGAGTTTATATTAGATGTTAGTACTGTATCAACATCAAATTTCCTGAATTAAAACTTTATCATGACTATATAATATAAAATATAAATATAATATAAATATATATATAATATAACATATAATATAAATAATATAAATATAAATATAATATAAAAGGACATGATGTCTGCAACTTATTTTTAAATGGTTCAGAAAAAATCCTATTAAAATTATATATAATATATAATGTGTATAATATACAGACATTATATATATAAATTCATATATGTATGAGTATGAAGAGAAAGAGAAAGCAACTATGGGAAATGTTAACAAACGGTAAAGGGAACACAAAAATTCTTTGTACTATTCTTGCAACACCTTTGTAAGTTTAAAATTATGTTAAAATAAAAAGCTAAAAAGTGTCTGCAATTTTGTTACATGGGAAAATACTTATGCTATAATGAGTAAAAACATTAGGGTACAAAACTATACATTCAACATGATGTCTCAAGAATAGGGCAGTTTAAAAAATATATGTTAGAAAGAAAGAAACCTAAATGTTACCAGTGGCGTGTTGTTTCTGAGTGAGACTCTATTTGAACTTTATCTTCTTTTTATTCTTTTTATACTTTTTTGTGTATCTACAATTTTTATAGTAAATATGTAGCACTTTCATAATCAGAAAAAAATGAAATATTATAGGAAAATTATACATGTTTATGAATCACATAAACATCTGATTCGGTCTGCAAAAACTTTTATGCCCTAGCTTAATACTTCATGTCAGAGGAATTTGAAGATAAGGCCGAGTCTAAACTCTGGACAGATTAGATCCTGTTTCAGCAGCAATATCACACTGCTAAATTTCACAACATATTTGAAATTACTTTCCACGCAAACCTCAGAAGAGCAAGGACAGACTACAGGATCAGTGCACGAAAAAGCTGGCATTCCAAGCTTGGGTAGAATTTTCTCAAGATTTTTAAACTGATGGCACAAATAATTGTGCCCATAGCAAACAGCATATTCTTCTAACTCATCTCTTATAATAATGTCTTTTACCTATTTCCACTACTAAAAATTAGAATACTACATAGCGTGTGTAACTTTTTTCTAAACCATTCGAGTTAGTTGCTGACATAATGCCCCATTATTCCTAATACTTCAGTGTACGTTTCCTAAAAATAAGGACATTTTCCTACCTAACCACAGTACAGCCTCAAAATTATGCAATTAATTTGGACACATCCTACCATCTCAACTTCAGACCCCATTCAAATTTCAACAGTTGTCTCAATGACGTTCTTACCAACAAAATGGTGCAATCCAGGGTCCCATGTGGCATTTAGTTCTCATGTCTCTTTAGTCTCCTTCAATTTGGGGCACTTTCTTGATCTTTCATGGCCTTGACACTTTTAAAGGTTACAGACCAGTTATTTTGTTGAATGCTCTTCAATTTGGTGTTATCTGAGATTTTTCTCATGGTTAGATCCAAGTTATGCGTTTTTGTAGGAATATCACAGAAGTGATACTGTGTTTTTTCTCTTGCTCATCCCATCAAATGGCGCTTAATGCCAATTTGTCTAATTACTGTTGGTGTTAACTTTGAATTTTTGATTAGGATGGTGTCTGCCAGGCTCCTCCACTGTAAAGTTACTATGTTCCCTTTGCAATTAATATGTATTGTGTGGAGAGATCATGGAGCTATATAAATATCCTGATGGGACGATATAATAGTTAAAAATTGTATAATAAGTAGCAATCAATTCAGCCTCCAGAAAAAAACTAACACATCTTCATAACATATTTACTAGTGACATTTAAGAAATATAGTACCCCTAAAACATTTTTCAGAATCTGCACAGAGAAAAGATTTTTGGGGGGAATTTCCCAAATACAGACACTGCAGTTTGTCAAAAGTAAATCTAGCGGGCTGGCCCAGTGGCATAGTGATTAAGTTCACCCACTTTGCTTCAGTGGCCCGGAGTTTGCCGGTTCAGGTCCCAGGCGTGGACCTACACACCACTCATCAAGCCATGCTGTGGCGGTGTTCCACATACAAAATAGAGGAAGATTGGCACAGATGTTAGCTCAACAACAATCTTCCTCAAGCAAAAAGAGGAAGATTGGCAATAGCTGTTAGCTCAGGGCCAATCTTCCTCACCAAAAAAAAAGGAAATTGAATAATAATAAAAAAGTAAATCTACTTTTATTTGCACAAGTTACAAAAGTGATGACATTTGGGTGTACAACCTGTAATCCCTGGGGAAATGGAAAAATTAATATTATCTGCCCTCTAGTTACATCCTTGGAGCTGGCATCTAAAATACATTCTTGACTCATCTGAACTTTCTTGTTTGTTCTTTTAAGAAAAGTCTTTGTATGTGGATGACATACAAAGTGGATCCATGTAGAACATCCCATAAAAGCTGTGTCAGCCACGGCAATTCTCAGCTCAGTTCACGAGACCCACTTCAAGTGTCCCAGATGAAAGGGCTGCCAGGAACTCCCACGGGAGAACAACGTGTAGTCTTTCTACTTAAGCATTTTTCCCCTAAAAGCTTTGTGCTGATCTGAAAACACAAGACCAGCGATGACGCACTCTTGCTCAGAACAGAGAATCTGTCATTAAGACGGACTTGCAGATAGCGGCTTCAGGGCTTTGTAATAAAGGCTCATTCTGTGCTTTAGAATTTCTGATGAGGTTATTACAAGAGTAATGCAGAAGCAACTGTAATTTGCCTTTCTCGTACCTGGCAAGCACAAATGGTAGAAACCTTTCCTAAAGTGATACGGAACAGTTTAGGTTTGTGGCTGTGTGAATTCCTAGGCCCGAGTGAAGGTTCTAAAAGTAAACAGTGATCTATTGCTCTTCTTTCTTATTGCCTCAGATTTCCATTATCCAATAACACGTTCTCTTTAGAGAACCAAAATGGAGGTGACATGCCAAGTTAAGCAAAGAAGGAGAGGGGAAAGCCAGCTTGATGAGCTGGAGAAGAAGGGTCTTATGGGGTGTCAGATCAAGGTGGACTTGGGAGAGAAATCAGGAGGCAAGGGAAATGAATTGAGTAGCCCAAGAGGTGAGAGCAGGGTACAAGGAGAAGAAACAATTAATCGGAGTAGTCTACAAGCCAGCTGCTCCCCAAGGTGGGTTGATCTGGGCAGGTTGGCTGCATTTGAAGGATAAGAATCCCATGGAAAGGTTATGCCTCCTGGCGGTTCATGTACTTCTAGAGTGTTCCTCCTATATAAACACTGCTCCCCCAAACAAAACACTACTCCTGCACCCAACGATGCATCCTAACTCCGCATCTCTCTCAAATCAATGTCTTCTCCACCTCCATCCTCATCCCTTCCTTCAAACCCGTAGTGCCATTGTCTGACACTGGAGGACACAGGACAAGTAATTTCCCTCAGGTCCACCTTCAGTTTTTCTTCCTTGTCCACAAATAACACCATAGGCAAATTCTATCATCTGCATGATTCTAGGAAAATCCAAGCTTAGCAGCAGGCAGATTTTGGAGACCTCTGATAGATCAGAGACCACCCCGTTCTGCTTAGCCACCTGCCAGGCGAGCTGTGGAGCTGGTCCAGAGGGAGCCCGCCATCCCAAGCCACGGTGGGCAGCTTGGCATCAGGGTATTTAGAGAGGCTATTTCTGCCCTCCTGGCCTGGGCTCAGCATTCATCTCTCCTTCACACATGGGTAGGAAGCCCTGTGTTTCGATGAGCCCTGCTTGAACACCAACAGCCTGGTCCACGGCTGGACAGCCCATCCTGTTTCTCTTATGTGCCACCCTAGCTGATGAGGTATTGTTTACCAGAAGCAAGAATTCACTTGGTAAACTCCTAGAGCATAAGATAAGTGCCAGATCTTGTTTTTTGTTTGTGTCTTTCTTTCTTTTTTGGGAAGATTAGCCCTGAGCTAACTACTGCCAATCCTCCTCCTTTTTTTTCTGAGGAAGCCTGGCCTCGAGCTAACATCCGTGCCCATCTTCCTCTACTTTATAAGTAGGACTCCTAACACGGTATGGCTTGCCAAGCGGTGCCATGTCCGCACCCGGGATCCGAACCAGTGAACCCTGGGCCGCCGAGGAGTGGAATGTGCGAACTTAACTGCTGCGCCACCGGGCTGGCCCCTAAGTGCCAGATCCTGAAGGGCTGCTGTGGAATCCTGCCCCCACAGGGGAGGAAAAGACAAAAGGAGGAAGGGTGGGAAGGGAGCCAAGCAGGGGTAACATGAAAGGTCAGGGAAGAATAAACCTGCCTCTTCCCTGTTGTGCCACTGCCATCACCCAGCAAGGCTCACTGAACTTGGACCACCACAACCACCTCCAAATCCATCCTTTAGTGGCCTCCTGGGAAATCTAACGAAAGGATAAACTTTTGAAAAGAAAGTTTTATCTTTCTGCCTGGGATCTGGCTTTTTAATAGGGCATCTAAATACACAGTACCTGACTCTCTCACATTCCAGTGTGACTGACAGTCACGGCCACACTGCCCGGAGGAAGCAGTGTGGCCGTGACTGTCAGTTATTCTTCCAATTTTCCCATTCTATTTCCTGTCTTTATCTAGATTGCAAGACTACTAAGATGCCTAATGATGAAACTATGCCGACAAGGAAAACAGATGACACACACCTGCAGTTTTCATGAAACAAGATAAATCTTGAAAACACATGCAGAGAAATGCATATTACCACTACTCAGAAGCAGTTGTTGAGGGAGTTAAGTTTTACCTAAATGTCAGCTTCCTTTTTCTGAATCATTCAAAAGACAACAAACAAAAAGGCTTAGCCTGTCACTTTTGGGAGAAGAACATCGGGTTGAATTCTATGGAAAATGATGAAGATTTAGGATTTTCTTTTCTACTTCTTTCTTCTCCCCAACTCCACCTCTGCCCATGTCAACAGTTTGCTTGGTAATGAAATGTGGTTAAGTTTCCACATTTTACCAGCAGGCTTAAGCAACATATTTCTCTGGGCATAGCGTTATGTTGGTTCAGAGAAAAGTTTTGAGAAGGAAAGATTGTAAAATCCAATAAAATGAATTAACAACATCCACTGATGATAACTCACCCTTTCATTGTTTCCCTAACTCTCACTCTACACAATCTATAAATATATAATGGTGAGAAAATCACAAATACTTAGAATGATTTTATAAATCTTGTATATTTATAAAGTCATATGAAGCCCAAGGTCAAACACTTAGTTAATAACACAGTGATGTCCAGAATACAGGTACCCCCCAAAAATCACCCCCAGGCTCTTATCACTCAATAACACTACATCAGTCTAAGAGAATTTTATAGATATGGCTTCAGCCAAAACTTATCCAACAAGAAACTATGACAGTGCTGGAAATCCTGAAAACATACATTTTCTATGCATCAGTGAGGCTGGACAGTTATTGCACAGAAAAGTTTCTAACCTAAAAACAATTGATCTTTAATGAAAGAAAACTGGAGGAAGAAAGGGTTACAGAGAGCCCTCATCCGTCCAAGTGAGCAATAATGGAATGAGAGAAAGTGAAAAGAGCCATCAACTGTCAAAGCCGAGAGAAAGATGGAGCACGTCCTGAGGCGAGCTGGGTGTCCAGAAAGAAGAAGGCTTTACAAAGACCAAGAACACCTGTATAAGTTTAAGAAAATGCAAAGCCAAATTCATGTTCTTTGTTGCTTTGAGAGAAGAAAACAGACATTTGGGACTTAATTAAAATACCCATAAGAATTATGTTTTTATCCCCTGTTACAGCTTGAATAGGTACTGTTTACTGAGCACCTATCAGACTCTATATATTAGGTTAAACCATATGAAATATCCAATATTTGTCCATTTTGATGCACAAAAATGGCAGTTTCAGATGGGTTCTATCTAATTTATTTTCTCTAATTTCTAATTCTTTTTTTTAAAAGATTTAATTTTTTTCTTTTCCTCCCCAAAGCCTCCTGGTACATAGTTGTGTAGTTTTAGTTGTGGGTCCTTCTAGTCGTGGCATGTGGGACACCACCTCAGCGTGGCTTGATGAGCAGTCCATGTCCACACCCAGGATCCGAACCGGCGAAACCCTGGGCCGCCAAAGCGGAGCACACGAACTTAACCACTCGGCCATGGGCCAGCCCCTCTAATGTCTAATTCTAAACTTGCAAGATCGGTGTTATTATTCCCAACTGCAGACGAAAAAACACGCAGAGAGAAATAATAACATGCCCCAGGTCATGGCGGAACCAAAAAGTGCCATGTTCCGACCCAGGGTGTCCAGACCCCAAAGCCAAGGGTCAGGAGCCTCTCTCTCAACCGTGCAGCATGGAGTCACCCAGGTTAGTTCAGGCAGCTGCACATGTATTTAGCAGAAAACAGAGCTTAAATCATCACCTTTAGTCTATTAAGTTTTGAAATATATTTTATACCCCTAGCCAGCTTTTCACATTGACTAAATTACTTAATTACACTTGCCTTCTGGTCAGAAATGAAAGGATTGGACTAAAGAATTATTTCCATTTTCTTAAATTCAAAAAGTAATTACAAATATAATAAATGGAATTTTTAGCTTTAAAAAATGATTATTTTAAAAATTATCATTGTTCTTTGGGACCTGCCCAACCAATATAGAAAAGTTTCAAGTAGACACTTTCTAGACTTTCCTATCTCCTCTAACTTGGGTGGTCTGCATCCACCTGGAATTTTGCCAGATCCAAGTGTGTGACCTTGAGCCATACACTGAGCTTCTCTGAGACTTAGCTTCTTTGTGTGCAAAATGGGACAGGGTGATGTCAGCTCAGCCTCCTCTCGTGGGAAGATGAATGTATTACCGGAGGTGACAGTGTTTCTACAATGGGTTTTGTGCAAGGTTCTCAGTACGCTCTGCTCTGTTTTGCTGGGAGTCATGACCACATGCTTCCTTCTCTGGAATTTGCCAGGCTACCCATCAGGTGGGGGTGCCTGCCAACCCTCTTCCTGCCAAGGGTATCACCAATAATTAGCAAGCAGCCTCCCTCCATGAGTCAGGACAATAAAGGGTGAGCATCCTTGAGCTAATCAAATGACATTAGAAAAGTGGAAATAGCCGCCAGATGATGATTCACCCACAATAAAAATTCTTATAAAACTGTCTCTGAATCACGTTGGCATCACTCCTGGTAAATCAGACCAGGCAGAAACAGGTGAGGGAGGGTGACCAAGGGGAGTCTCTTCATTGCAGCTCTGCCTCTGCCTCAGTTGTGCTCCCAAAGGCCCAGTTTCGGTGAGGCACATGGACTGTTCGGAAGCTGTCATTTCCTCAGTGCCTCCTGGTCATCGCATGGTTTTAGAGTCAACAAGCAAATGCGTCCATCATTTAATCTTGGAGCCAAAAGAGACCCACAAGATCATCTGGTAACTTACAACCTAAGAACATAGTTGATGAAAACAGCTAACGGTTCTGTGGCATCAAGAATATGGAAGGGCTGGGGCTGGCCCCATGGCCGAGTGGTTAAGTTCATGCGCTCCGCTGCGGTGGCCCAGGGTGTCACCGGTTCAAATCCCGGGTACGGACATGGCACCGCTCATCAGGCCACGCTGAGGTGGCATCCCACATGCCACAACTAGAAGGACCCACAACTGAAAATACACAACTATGTAGCGGGGGGCTTTGGAAGGAAAAATAAAATCTTTAAAAAAAAAAAAAAAGAACATGGAAGGGTATAAATTAACCACAAGAATGATATGCAATGGACTTAACATATTAAAAATGCACCTGTCTCCTGATCAAAGGCTATTTCTCTTTTGTTCCTGGGACAAACAAATGTTGTGAAGCCACCCAATGGGCATACACAAATAATAATTAATATCTGTAGTATTCAAAACACTTTTACATGTCAACTCATTTGATCCTGAATGGTTGGGTGAGGGGAATTTACTTGAAAACTTAGCCTGTGCCAGCCACTTTTGATTTGTTATTGCACTTAATCCTTAACAGCAATGACTAATCACAGGCATTCTTAGCCCCATTTTGCAGTTTACAAAACCAAGCCTTCGGGAGGTGGAATAACTTGATAGGTTGTTTGAGGTCCCCGCCTCTGCAGGCCTCTTTCCCTACAACTCAGTCCTCTTAGAGACTGTAACCTTTGATCTTGATGAGTCTGTGGATTACTCTACGGCTTGAGAAAATAAGACATTTTGTAAATTAAGTCAGGCCGACGCTGAAAATGTCAACTTCCTTTCTCCGCTGTGTTGGTGGCGGGTCCTACACTCTGCTGACCAAGGGCTAATTATTTCTGGCACCTTGTTTACCCAGAAATGAGGCAACCAAGAGAGAAGCTGCTCTCTTTCAAGAAAGCTCCAATCTTGCCCTGACTGGAGAACACCCCAGACCCACCATTACAGCAGCTGGAGTGGGGTTCCCACATCACCTCATTATTAGCATGATGTGCTACAACCCCATTACAATACCCCTCGGGAAATGCACCCCCACCCAGAGCCCTTATTTGCATGCAACTCAACTGCCCCCCTAAAGGGAGTAGGACTGAAGTCTAATCAGGAAAACAGGAAAAGAACAAAATTAGCCAAGCGAAATCTGCAGGAGACTTTATCCTATTTAACCAACCCATCATGAAAGTTTGAGTGAAATATACAACCCTAAAGGATTATACATTCCACGAAATTCTATCTGCCCCAAGTTCTGCTGATACTCAGAATTAAGATCTTACAAAAAATTGTTTGGAACATAAACAAAGACGAATCTACACCCAATCTGGGAAACGCTCACTTGCTAAATCCTTGCTTGCCAAAAGCCACAGAAGTATTTCAACCATCACTGCCTTATCATTCTCAAGAGATCTGGGCAAAAAGAAAAGCATCGAAATTTAAATAGAGAGAACAGATCTGTAAGTTTCGTTTTTACTTCTAACGACAAACATAATAATGAATCTAAAGACAGTACAACATACCTTTACCCACTCCAGCAGACTGAGCCACTGTCAACACAACAGAAATTCTGGATCAGAAATACTAATAGAAAGACAACAGCAGAATAATATGGAAGGTGCAAAAAGAACCTCCAGGAGGAAATTGAAGTACAAAGCATTCAGCTTTCACTAGCATTTGGGGGAAGTCTTCATTAAAACTAGTCAACAAAAACACAAAGCAATATGCCAAGGGAAGTTGAGACCTGGATCTTTTTTCTCTCTCACAATATTAGCTTACAGCTTAGCAACAGCTAGGGTGGAGGAGGAAATTCCTCCGTTCACATCCACCCCCCTCAAATGCCTTTTTTTTTTAAGAGGACTGTGTACAATGCATTTAAAAAATCTATTGTTGGGGCAAAGGAGATTCAGATGTTTTTTCTCTGGCTAATAATGGATTCAATTGCCTTGAAGTCAATGAACTCCTGGGTAGGAAATACCAAGCAGACAAACAGGAATAGAGTAAGTAATGCAGCAGTCAGATGATATGTTAGACCTACATTCTAGAATACCTTAGGGCACGCTTTAATAGAAAAATATGTCATTCCTCAAAACTCTTCAGTTTTACTTTATTTTTAACTTTAAAAAGTTTTCTTAATTATCACTAGAAAAAGGAGAGTATTTCAATACTTGAGATTAAAATCATGTAAATATGAAAGCCTTAATTGAGAGAACAGCCATGATAGCACTATCCACACGCACAATGTCACTGGACCGACTGTTACCAAGAGACGGGGACCCAGCATCCTCCACTCGCTAATCTGCCCAGAGTCAGAGAAAGCTAACTGCCTTGTCAGTTAGATGACAGTTATCTACCAATTATTCTCCTTCCTCATTCTATATCTTCCCAATGATAAGAATGCCAAGCCATGTTCACTTTTATTACCAATTATCTGATAAAAACCAATGAAGAGCTTTCTCTCTCCTTGATAATACAAGAGTCTCCAAAATCAGTTACTATGCTTGCTAAAACTACCATAATCTTAAAGGAAGGTGAACAAAGGCAGAAGAGGAATCATCGATATTTCCATAAGTGTGACAAATACAGATACTAATGTTTACAGTCATATTAAGAGGACAAGAATAATATGTTAAAAATAGCCCAACCGACTGACAGTTAGCGGATAACGTTGCTTCCTCTATATTTCAGTATTGAATGCTAACCATGTGCCAAGCTCTCTGTTAAGCTCTTTATCTACATTTTCTGATTTAATCTTCCCAACAACTCTAAGACGAAATTATTATAATCGCCATTCTACAGATGAGGAGGTGAAGCTTATAAAGGTTCAGTAATTCACCCAAAGTGACATGAATAATAAGTGACAAAGTCAGGATTTGAGCTTAGGCTATCTAACTCTGGAGTCCATACTTAAATAACATATGCTCTCTCCAGCCCATCCATTTTGCAAATCCACAGCCATGCTCCTGTGACATGTCTTGAATGGATGTCGCATATTATACAACTTTTGCCCCGGGACTTACTTTTTCCTGTATTTGTACTTTGGCACTTGCAATAGTGAACTTCTTGAAAGGAAGCCCTGGGGAATTCTTTTGATCTCCTGAGGACCTGACAGATGCACCACGCCTCTCAAAAACAAGTGGGAGACAAAAGGTGGAAGTTGCCCAAGTGTCCACTGATGGATGAATGGATAAACAAAATGTGGTATATACATACAATGGAATATTATTCATGAATATTAAAAAGGAAGGAGATTCTGAAATGCTATACAACATGGGTGAATCTTGAGGGCATTATGCTAAGGGAAACAGCCTGTCAAAAAGGGACAAATACTGTACGAGTCCACTTATATGAGGTGCCCAGAGTAGAGCAGTCAAACTGAACAGAGACTGAAAGTAGAAAGGTGGTTGTCAGGGGCTGGGACGAGAGGCGAATGGGGAGTTAGTGTTTAATGAGTAAAGAGTTTCAGTTTTACAAGATGAAGAAGTTCTCTGGATGGATGGTGGTTTTGGTATCACAACATTGTGACTGTACTTTAATTTGTAGATTTAAAAATGGTCAAGGTGGTAAATTTTATGGATGTGTGTTTTGCCACAATTAAAATTTAAACCAAACAAGGGGAATAACTAGGAGTCTCCAGCACAGAGATGCCTTAACATGCCTTCTCAGAGCTGGCAGGCACAAGCCACACTGTCGTGGGTGTCAGGGAGCTGGCCCTCCACCAGGAAGTCATCCTGCTTGTGTGGCACCGAAGCCAACTGACAGGGACAAGCCATTCAGGGCTGCCCCCGTTCACTCTCAGAACTTGCCCTTTCTGCCAGCCCGGGAAGCACAAGGAAATGGCAAACATCAAGAAAGCATGTCGTTGAGACCTCGACAGGCACCTCTTCCTGTTTTAGAGGCCGGGCCTGTGTAGGGCCCAGATAGCTAGTGCCCTGAAGGCCAGAAGTCAAGTCCAGGCATCCATCATTTCTCTTGTCATGGAGCCACTGTGGTGAAAACAAAGGGTGGTGGGCGGTGAGGTAGTTTCCACCTTGGAAATGTGACAAAGAGTTAATTTGCAAAGGAAACAATATCGAGAAATGTGAGAGCTCGGGATTCCTTTGATGACAGAGGTGTGGTAATTAAGGAGCTGCCCTCCTCCCAGGGACAGAGAGCTGCCAAGACAGTAGGGAAAACACAGCTTGATTCATGTCCTTCTCTTCAAATCACAGTCCTGTGGCCTCCGATGAGGGCACCATTAACCACCCAGGCTTGTCCCACTGAGTGCTAGTCAAGGGAATGGACCACTTGGACCCTCTAACACTCTCAGAGTCAATTTACTATTGGGTGTTTAGGGCTCACGGTGTTCAAGACCCAGGCTGGGCTCAGAGGTCAGACAAGACCCTGGCGCTTCCTTCGAGGGAAGTGAACACATCCACCAATTGAGATTCAAGTCTGCTTTTCTCCTTTGGCTTTCAAAAATAGTTTTTCTTTTTTTTTTTTTTTTAAAAAACCCAACTTTTTTTTTTTTTTTTAAAGATTTTATTTTTTCCTTTTTCTCCCCAAAGCCCCCCAGTACATAGTTGTGTATTCTTCGTTGTGGGTTCCTCTAGTTGTGGCATGTGGGACGCTGCCTCAGCGTGGTCTGACGAGCAGTGCCATGTCCGCGCCCAGGATTCGAACCGACGAAACACTGGGCCGCCTGCAGCGGAGCACGCGAACTTAACCACTCGGCCACGGGGCCAGCCCCTCAAAAATAGTTTTTCACAAACATTTTTGTTTGGTCATTAGAATTATTTTTAAAATTTTTTTAATTTTTAATTTTTTATTTCATTACAAATATATATTTTTATTTCCGTCATTTGGATATTACCTTTTTACTATTTTTAATAAAAGTCAAAGTTTGTACAAAGGCTGCATTAATGACTTTTTTATAGAGGTAAAATATACACAACATAAAATTTGCCATTTTAACTATTTTTAAGTGTACAATTTAGTGGCATTAAGTACAGTCACGTTGTTGTGCTACCATCATCACCATCCACCCAGAGAACACTTTTCATTTTTGCAAAACTGAAACCCTGTATCCTTAAACACCACTAAATCCCCATTCCTCCCTCCTGCCAGGCTCTGGCAACCTCCATGCTACTCCATGAACATTTTGGAGATCTCAATATAAGTCTTCTCCTTTTACTTTCTCTCCTCCTCCTCCTCCCTAGGCAGGCAGCCAGGCTTTTAACTAAATGCTTGCTTCAAGGATCTGATGTCAAGGAGTCAAGGTTCTCCCTGGCTTTGGTAAAAACCTAAGCCAAGCTTCTTCCCGGCTTTTGTAAAAATGTAAGCCATCAACAAGACACGCAAGGTGTTCTAGGAAGGGTCCTTTCTCCCTCCACCCCGGTGTTTTGCTCAGTTCCCTGGAAGCTCCTAGGGGAACTGGCAGGACTTCAGAGAGGAGAGGCTCCAGGCTCCAGGTTCCAGCTTCCCAGACTTGCCACGAATTCCCGTGCTCCATCACGCACCTGCAAGGACTAGCAGAGAGCCTCAAACTTGACCACGTGGACAGAAATACTCACAAGCAATGTAGGCACAGGACTGGAAATCACAGCTAAAACCACAGACGAGTGTCTGGATGGCCCCCTTCCCACAACCTAGCACCTTCTAAACCTTTAGACCCTGGATGCAATCACAAGGTGGGTGTGTACCAAAAATAACTGAAGCTAAATGTTCTGTTAGCAGGACAAGTGGAAGGCTTGGAGACAAAATGAAGTTAATTTATGTAAGTTTTAAAATGCTCTATTCTTGCAAGTCTGTTTATGACTGAGATTCATACTTCTAACCATAGTAAAAGGAGAGAGCAAGCTTAGTTTGTATTAAGCACTAAGAAGGCAGAGAATAAAGAGGGTAACGATTAAAAGACTGTCTATTAAAGCCAGACTACAGGGATTCAAATCTTAGCCTTGCTACTAGCTATGTGCCCCTGTCCATAACCCCTGTGCCTCAGTTTCTTCATCTGTAAGAAAAAAAATTATAATAATGCGATTTTCTCCAAAAGGACTTTATGAGGCTCAAAGATGACAATACATATGTGGCACTTGAAATTAGGGCCCAACTGGCAATAAATATTCATCGTCAGGAAGCAGCTTAAACCCATTTTAATCTCAGAGCATCTGCTTTTATGGAAGATTGAACTCACCGAAGAAATACAAAAATTTGAACTTTTTCAAAACTAGACTCTTGGTGGGGAACACAAAGCTGTCTATACAGAAGTCAAATAAAATGTTGTACACTCGAAATTTACACAGTGTTATAAACTGATGTGACTCCAATAAAATAGTAATAGCAAAATTAATTTTTAAAATTTCCAGCTTTTCAAAGCTACACTTCTGAAAGAAGCTTGCTCACAATATGTGGATGCAAATGGACCCGTGTTAAAGGTTCAAGGTTTTATTCAATTATATGCAGAGTATATTACGTCTTCCTCTGTTCATACAAACTCTGTCCTTGGTTTGGATCCATTCTTCCTAAGGCCCCAGTAATTGTTACTTTGTACTTGTCCAAGTATTTGCGGTAGTCAACTGGGTAAGGATTCCTGCAATCCTTTTTCTAATCCAATTTCGAAAGTTTGTGACACAGAGAGTTAGCGGATCTTGCAAGAGATGACATGCATATCAAACCCAAGGAGACCCCTGAGGAGTTCACGAGAGGTGACAATATAGAGGGTGTGGGTTGGAGGGGTGTCTCGAGGGGACAGAGGTCTCTAAGGAAAAAGACACACAAGCAGAGATTGCCTTTCAAATTAAGGGACTAAACCCCCATGGCAAGGGATGTTCAGACAGTTTAAACAAGTAGTTTAACCATATCAAAGTCAAAATTCCTGGTCTGGTCTACTCCGGACTCATGAGAGAGGACAGAGGCTCAGCCAGCACAGAAACAAGGAAAGAGAAAAATATACGTCCCATGGCCCTGGCCTTGACTAATTCACGCCACATCTCCCAGCTGTACCATCTCTATTTTTAAAATGGGATTAAAATGACAGAAGTACCCCACAGGGTTGTTGTGAGGCTAAAATAAGATGTACCTGGCCCAGAGCAGCACTCAATCATGAATTACAGTAATAATAAAATCTAGAAGCCATCTCTCAGGCAGCCCAGATTGGTTTTCTTCCTTTTGCTTTTATACCTTTCAGATTGATATTAAAGACAAAATTGGGTCAGCCCTGGTGGCCTAGCGGTTAATTTCATTGAGCGCCACTTCAGCAGCCAGGTTTGGTTCCAGGGCACAGACCTACATCAATCGTCTGTCAGAGGCCACCCTGTGGCAGCGGTCCACATACAAAAAAAAGAGGAAGACTGGCAGCAGATGTTAGCTCAGGGCAAATCTTCCTCAGCAAAAATAAATAAATAAAGACAAAATTGTTTCTAATATACTGATTTCCGAATAATTTTCTCAAAACAATTACTAGGAATCAATTACCAGGTGTCAGATCGCCCCTTTTTGTGACATACCTGATAATCCTCCACAGCAATCGCTCTCGTGTTCTCTGCCCCCCACTATTTCCCGTAATTCCCCATTTTTCAATTTAAACCCCTCTAGAGCAGATCAGCTGGTCTGCTGGAAAAACACAGGCTTCCCAGTCCTGGGAAGATACACTCCACTCTGGCCAGAAGCCCAGCACTCTGGCTTCTTCTGCCCTGGCCTCTGAGTCCAAATGCTGGAGCTGGATGTTGTTCAAACTGCCAGTCACTCCCCACGGCCCCCTTTCACTTCTATGGCCCCATCTTCCACTTGTAAGGGATAGTGAAAGTTACGAAAAGAACGTACACAGAAGTTGCAAAGAGGTTTTCTTTTCCTTGGAATGTCTTGGTTATAAACCCAGTTTGGTTCCAAAACTTGCCTAGAACAATCTACTTCACAGATAATGTTCATTAAAAAGGATCGGAAAATGATTGTTATAACACCAACAATGAAAGCAAGCTGGAAGACACAACAGAACCGAGAAAGAACTCTGTTTTAAAATTCTGGAGCCCCAAAAAAACCAAGCTGCATCAGAGTAAAACAGGAAAGTAGTAGAGACTTGTAGTAATTTTGAAGGAGATTCTTACAACTGGAGGTGAAGGATGGGGGTTCTTTATTGGATGTAATTTCACTTCAAAACTTTTTTCCCCCTCCATAGACATTGGGCATGCTGGTTTCACTTCCTAGTCATAATTCAGGTTGATTTTTCAGCTCAAAAAAGAAGAGAGAGAGAAAAGAGGGGAGGCAGGCAGAGGGGATGGAGAGGCGAGCGTTCCAGCTGTTCTGGGCCAGAATTTAAAGAGAAAGAGAAGGGAGACACGAGAGAGGAGAGGTATTTTGAGTGGCCGTGCTGGCCGCAGGTGCTGGAATTAAAGCAGCTGGGTGAGCAAAAGAGGACACACACAGATCGGAGGGGAGGGAGTAAAGATGGTAGGAATGGGCTTTGCCTTCCTTTACGTCTTTCATTTATTCCCTTTCCTCCCCCAGCCTCCAGGTGGCACAGCGGATCCAACACGGCTTGCTTGGGAGCTGAAAGATAGGACAAGGGGCCAGCCCCGTGGCAGAGTGGTTAACTTCTCGTGCTCCGCTGTGGCGGCCCAGGGTTTCACTGGTTTGGATCCTGGGCGCAGACATAGCACAGCTCGTCAGGCCACGTTGAGGCAGTGTCCCATATGCCACAACTAGAAGGACCTGCAACTAAGATACACAACTATGTACCAGGGGGGATTTGGGGAGATAAAACAGAAAAATAAAATAAATAAAGATAGGACAGGAGCCTGGGCAATTTTGGGGAACAAAATAAAGAAACAAAAGGCATGTGCCCAGGCAGGATTGGGGGGAGTGACCTCCCGTGGGGAGCAATCAGGACATGCTCAGAAACATTTCCACTGCGTTTCGGGTACCACAGCCAGACACTCTCAAAACTCTAACGGAAATCTTTCACGCTGCAATTTTAAGCTTTTTCTCTTTTCAAGGCCCAATAAAAAGAATCGCCTTTGCATAGCACATTGCCATTTTGTATCATGTTATTTAAGATACAGATGCTTAAAGTTGGATGGATGGAGAGAGCTACAGAAACATAGCTACAGGATGTGAGTTCTAGATATGGACAGCCAGACAGGGGTTTCTCAACATCAGCACCATGGACATTTGGGGCTGGATAATTTGTTACTGTAGGGGGCTGTCCTGCACATTGTAGGATGTTTAGCTGCATCTCACTAGAATTTAGAGCTCCCTTCTCCCTCGCTGATGGCCCAGTCTCTCCGGTCAGTCTGCTGAT
The DNA here is from genome assembly GCF_041296235.1 of Equus asinus. Taxonomy (NCBI): domain Eukaryota; kingdom Metazoa; phylum Chordata; class Mammalia; order Perissodactyla; family Equidae; genus Equus; species Equus asinus. The sequence goes on from NC_091799.1 coordinate 34,085,166, forward strand.
TTCAGTGCTGCGGCTTGGCTAGCTTTCATAGTGGTAAGGAGTTTCTCACAGTACAACATGCACACAAATCCCTGGGGATTTTGTTAAAATGATAGATTCTGATTCAGTAGGTCTGAGATGGGGCTCAGGATTCTCTAGTTGCAACAAACTCCAGGGCAATGATGCCAATGCCACAGGTCCCCAGACCACACTTTGAGCAGCAAGGCCCCGGACGTAGCCCTAAGTTAGTCATAGGAGGTAGCAGGTAGGAAAACTGGCCCAACACTGTATAGCTGTGGGACCCTCAGTGGGTTACATAACCTCCATGTGCCTCAGCATCCTCATTATGATTTGAAAAGTGGTGGTGATTGTAAGGATTCAGTAAGATAGTGGAGATAAAGCCATCAGTTTAGCACCTGGCACTCAACAAATGTTAATTTCCCTCCCCTTCCCTCTTAGCTCCTCCCAGCACACGCCTTGGAACCTCAAGATCAAGGCATCCCTGGGGATTACAGGGAATTCCCTAGGAGAGAAAATGCAATTTCGTTCTGAATGGTGGCTGGAGCAGGAAGGATTTCTCCCCTTTTCATTCTTCTATCTTATACCCTCTACGCTGATTACACCACTAACATCTGTCATCCTTTGGAGGCTGTGAATTGCTTCGATAATGAAGCATATGATGAAAAGAATCTTTAAAAACAATGTACACATTGTGATTTCATGCGAAAGCAATGCCTCCCACCCTCAGGCCCATCTCTGTGCTGCATTTAACACTGATTTGAACGTTTCTCTAACGGCAAAATGATCCCAAACAGGAATAATTGCAAGCGCTTTGAATATCATCTAAGTTGCCAATATGGTTTATACATTTTCCTCCCCAAATGAATGAATTCAGCTCATCTGGAATCATGTCAGAGGAGAATTCTCGCTATCCTTTGTGAGGATAAAATGTTCTAATGCAAAATACTAATTTGCCAGGCTAAATATAGTCTTGGAATCCCACGGCACACGGACCTTGATTTTCATGCACACACAGAGACAGCCTTTGAATTCAGGGTTGTGAAGTACTTGCATTTTCGAGAAAATTAACTAAGATTTATTCCTTTGGGAAAATCCCTTCCCCAACCTCCTCTATAAAAAGGGCTAAACAATGGTGTCTTTCTCTGTTTATAGGCTACACCACAAAACTTACATGAGGCCCCGCTCCAAACAAAGTAAGTTTCTACATGATTCCACTGTGCAAATGATGTCATGATAATGTAAGCCAATGCAGTCAGGGAGAGGGGCTGACCGCGGTCCATTAACCTCCTGTGGTTTGGCCTTCCTCGAACCTTCTAAACACAGTCCACGCAGGTGTGGGGCTCAGGGGGGCCCTGGCAGAGCTCTGCATTTGAGGCGGAAGTTAGGCAATTGCTGGGTGGGAGAAAAGGCAGCTATGTTTCCCTCCCTCTCCCCTTCCTCAGGGTGGGGGCTCTCCCTGGATCTGCAGGGCAGGCCTCTGCTGTAAGAAGCTCTAGGTCAGTCCTAGGCCCACGGGTCACCACAAACACCCAGAGAAGAGTCACGAACTATAGATAGGACGGCCACCTAGGGAACCTTCACAGAACTTGGTGTGGTGACGGTGGTAATTCCATGCACACTTCTTCTAACCAATAAAAGACTAAAAATCCTGGAAGTCTTGGCAAAATTCTCCTCTAATCCTTACCAACCCAGGGCACTTTAAGCACTCGGGGGAAATTTCCAGTCCAACCCAGGAAAAACTGCCCCAGCCTCACTGTTCATCCTTTCTCCGCACAATAATAACCCTTCTCAAGGCCATCTTGCTAAAGCATGTGCAAAGCGATAAAATACATCCTTACGTAGTTCAAAGAGAGGTTAATATTTCTGGACCTGCATTGATCTGTCTGTGCACACTGACTCGATTTCTCACCAAGCCTACAGAGCAGATAAGGAGTTTAGGCGCTGCACAGGACAGAAGGCTCCAGCAGGATCCACAGACCTGGGACACAGCCCGAGGATTGCCTCTGGGGTCTGGCCGTGAGGTCACTCAAGACCGAAGGCAGGCTACTCGGGACGGACTAGCTTACTTAAGAATTTCATTGGGGACCTGGTCCAGGGCACATTGCCTATTCTCCTAAGTCAGAAATGAGACGGCACAGTGGGGTGGAGAGCAGGTATTCAGCATCCACTACAGGCTTGTGCCCTGAAGCATTATGTTCTTGAATTTTTTATGGCATCACCAGGAGAGCTGGTTTAAAAGGCAGTATCCAGGCTCCTCCTAGAAGATGCTTCTGGCTGTCTGGGCCAGGGCCCAGGAATTCCAACACAGACTATGGGGTGACTGAACCACATGTCCAGATACGCTGCCCAGGTGAACAAGGCAGATTCCTAGGAAACTGGGTCCTCTAGTTCAGGCTGAGGTCCTTAAACAGACTAGAGACGCTGGAGAGTCACCGGACCGGAGTTGGACAGTCCCCGCTCCACAGGCGCTTTGAGGGGACTTCCCTCCAGCAGACAGTGACTGAAAAGAAAACTTCGCAAGGACCCCACACACTGGGTTAGGTTCTACAACGTTCTGCTTTTCAACTCATGCTGCTTGTGAATCCCCAGCTACTTTTTTTAACCAACTCACTTCCTGAAATGTACCGACTCATCCTAGTTCAGGACCCTAGCGGTGGCTGGCGCTGTGAATTTAGTGGAGAGGTTTGGAGCAAGGGCGGAGGATAACTTTTATATGCATTTAAAAGAATGATTTGTAGAGCCGAAAAATCAACTCAAAATAATGTTTCTGGTGTGTCCACCTCACCATGGTGCTACATAATAATTCATCTAACCAGCAAACTCTACTGCAAATCTGTGACAAGTTAAATGATAAAACAAAAAGGACTAGATTAACCAGGCTTCTCAGGCTCTTCAGAAAACCTGTTTTATTTTAACCCTCATTGCAAATCCTTACTTAAAATATCAATCCACGTTCTTGGCTTTTTTGGTTTCTTTTTGGTGAGGAAGATTGGCCCTGAGCTAATATCTGTGCCAATCTTCCTCTATTTTGTATGTGGGACACTGCCACAGCATGGCTTGATGAGTGGTGTGTAGGTCCACGCCTGGGATCCAAACCTGCGAATCCAGGGCTGCCGAAGCGAAGCGCGCAAATTTAACCACTACGCCACCAGGCCAGCCCCACAGGTTCCTGTCTTAATGACAGAATAAAACGTTAGAGCTGGCAAAGAATCCTGCAGTAGTTCCAGATGGGGAATCCATCACACTGCCAGTCACTTTAAGAACCTTAAAGCCCACAATTAGGGTCCTGAGAATTTGAGTCCATTTTCCTGAGGAGGAGCAATTTCTCACTTACTCAAAATGTAAAGAGGAAGCAAGTAAAGAAAAATGGAAGAAGCTCCATTAGTGCGAGTGCCTCGGGGATCAGAGGAGGAGAAAGAGGTCAGCCAGATACCCCCAGGTCAAAAGGAGGGGGCTGTGGAGTGGGGATGGAGGCAGGCTTGGGGACCCCGTGCTCAAAGCATCTGGATCTGACCAGTGTGAAGGCTGAACAACTGATCTGCTGCTACACAATCGCTGGGATTTTAAAAATTAACTTTAAAAACTGTTCATTTACTTGCATCTGCCAGAACGATGAAAGAAGACTTTGGTTAACTTAAAGAAAACAATCGGGGGCGAGGGCAGAGTATAACATATGCAAGGGGCTTCCATATACATCTCATTTAATACAAGTTTTGCAATAGGTAGGCTTTGGTATCCCCATTTTTATAGATGAGGGAGCTAAGATTCAGTTGAAGTGACGTGCTCAAGATCTCACAGAGAACTTGACCAAGGGGCTAATGTGTTTTGGCCCCGCCATGGCTCTGGATAACTAGAGTGTTACAGTATCTGCAGATTTGGCTCTGCTCACTCCGTCTGCCCCAATCAAGCATCAAAACCAACCAGGAAGTCCCTGCACACACCTAAGGAAACAGAGTTCAAAGGACAGTGGCATTCCCCACGGAGCTCTGCAGCTCTCTCCCCTCCCTGGCATTCACACCACGGCCCCCTCCACCAGGACCTACATCCTCCAAGACTTGAAAGACAAAACAAAAAAACCCAACTTCTCAAACCCCCTTGGGGGAAGCTCCATCATCTCTTCCCTGTCCTTTGCCTCGATGGGAAAACCAGCAGCCTTCTGCCTCCACGGGGACCCTCCCCAGCTGAACGGCCCATTCAGTCACTCTGAGACTGCCACCAAGATGGAAACAAATGCCACTTACACGTCCCTTGATCCTACTCAAATGTTTCCCCCCCAAGGCCTGGTACCACTCGAGAGAGGAATACTAAAGGGAAACAGTGGTATGTGGAGCCCAAGGATGCCCTCAGCCCCTTCTCCCATGCTGTCTGTCCTCTCCTGCATCCTCAGTCTCAGAATTCACTTCAACGGGAAAAAAGAAGCCCTGGCTGACCCCTGGAGAAAGCGCATCCTGTTTATAGGAAGAAAGGTCTTGATTAATTCATTTTTCTGGCACTTGACCTTCCAGAGAGTGGGGCAAAGAAGAGAAATGACATTTATATCGGGATTTTAGTTTTCTCAAAAGCCGGCCTCCAGTGTGTCCTGGAGTGGGTCCCACAGTTACACTTACACTCTTATAAATCATAATTCATATCCAGGCTAACATCACACTGAGACTACAAAATCCTGAACTGTCAATGGAAGGACAACTGTATATTCACCACAGTAAACTCACCAAGGCAAGCAGTAGTCAAGGCAGAGCCGTCAATCATCTCATTTTAGAAACACTGTCATCAATAAGAATTGAAACAAATTTTTAAGATTTAGGTTTAAACCTCAGTTACTGTATTTCTTAGAGCACTTCATTTCTTTCTTTCTCTTTTTTTTAATTTTTTTTTTTTTTTTTTTTGCTGAGGAAGATCACCCTGAGCTAACATTCACTGTCAATCTTCCTCTTTTTGTATGTGAGCTGCAGCCACAGCATGGCCACCGACAGACAATGGTATAAGTCCACACCTAGGAACCAAACCTGGGCCGCAGAGGCAGAGCACGCTGAACTTAACCACTAGGCCACCAGGGCTGGCCCTGGAGTGCTCCATTTCTTAAGTATTCTAATTAATCAAGTACTACTTAAATTACATAAACTCTACAACTTTCTGAGTAAAATAGTGGATTTTCCTGTTAGAATAGAGATGATTTCAACTTTCCTATAATAATACATTCCTGGAAAATGTGTTTGAAGGCAAATGTCCAGAACTTGAACAGCAGCCTTATGTATTCTTAGAAGGGGGTTATTTAACAAAGATAGATATATATCTCATCATGGCTATGGAGGCACTGTCTCCCTCAGCTCTAAGCCACCCAAAGTGCTCCTGGGTGAGGGTGGTGCCAGTGCCAGGCCTTACACTTTCTTAGTTTCCAGAAAACCTGCCTGTGGGTGTTAAGTTTGCACAGTATAAAAAAACTATGCAATCTTCTAGCAAAACTTAGTAAAACTGTCGAACCCGATAAGTCTATTAATCAATCACTTCAAATTTCCAACGGCTGGCACAGGATCCCTGATCAATAAGCAAACAGGGGCTCCCATGTTTCTCACGATCAAAGAGCAGCCATTCTAGAGGCTCATTCAAGAGAGATCATCGATTCTACTCACGTGGAGAAATGTATAAGATTAAAGAACGGAACGACGCATTTCCTTGGCTTTCAGAGGTAAATTTTCAAATGCTCCTGTTTCAATTATTAAAATCTCTCAACACAAGCTCCATCCAAATTCGATTTCATCCTTATATGAAACCTTTCTCATTACCCTAATAAGTAATGATGACTGAATGAGGCTTGCAATGACAACCGTGGTAGAAATCTGGGACACGGGTGTTTTAAGAGCCCACCAAATCTATAAGGATGGTATCTAGACAATAATTATAATAATTAACTGCAAAGTCCAGAGTGCTAGAAAGTTTTACAAAGTAACATTTAATATATTAGTTCTATACCAAAATATTGAAAGTTTTAGAAAGAAAACAACAAGTGGATCATTTTCCCCTCACTTGATAACTAAGTCAAAACAACCCGCTTCCCTTTATTAGTCACAGTTCCTGGGGCTACTGAGTCAGAATTAGCCACTTATGAAAGTGAAATAAATTCTGACAACACTACCCTAAATTCTGCAGGCAGGAGCTGTGCCAACTGCCATGCCAGAACTATGAGATAATGAGTATTTCAAAACGTTTGCCCCATCTCAAAGCCCAGCCATCTCTCTCACGCTAGCACCTCAGCATCCCAGAAAGAAACTGAAATGAACTCCACTGCCAGACAAAGATCTCAACCCTTAACTGCCCAGTCCACTAGGTAGGGGACGGGTACATCCACGCAGTATTACTTTCGTTCTTCCCGGCTCATGACAAATTTTATCAGTGCAGCTCAAAATAATTGCAGGGCCCCCAAGACCCTTGGTGTGCCCACTCAAAGGAGAAGATGCCCTTTAAGCAAAGCGCCTGTGCCAGAACTGGGGAAGAGGAAGCTGGCAGTGGACAGACGTTTAGAAGGTGCTTTAAGGCAAGCCTTAATTCTTAAAAGGCTTTATGTTTAAAGAAACAGAGTAAACGCCTTACCAGATAGACCTCATTTAGAGACACGTTATTCTGAAATTTTATTGATCAATATTGGGGAGGCTGCCAGACTGGGAGAGTGTTTAATGAAATTGGGGACATTTCCGGCAAGAAAAGTGTGATGCTTAAGTGAACTCTCTTTAATTAGAGCAAAGCCTAGGGGACACATCCTCTGGGATTACAGGGGTGAGTGATGGGTCTGTACTGATTCAGCCTCCAGGCGCCTGTGAACGTGCGTTGAGACGGAAGGGCGCTTCCTCTGAGAAGTTAACTTGCTGGCAGACAAAGATGTAGTATAGAGAGAGATGTATAGAGTGAGGGGTGTGTGTATGTGTGTGTTAGTCTTTTTTCAAAGAGAAATACATTTGCGGGGGGTGGGGGAGGAAGCTTGTCCGAATTAACGGCACTGCGCTTAAAACTGCTACAGAGAAGAGTACAGATTTGTCAAAGTCTGACCACACAGCACGTCAGAGCCAAACTACTACCACCCCACGCGGGAAACTGACTTTACCGGGTCTGCAGAGATAACCCACCGCCTGTCTAAACGAGTCACCTCTCTCCCAGACACCCCCTTTTTGTGGACTGCGGAGGGATCTCCGGTGCTGGTGGGCATCTTGCACCACGCAGGGAGCTCAGGAGCCCAGCCGCCCGCCCCGCTCAGGCGGGTCCAGCTCGCCGCCTCGCTCCCCTCCGCAAGCACACATCCTTTGCCTTCGGTTCTCTCCCGGCCACCAGCGCCACTGTCCCCGGCCCGCCCAGCCTCCCTCCGTGGGTTCGCAGGCTCCCCGCTCTCAAGGACTCTGATTCAGTCCCCTGGCCTCCACTACGTTTCTCTAGAATTTCTCAGGGCCGCCAGCATCTCCACGCTCCCATTCCTGCGGGCTTGCCACCTCCACCGGGATTACAGGCGGTTTGCCCAGCGCTCACCACCACGATCCGTTCCTTCGATCCCCTTTAGGGATCCAAAGTGTTGCCACAAAGGAGCCAAAGAGACGTATCCTCTAGCTTTACCCGGGAAAAAACACCACATCCTAACAGCTGGGGTCCCAGACTCAGGCCAAACTTCCAGGCTTAGCTCGGACCCGGACCCCCCTCCCTCCCCGTGCAGAAGGGGCCGCTCCCTCCTCCCGCATCATCTCCTGAGTTCGGCTCTCCGGACCCCAGTCCGAAAAGCCTCCAGCTGGTCCAGGACCCGGCCCTCCCTGGCCTCAGTCTCCCTGCAAAGCTCCTGACTTCCGAAATCGCCGCCAGCGCTGCCATCTAAGGAGGCAGGACCCCCGCCTTCCTTGCGAGCTGGAACCGGCGGCTCATCCACCACGGCTCCCGGGTCTGGAGAGGCGGCCGCGGCCGTTTGATGTCCACTGCTTTTCCTACAGCCCAGCTCGCTCGGGCTCTCTCTCTCTCTCTCTCTCTCTCTCGATCTGTGTATGTGTGTGTGTTGGGGTTGGGGGAGGTTCCTAAGTTTATTTTTAAGGCATATATAAGTGAATAAGTATTGAATAAAGCAGCTAAAGGCTTGGCCCTCCCCCAAACCTAGGAATTCAAAGCCACATGGCCACAGCCCTTGCTAGCTAGGCCCCCTCCCCGCAGTCACTCATCTAGGCAAGGACCATAAAAGCCCTTTAAAGTCCGCAGTGCTTCCAAGAACTCCCCAGATCTCGAGTCCCTCCCGGGCCACCCTTTCCCCCAGCCCGGGGTCCCAACTCCAGGAGGGGGCCCGCGGGACACGGTGTCCGGGACCGCCGCGCCCCAGCTTGGGACACCCACCTCTTGGCGCCAGATTCCGGGGGCGCAGTCCTCAGACTCTGCTCCAGCGCGGCGCGGCCACTGCCTCCTCCTTGGGGCGTCCGAGACACTCGGGGGAAAAGCGCGCGGCAGCCCCGGGCTGGGGCGAGCGCATCTGCAGAGAGCCGCGGCCGCCGGGCGCGCTGGAGGGCTGGGAGCACCGCCTGCCGGCCCCAGGGACCCGCCCCTTCCCCGCCCCGCTCCCGGCGCCCGGCGCCCGCGGCCCGCCCCTCCGCCTCCACATCCCCTCCCCAACCACCCTCACCTCTCTGTGGCTTTGGTGGAATCTATGCACAAACCAAGAAACCAAGAAAGGAATGAATGGATAGATTGGATGGATGGATGGAGAGATGGAGGGATGGAGGGATGGAGAGATGGGGCAAGTCAAGCTGAGTGTTTCCTAACTGAGGAGAGGGCTCTGTGTCTGGGCATGTGGGCTTGTGTTAGCGCACGGGTGGGTGTGTCGGCGCGCGTGCATGTGGACGTGTGTGTTGGTGTATCCATACGAGTATGTGGAAGCGTGTGGGTGCGTGTGCGCGCTCACAACTCCAGGAGCTGCTGAGTGCCTACCCGAGGGGGGAGAGAGTCCCTCATTCTTTACCCAGCACCACGACTGCCCCCGGGTAAGTAGGACCGTTGGGCGCGGTTGGGAGGTCTTTGTGACAGGGACGGGCTCTCCGTGTGTTTGGGACCCCTCCCTGATGTAGGCCAGAGGCTGAGGTGTTGAAGGGGTGCTTCCGGCTCACAGGCTCGCCAGAGCCTTCACGCTGCCCTCCAGGTTGTGGCAGCCGGTGGCCTGGTGTCAAAGCGCGTGCGTTAACAAAGCCAGCGGTGGGGAAGGAGGCAGCTGATACACCGCGTGGGGCTCGGTTAGGCGGGCGGCCAGCCATCCCTCACTCCCCAGCTGTCTGAAATTTCAGTCTGTAATCCCCTCCCCCACCATGAATATTTAACTAATGTTAATGACCCTTCGAAAATGGACCGTCTAGAAATCCTGAGAGGACAGAGAGATGCACCCCACACAGAAAACAGCCTTTTAAAAGAGCAAAATCTTACTCTGCACGCTCTCTGCAGAGGAAAATAACACAAAGTCCGACTTCTTGATTCAACTTTCCACTAGGCATGATCAGGGTTTGCCTTTTCCCAGTGATTCCCTCTCTCCAGCTTTGCAAGCCAGAGGCCCTTACTCTCTGAGTTTCCATCTTCAATTGGCCTGCTTCTTTCTGAACCGCTGGCCAAGGTCCTGGGTCCTCTTGTGAGAGTCAATTCTGCATTCCAAACGCAGCAGGGAAAGACAACCGCCAGGGGCTGGTTCTTCTTTCCTAATCCACAAAGGTCCTTGATTTCCAATACAAAGAAATGATCTGTTCGAGAATTGCCCAGAAAGCCTGTCCACGCTAATGACACAGGGAAAATAACGCCCTTCCAACAAAAGGCTTCTTTCCTGGCCTGAGATTTATTCACACCTTTACTCAAGAGGGATTAAAGGCTTCAGTGGAGACATCAGCTGTTCTCCTCAGGGTTCCTGAATGTCAATAGGCTTCTTTTTTTTTGGCATTTAGGAATTGTTTCGCCAGGTTTTTGGATGTTTGTCCCCTACACTCTTGAATTTCAACAGAATTTACTGACCAGCAGCAAGAGATTTCACGGCTTCACCCTCAATCAATTTCTTTCCTGTTTTCCTTCCTTCCTTCCTCCCTCCCTCCCTCTCTCTCTTTCCCTCTCTCTTTCTTCCTTCCTTCCTTCCCTTCACATCACTGACTTAAGGAGTTAAATATTCGTGTGCCCTATATCATGATCTATTTTTAACATTTTACCATCAAGTGAAAACCTCACATTGAAATGAGCGTGTCTGGGTACACTTATTTATATAGATTGCTCATGGTCTCTCCAAGGAAAGAGTCCAAAATTACAGCAGAGGTGAGATTTTATAAATAGTATGATGGCAGGTGCGCCATCCCTCTTTCTTCATATGTTCCTAAATTAGAATAAGCGTGAAGTTTAGAAATCAAATTTGTTTCATTATTAGAAAGAGTACAGCAATTCACACTGGCTTTCTTCTAAGTTACTTCTTTCCTAAAGCAACTCCAATGTAAATATTGACATTATTTTAATATTAATTAATATTAACTTTCTGTTAATATAAAAAAATTCTGGTATATCCTACCAAAAACTACTGAGAATATTAATTTAGGAAAAATGCGTGTTCAGTAGATATTAATTTACAACAACATTTCCTTTTCTTCCATCTTATAAGATATTAGAGAGGTAGCTATGATTAAATTAAACATTTTTAATATAAAAGGCTTGGTACATATCAGGTGCTCAGAAATATTTGTTTAATTTGTTCAGTGAAAACCATGCAAGGGTATGAACATCTGCAGGTGAAAGTAAAAACTTTTTAATTAACATTTTCTCATTTATTTTCCCCCAGGTCAGTGGTTCTCAATCCAGGGTGATTTGACACACCTCCTCCCCCCCAGGGACACTTTGGCAATGTCTAGAGACCACTCAGACTGTCTTAATGGGAGGGCTTGCTACTGGCATCTAAAGGATAGAGGCCAAGGATGGTGCTTAACACCCTAAAGTGCACAGGACCCCCCCCCCAAGTGACAAATGATTGCCTTGTCCCAAATGTCAACAGTGCTGAGGTTGAGATATCGTGCCCTGGACTCAAAGCCAGTACCAAGGACCACAGATAGCAGAACCACCTCTGTGCTTATTAAAAATGCAGACTCCTGCTCCACTTTCTCTACTAAGTCAGAATCTCTGGGGCAGGGCTAGAGAAATTGTTTTCACAGCTCCCAGGCGATTCTTAAGAAGGTGGAAGTGAGGGGCCGGCCCAGTGGCCCAGCAGTTAAGTGCACATGTTCCACTTCAGTGGCCCCAGGTTTGTGGGTTCAGATCCCAGGTGCGGACACGGCACCGCTTGGCAAGCCATGCTGTGGTAGGCGTCCCACATAGAAAGTAGAGGAAGATGGGCACAGATGTTAGCTCAGGGCCAGTCTTCCTCAGCAAAAAGAGGAGGACTGGCAGCAGATGTTAGCTCAGGGCTAATCTTCCTCAAAAAAAAAAAAAAAAATGAAGGCAGAAGTGTGAGAAACACAGGAGATGGGAAAGGCTGGCTTTACCCAGTGCCTGCTTATGGGTTCATCACATCGTATGTCTCTTGACATGATAATGGTTATTACAGCTGAGAATATTTTATGAAAGAAGCACATCTAGTCTCCTAGACGCACTTTAGAAGCACATTTGAAGCCAATAAAAGGCTACGAATTCTGTGAAAAAACCCTAGCTGGGATGTGTAAATGTTAAATGCTCCCAAAGGCGCTACCCATCCAGGACACAAAACCTTCCACGGAAATTTTGCTTGGCAGGAGAGGAGATCAGAATTTCTCTCGCTATGGCTGAGGTGTACGTTTTTGCTCATGTCGCCTCTGCCATGCTGCCGGCCCACTTTAAACCATGCCCCTGAGTAAGAGTGGCCTCCAGGGGACTTAAGAAATAGAATGTACTTATTAGAGAAACACCAAAAGTAAAGGTTAAGCGTCTGGGAAAGGAGTCGGCCTAGACACAGACTGACAAAGCCTCTTCTTTCTCTCTCCCCAAACTGAGCAAAATGAACCAAATTCAGCAAATAATGGTCTAGCGGTAGCCACACACCCCCAACTTTAGAGTAGAAGCTGAAAAAAAGACCTGTGAGTGGCTCAGAGAGCTGATCTGAAGCCTGAAGGAGGGGCCAAGAATGGCCCGTCATAAAAGAGAATTTGCCATTTCCTCCTTCAAGCAAGGAGAAGAACCAAAAAGCACCAGCTGAGTGTAATCCTCAAGTGCTAAATGTGCCCCACAGAAAATAAAGGTTTGCTAGAAAAAAAGAGTAAGAGGGAAAAGCAAACAAAATCGACACTAAAAAGGCTAGCCCACATCAAACCAATAACCCTAATCTGTGGGGCTTTCCCCGCCAAGCACTAAGTGAGGTCATTGGAAAATCAGGAAAAATTCCCAATCCCAAGGGCATCCCCATGGGACCAGATGCCCCATTGTAAATCCAAGAGAAGAAACAAACTGGGGGAAATATTTGCAACATATATAACAATGCGTGACTGTCTCTAACATGCGAAGAGTTCTTACAAATCAATAAGAAAATTGAAGAAAATTACCAACTACCTAATAGAAAAAACAAGCCAGTAGTTTATAGATAAACAAGTACATCTGGCCATTGAACTTATAAAAACATGCTCAAACTCTTCATAATGAAAGAAATGCAAGTGAAAATATTGGGACAATATATTTTGCCTGTGATATTGGTAAACACATAAAATACAAGTATTAGATATTGTTGGTGAGGGAATGAGGAAAATTAAGTGATTGCACTGTTGATGGGAATATAAATTCACATTAATAAATAGATAAATTTGGAAGACAATTTAGTGATCTCTCTTGAGCTAAAAAATGCTTAGGGGCTGGCCCTGTGGCTGAGTGGTTAAAGTTCTGCGTGCTCCACTTTGGCAGCCCGGGGTCCGCGGGTTTGGATCCCGGGTGTGGACCTACTCCACTCATCAGCCATGCTGTGGAGGCATCCCATGTACCAAGTAGAGGAAGATTGGCATGGATGTTAGCTCAGGGCTAATCTTCCTCAAGCAACAAAAGAGGAAGATTGACAATGGATGTTAGCTTAGGGTGAATCTATCTCACCAAAAAAAAAAAAAAATGTTTATACACTGTTTAAGTGCAATTCACTTTTGGAATTCAGAAGCCTATAAAACCTATGGAGTCAGATGAAAGATTGGGGTGGTGAGGAGGAGGCAGTGACTGAGAAAGTCCTGATCACAGAGCGGGTCAACAGAAAGAGAATGACCAATAGACATTTTAAAGTTGTTTGCTGGGGCCTGCCCCGTGGCCGAGTGGTTAAGGTCTCGCACTCTGCTTTGGCAGTCTTGGGGTTTCACCAGTTCGCATCCTGGGTGCGGACGTGGCACCACTCATCAAGCTATGCTGAGGCGGCATCCCACATGCCACAGCTAGAAGGACCTACAACTAAAAATACACAACTATGTACTGGGGGGCTTTGGGAAAAAAAGAAAAAATAAATAAAAATAAATAAATAAAACAAATAAAGTTGTTTGCTGTGCTATGTTGTAATGTAAGCCCTTCTGGTAACCCCTAGACCACTTAGAACGGCATTTGTTTGGAGAACCAAAAGCAAGGGGCTTGTATGAGGGTTGGTACAGGGTGGATATCAGGCAAGATAGATGTGAGATTAAGAATTCAGACAAAATAGGAAATCAGAACAAGAGGTGACCAGGAAAACTAACCCCACCCGACTTGAGTTAGGCCCTTGAGTTAAATATTCATAAAAATAGTGGGGTGGGCACTGGACAACCTCCAACACTTTGTCTGTAGGCATTCGAGTAATTTACAAGTCCTGCGGGCTGCCGGACCTGGGAGAGCCGACCAGCTCAGTGCTAGGATTCCCACAGATCATTTGCTGGCTTTCTAATTCAAATAGTGGTTTTACCCTATTCATCTGGATGTTTTATATGTTCGTGGATTTCCCACTTAAGACCTTTCTCCACTGATGTCTGATTCTTATTTACGGGTAAAAAGTTTATCTCTAGATAATGCAGCTTTTTCATAGAAGAGATGATCCATCCTTTGACTGTTTTAACCATCAACTTCCTGAATGTACAACACATAACTGACATGTGTCAGTCTATGGACTGTTTGTTTTGACTTATAGTTGGATTTTATCAAATTAAAAATACCCCTCTCAAAACCATCTCTTCTTTAAGGTCAGGTCTGGTTGCTGAGTGGTAGTCACCTCTTAACACTTTGCAAATCAGTGTTTCCCAAGCTAGCTCACATCAAGAGTAGCTGGGAAATTGAAAAAACAAAAAAAAATCTGGGTTCATTTCCCTGGAAGATCTGGAGCCCAGGAATCTGCATTTGTTTAAACTTTCCACATGATCCTGTTACACAGCCTGGTTGGGCAACCATTTGGGGTGGACGCAATCATCCTTAAGGGAAGGAGAAAGCAGACAGACACAGAGACAGGGACAGCGTCAAATGAGAACCCTTGGCTCCTGGACTGTGTTTACTCTTGGCCTAGTTTGTGGTACCTGCCTTTCCCTCATTTCCTCTCCAGGGTCTCTGGCTTCCAGTGCCCAAGGAAGTTCCTTTCTTGCCTGTTTCACATTTATTTCCTTTCCCTGCATCCTCACACGTGGCCTCTTCTTTGCCAAATCCTCTGACATAAGGAAAGGGTGACCTGATTACCTTCACCCCAGCCACTTGAGACTCTTTTTACAAAAGACCTTTGAAAACACTCCGAACATTGCAAAACCAGAGCAACATTCGCCCATCTAATTGTTTTCATTTTGTCCCACGTTACAGCTGCACTGTGTCTTCCCTGCATTGACAAAGTGACATTGTGTCATCCAGATTGCCCCTTGTGACATACATTTAAACGGTACCATTACAAAGAAAAAGTCAAACACTATTCCAAACTAAGATTTTCAATGGGAAGCAGCAACATCAGGAAGCCCTGTGTTGGAAAGGAGGGAGGAAAATGGCTATTTGTGGAGGGGGAAGGCAGAGCGGAGATGGGGAAGAGAGCACAGAGGACAGAGTCCCTCTGGTGAGGGGAGCAGGAAGACACAGATGTCCACACAGGACTACTGGGGTCCCAAACCTCTAGTTCCAGAGGCCCCAAAGCTTATGTGTTAATGACAAGAACCTACTGGTGTATTACTTTGGTAATGAACAACAAAGCTCTATGAGGCCCAAGTTCTTTGTTTTTTGGCTGAGAATTTTCTCTCATTTAACAACTGAAGCATGTAAAAAATCTCGTAAACACTCCAGAGTTTATGCCCTAATGGAGACACAGCATAAAACAAGGTGCTCTTTAAGCCTGTTATCAAAAACACAAAATATGCTGAATATACTTGGAATGTACCCAGCGTGTTCACAGATGGCATGCTGGGAAACAGTGCCCAACGTGGAGGACAGCTCTCCCCGAGTGAACCCAACGAATTGGTTTCTCATTAACGATCTGTGGTTTAAAGGCAAAACTACCTTTTTTCCAGTGGTGCTTAATTCCGTTTCAATTGTAGGTAAAATGAGAATTATTTTTTAGTTTTTAAAAAGTGGGTCGGTAACATTTTTCCAGTAATTCTCAAGTGTTTCCCTCAGAACTTTTAAGTACAGGCTGTTAATTTATGAAAAGAACTATAAGGATTTTCAGTTATATTAGGTGGAAAAAAAGGCTAAATTTTGACATTTTATTTTATTTTATTTTATTTGAGGAAGATTAGCCCTGAGCTAACATCTGCTGCCAATTCTCCTCTTTTTGCTGAGGAAGACTGGCTCTGAGCTAACATCTGTGCCCATCCTCCTCTACTTTATATGTGGGATGGCTACCACAGCATGGCTTGCCAAGAGGTGCCATGTCCGCACCCAGGATCTGAACCAGTGAACCCCAGGCCACTGACGCGGAACGTGCGCACTCAACTGCTGTGCCACCGGGCCAGCCCCTTGACATTTTAAATTCTAATAATTCTGATGATCACAAAGGTAGTCTTTGCAGTAGTTTCTGACTCTCTCATCACATGTTTTATGCCGAGAACTACCCAATGAGAAAATAGGCTTTTTTCTTCTACAATATTGAACATATTAAATTGTATATGCTAGTGTTAATATAAGCTCACTGAATATGATCGGGGAATACTAGGAAGGCACTTGAAGTTTATTTACGCCAGAGTAAGTTAATTACTTACCTAAGTAACCACAAAGATTATAAAGTGTTAAGATTATTTAAAGACAAAAAATGTTAATAGCTTCCTCTACAGCATATTAAAAGCCTCTGTTAGGGTGGGATTATGGCAAATGAAATCACTTCAGAAACCACAATAGCTTATGATAAAGTCAGCTAAAGCATCTGTACCCACATTATCTGCAAGGGTTCTCTAACTCCTTAAGTAAACACCTCTGCCTTCTCTCTCTCCCTCTCCTCCTTCCTTCCTCCTTTCCTTCCTTCCTTGTTTCCTTCCTTCTTTCCCTGCCCACCTTCCTCCCTCCCCTCTTTCCTTCTTTCCTTTTCTTTTTACATCACTACCTAGTTAATTTTCAAAGCAGGCATTGCAAACTCAAATACCTTAAGAAACCCGACAGAGAGCATAAATGAGTAAAGCTGCCGGTATCAGAAACAGTTTGTAACTGTCGCAAAGGACTCAGGCTTTGAGGAGCCGAGTGCCCCACTGCTAAGTAATTTATAGACTGGTTGAGATAAGATAGGCAAGCACAGAGAACTGTGTGTTTAGATAGACGGACAGCCCTGTTTTGTTTTTTGTTTTTTTTAAAATTTTATTTATCCTTTTTCTCCCCAAAGCCCCCAGGTACATAGCTGCGTATTTTTAGTTGTGGGTCCTTCTAGTTGTGGCATGTGGTACACCGTCTCAGCATGGCTTGATGAGCAGTGCCATGTCGGCGCCCAGGATCTGAACCAGCGAAACCCTGGGCCACCAAAGCAGAGTGCGCGAACTTGACCACTCGGCCACGGGGCCGGCCCCTGCTACCCTGTTTTATGTGAGTGTTTTCTCTATTTGTTTGGGATGGGTGAGGGCATATCATGTCCGAGACATGAGAATTAGAGCTAAGAGGAAAATTACGCATCACCCAAGCGGCCTTCCTCATTTTATAGCATA
Source organism: Equus asinus (assembly GCF_041296235.1). NCBI lineage: Eukaryota > Metazoa > Chordata > Mammalia > Perissodactyla > Equidae > Equus > Equus asinus. The sequence goes on from NC_091799.1 coordinate 34,102,238, forward strand.
GCTGAGTGTTAGTGAAAAACAGGGTCTCTGGAGCCAAAGGCCTGGGTTCGAATCCTGATCTGCCACTTATTAGCTGTGTGACTTTGGGAAAGTTACTCAGCATCTCCATCCCTCCGAATCTACACCTGTGAAAGGCAGACCATGAGCACAGCTACCCTATATGATTGTGTGAGCTGATGAGATCATCCGTGTAAAGCTGTAAGCTCAGGGCCAGCTACAAAGCAAGAATTCTATGTTGGTTATTATTTGTGAAGCAAGGGAATCCTACATGGGGGATGGCCTTGCACAGAACCACCCAGCAAGACGGGGTCCAAGTCAGGACACAAACCCAGGCCCAGTTCAGGCCGAATTTCTTTCCTGGAAGCTTGCTTTCTTTGGTATTTTTATTATTTCTAAAGAAAACAATAAATAATAACAATTACATGGGATGGTGAAGGTAAGGCCTGCTTAATTTGGTTTTAAGGCCAGGGTCAGATCTATGGCCCACCTCTGGCGGCCTTGGCAGTGAGGCCAGACAAGGGCAGAAGCAGTGGTTACCATCAGTGTAGGCGGCCCAGGCACCTGGGATGGCTGTGGTGTCGGTGTGGATATATGTCCACCTTCTCTGTCATAGTATCCTAGAAATATTTTCCTCTCAATCTGGTTGTCCCAGGGTTTTTCTCTGAGTTCTGTTAAAGCCTCCAGCCACTTCTCCATATTCTGGAATATTTTGCAAACAGAGGATGCTGCCATGGACCTGAATATCAAGGGGGAAGTGAAAGGTCCACGTTGACAAGCATGTGCGCTGTGGTTCGTGGCCACTCACTGAGGAGAGTCCCTTCCAGGCACTGGATCCCGCAGGCCTGGTTCCTACAAGAGTGGGGCTCCATCTTATCCCAGGGCAGGAACTGTGATGTGCAGAAACGAGCAGAGTCAGTGTCCACACCGCCTGACCCCTGCTCCCCAATTCTTCTAGCCTGAGCATTACCCACTGCTTTCGTTTGGTCTGCCTTGGCATCACACGGTCTGCCCTGAACCCACCAGCTCTTTAACCTCTTCTACTCATACTCTGCTCCTTACCTGGAAAGCCCTTCTCACCAGCTACAGCCTATCCAACTCCTCCCCTTCAAGGCCTCTCACTCAGCCTGCCCCCCAAGGCTGCTGTTCCCGGGGGCTCCATCCACTATCTTCTTCTCCCATATTCTCATCATCCTGACCCTCCCCTGAGTAGAGATACGCTGCTGAGTGCACCCCGGAGTCCTACCTGGAGCTCAGCATCTTCCCTTCGAGATCCATCAAACCCACATACTCCAACCAAACGCCTTACTGCCCCTCCCCCCACTCATCTTCCCTGTATTTCCTGACTTAAGGGTCCCACAATCCCTGTGGTCAATTCCGTCCGCTTCCTCACCATAGTCAAGTCAGTGTGGTCCCTCTTACTGTGCCCCACGGCCTCTGCACAGGCCATCCTTCCTCCTTTCTTCCTGGACCATTCGATGGCCCCTTAACAGATCTCTGCCTTTGGCCTCTCCTCCATCCTGTCCGCCTTTCACAATGCACCTGAGTTAGCTTCCTAAGCCAATCTCCAAAGGTTCCTCTCGCCAAAATTTAAATCCTTTATCATTCAATCATTCACCCTTTCAACAAATATTTGCTAGGATCCTACCATGCATGAGGCACCATTGTAGGGGCTGGGATGCGGCAGCGAGCAAAGGCAAGGGCTTTCCCTCTCTCTCCCTGGAACCACCGGGCCTGGAGGTGGCATGGGTGTTCTTCTTACTGCTCCTTCCAGACTACTGTCCTCCTTTCTCAATAAAATCCCCTTCCTCATTACTTAAACATTTTAGCACCTGTCACTTTCTCTAGTAATACTCTCTCAAGCAACATTCTGATCATAAATCATTACAATAAAATGTTCTTTTGAACTGGTTCAAAAAAATCCCCATTTGATCAGTTTTCTAGGAAATATCTTTTCAAAGACAAAGTACCAACTCACCAAAACAGCCTCCCTTTTTTTTTTTTTTTTTTTTGCTGAGGAAGATTCACCCTGAGTGAGTTAACATCTGTGCCAATCTTCCTCCACATTTTTATATGTGGGATGCCGTCACAACATGGCTGATGAGCAGTGTAGGTCCACGCCTGGGATCCAAACCTGTGAACCCAGGCCACTGAAGCAGAGCAGGCAGAACTTAACCATTATACCACAGGGCCAGCCCCAAAACAGCCTTTGAAAGTACATTGGGTAGAGTAGCTCTTGAACTTTTAGGTAAAAAAAAATTGCACTTTTAAAACACTAAACAAATTAGATTTTCCTGTAAAGCAATTTCTAAGAAGAATTTAGGGTTTCATATGACAGGATCACATTGACCCTTAAATTTCTAACATTCACCATGGGTGGCTTCAATTGGCCTTTCCTTTTTCTCTCCTATTATCAGTGGCCTTCTTCTCTTTAACGCTTTAATCACAAACACAGCTCTTTTCAGACATGTCACTTGTACAAAGAGTGTGTGGCTTGAAAGTAATTGATTCCCTCCACGGGGAAAGCTCTCTGGTCTTTTCTTTGCTGTGGATCTCAACTCCAAGAGAATGGCTACTTGTGAAGTTAACTGGCTCAGCAACTCTCAAGAAAAGGAAGAGCACGTTTGGATCACAGGCAAGACATGGTCTGGCATCACGGTGAGGAGGATATGCACTAGAGGCCAGACCCTCACTCCTCCACTAACTCCAGGTGGGACCTTCCGCAGTTTACCTCCCTGTGCCTCAGTTTCCTAGTCTTTAAAATGGGGACAGCTATATAGTACTATATATGCTACAGAGCATGGGTTTGTGGTCAGCATTGGATGAGATAATGCTTATAGAGGCCATAGAACCCACCTTTTAGATTCTCAGCAGATGTCAGCTACTTGACATTATTAATCCGTGCCAGTCTGCGGCTCTGCAACTTCCCTGTGGCCAGTCCAAAAAGCCAGAGTAATCTTAAATCAGATCTGTTCTTCATTAATTTCTTCTCCTAGAGGATCATAGCTAGTTTCCTGTCATTACATTTTAGTTAAAATAGTTTCCCAATTGTAAAAGAAATACTTACTCATCGTATGGAAAACAATAAACTGTGGGCTCTGGAATATTCCAACCATGACTGAATCCTGACTCCACCCTTACAGATTTCATGACCTTGGGGAAGTCACTTACCTTCTCAGAGCATCGATCTCTCCATCTGCTGCACAAATGGGACAAGTAAGGGTACCTATCTCAGCGTTTAGTTGGAAAAGTTAAATGAAATAACACAGTAAAGTAACATAGTGGCCTTAGTGAATGAGGGGGCCAAGAAGGGAGTGGGGGCAAGGAGGGAGGAGGCAGATAAAGAAGGAGAGAAAGAAGCACAGAAGGAAGGAAGAGAGAAAAGGAGGAAGGAAGAAGGGTGAGCAAGGAGAAGAAAATAGGAATGATGGGCCAATGGCTATTATAGGATAAGAAAGTTTGATAAAATCCACATGGAGGAAAAAGGTTTATTTTAATAAACTGTCAAATACTATGAAAAATGCTTAGAAACAGGATGCATTTTTTTATTTGAAAAAGAAAAAGATTCTTTGCTTCGCTTGCAATGTCCTTTCTCTTAAGAGGGATTTTCCTATGTCACTCATGGGATAATCTTAATATAAACTGGAAAATTTTTTTCATATTTGGGTCTTGTTCATGTTTTCTTTGCAAGAACCAACATATTTAAAACACATTAAGAATAATAAATATAATGACTCAGTGGATGATGTTGGTCTATTTCTCAACTTAAATAAGCTTTTATTTTCAAAACTTCCAGGGGCTGGCCCCATGGTGTAGTGGTTAAGTTTGACGTGCTCTGATTCAGCAGCCCGGGTTCACAGGTTCGGATCCTGGGTGCTGACCTACATACCACTCTTCAGCCATAATGTGGCGGCATCCCACATAAAACAGAGGAAGATTGGTACAGATATTAGCTCAGTGACAATCTTCCTCAAGCAAAAAGAGGAAGATTGGCAACAGATGTTAGCACAGGGCTAATCTTCCTCAAGCCAAAAAAGAGTAGGATTGTCCATAGATGTTGGCTCAGGGCTAATCTTCCTGAGCTAAAAAAAAGAAACAAACAAAAAAGAATTCCAAAAGATTTATTAACATAAACTTGAAAAATCATCCTCAAAATTTGAATTTTTATTCAAATATGTTTAAATATAGTATGCCACATATAAGAGCATGCACCAACATTCAATGAGTTGATTTTTTACCTAAAAGTCAACAAATGCTGTGTAACATAGAAATGCAGACATCTTAGGAAAAATTAAAAAAAGAAACTGCCCCAAGCTCAGGCGTGGTAGGTATAGTGGCCTCCTAATAAATACTGCAGGACATCTGTATGCTGACTTCCTCCAGATTAATGAAAGGTCTATTTATTCACAGTAGGCCCAGCTTCCCTTATTTACTGAAGAGGCAGTTCTGTTTTATCATATTCATGAATCGCTGCAGTAGAATGATAATGAAAAATGTAATCAGAATGTTGATGGGATGAAGACCCAAGGGCAAGCCTGCAAAGCGACCAAATCTCTGGGACGAAAATCTAATCTTATCCCACCAGAAAACACCAGCTTTGCATTTGAAGAGCAGACGCAAACTGGACTACATAAAAGCTCCCTTATGGATCAGGGGCTGCGAGACCTCCTTTGTGTGTTTGCATACCAGCATCATCATTTTGTTGGACCAGGCAAAGTCATTAAGAGCAAGGACTGCCTGCTTAGATCTGGGTTCTGGGACTCCTTGGCTGTGTGTCCTTGGACCAGTTGCTTAGTGTCTCTGTATATTTTCTTCCCCTGCAAATTGGAGATACTCATAGTGTCCATCTCATAGGATTGTGGTTTTAAGAATTCAATAATATAATACCCTAAGGATCCAGGACAACACCTGGTACACAGAAAGTTCTCAATAAATGTTAGCTATTATAGTCATTATTCAGTTTTCTAAACTGAAATTCACTCAAAAACTCATCACGTTACAGATCAAAACTCAGAGTCTGAGCGTACGGAGAGGAGATGGCTGATCCAACACCCTCCCCTCTGGCCCAGATCTCTTTGGGAGAGGGTGTGGGGTTGTAGCTGCTGGTACCTTTTCCTTTTCAGAAATAGACATAAGAACGTTGAGCTGAAGGAAATGTCACATTCTTGTTGGCACATTTCTGAAGAAGCAATTTTTGCAATGGTAGTAAGCTCAAGTGACATCAGAACAGCCCAGCTCTTGGAATGTAAACCTATTTGTGTTTTGCAGCCTGTTCTCCTCGCCAATGAGTCAACCATCTCCTCCGAGCATGTTCTCTGTTGTTACACGCGATTTACATGTGTGTCATGATTTCCAACATGGTAACTACAAGCTTTCACTACAACAGAAAAAGGTAAAGGTGAAGGCCATTGCAGGATGGGTAGAAGAAAGAGGTGGAAAAGGAAGGCATTCGATAATTCATCGAGAGAAGCACTAGATATTCACTTAAACAATCTTTTTATTTTTATTTTTCTGAGGAAGATTAGCCCTGAGCTAACTACTGCCAATCCTCCTCTTTTTGCTGAGGAAGACTGGCCCTCAGCTAACATTCATGCCCATCTTCCTCTTTATACGTGGGACGCCTGCCACAGCATGGCTTTTGCCAAGCGCTGCCATGTCCGCACCCAGGATCCGAACCAGCAAACCCCGGACGGCCGAGAAGCAGAATGTGTGAACTTAACTACTGCACCACCGGGCCGGCCCTTCACTTAAACAATCTTAAGTGCTTATATACTAAAGCAAGAGCTTTCTGTCTATGAATCCAACGGATATAATCTGAAGGTTACGCTCAAGATTTATGAGACCTCTGTGATACCTGACTTGTTTCAGAAAGACAAGGCCTTTTGTAAATGGCCACGTGAATAATTTGTTTTCCAGGAATAACTTGTGACCATGCCAAACCCTCAAGGACATTAATGACAATTTATTAATAAATTAACTGGATAGGCAAATTGCTGGCTAAGTGAGAACCAGATTGGCAATGTTCCAAGAGCACCAAAGACCAACGGTTTCTGACAATGGGTTCTGCGTTTGGTTTGCTTGCTTTAGTGCTATGGGAAGTCATAGACTTTGGTACGTGCAAATGAGCCCTGTTTCGAAGCTAATTAGATTGGGGCAGATCATTTATAAGAAGACGGGCTTATCTGCAAATGGGCCCTGACATCCACGCACAGAGACTATTTTAGAGTTTTATCATCATTAGTTGCTCCCACCACTAGAATGCTAGAAATGTGCATAGGAGGAAATGCACTGGTGTCTTCAGGAAATATTTGTGAGTGTGTCAGAACTTTTGCTGGGACTATTCAGGCCGGTGTCATCTATTTTAGGAGGAGACCACTCAGAGAGAGGGGAATTTTTCCAAGTACTAGAGTTGATAAAAGTGCAAAAATATTTCATCAACATTTTAAAAACTAGGATGATAAAATTATCTGCAGAAAATGAAACCAGGCCAATACTGTTAGCCCAGCCAAAGTGAAAATCCTACAACAGGCTTCAGAAAAATGATAACATGCCCAGATTGAAGAAAAGCTTATTTTTTAGTTCAAGAGAAACAAACTGGGGGCAGAGTTTCCCATAGTTTTGAAACTAGGGGTCAAATTGTTTTAACTATACTCAGTTAGTTGTCTGTTTGCAAAAGTAGTTAGATAATGAATTACTAAAACCCTCCCTATAGATAACATCTCTGATGCTTGGGTCACCATGGCAACAAGTGCTTAAGTTTTTCAGAAACTGAGAGTTGACTCCTTGTCCAGTTCAGGCTAGTGAAGACCACCGACTCATCAAGTTGGCCTGTGTGGATGAGGGATAGGTGACCCTTTGATGTCAAGGAGCTAAAAACTCCACCCCCAGATCATGCCAGTGCCGCCATTTTGTGCACATGTCCTATGAAGAGCCATGAACCTTGACTATGCTCGCACAAATCATCAATTACCTCACCTCTCCCTACCTCCAATCATCTATCTCCACTTTTCAGACCACCCTACACTTCATCCCACAAATTTTGCCCCAAACTTGGGTTAGGAGAGAGATTTGAAAGTGTTGCCCCGTGTCTCCTTGCAGATCAATCTCACAATAAAGCTGTATTCTTCTCTCAAAAGCTGGTGTGTAATAATTGGGTTTTTTTAATACACATTGGGTAGAAGACCCCCATCTTTGTGTGATAACATTTTCATTTGGCAGAGAAACCAATGAGGTACAGATCTTGACATGGGTCAGGTTCGGAAGCCTTTATTTCTAAGAAAAAAGTGTATCAGGAGAGGTCTGTTGATAGGTTATCAGTACATTATATGAACTGAAACTGTCTATCTGTCTGATTTAAAGCTTAATATAATATATATTCCTGTAATGAATAAAGTCATAGTAAAATTAAATTAAATTAAAAACCACAAATAATCCCAAACTACAATCAGCAAATGCATTAAGCAATTCCTTTCACCTCCTTTGCAACACCCCTCCTGCCTTTGGGCTGCTAGACTTAGCAAATTAAAATATAGGATGCCCCGCTAAATTTAAATTTTAGGTAATGATTTATTAGTATGTCCTATGTAATATTCGAGACACATTAATACTAAAATATTATTCATGGCTTATCTAAAATTCAAATTAACTGGCTGTCCAGTATTTTATCAGGCAAAGCTATTCTTGCCCCATCCTTGGAGCTCTCCTGCTTTAGCTAATAGTAAAATTAATCTGCATTCATCAATAGCCAAATAGATTAAAAAGTGTCTTTTTAGCTGGTTCAAATGCTCACTTTGAGATCTTTAAGAAGTTACTTAACTTTCTCGTGCCACAGTCACCACATCTGTAAAATGGGATTAATAACAGTTCCTCCTTCACACGGTGGTTTTGAGGATTACATGAGACAGTTTACGTACGGGCCTCGCCCAGTACTCAGTTCATAGCAAATGCTCAATCAATATTAGGTAGTATTGTCAGCGGCAAGAGAGCATGGTGAAGAAACAAAATGGCAAAGAAGAAGGTACCTGAGATCTTTCATTCTCCAGGAATGTTCCTTATCTCTCCATAGATAATTGAGAGCTGTCAATGGTTGTGACTTCATTTCTTTGACTTCCATTTTATTTGACAAATAGAGAGTAATACATAAGAATAATAATAACCTGTATTGATGCAGCGTATTACAGTTTACAAGAGGGCCTTTCACATCCATTTCCTTGAATAATGCAAAATGCATATTGTTTTAAACATTCAAGACAGTGATTCTGAAAGAGGGGGTAGTGTGAAAATGTAGCCATGTAGTCCGGGTATGCCTCCTACCCTCCACTGCCAACCCCCTCTGAGATCCACTACTCTAAATAGTTACAAGGATTTAAAAAAATCTACAATAAACTGTTTCCTTTAGCAAGGAAGCAAATTTAGAGCCATCTTTATGCAGGGACACATTGTAGACAGGACTTCTGGTCCCAAATGTGTCTTTTTGTCCAGAGCCCCTGCACAACACAATCCTCAATGTCGTCATCATCATATACAAAGGACAAGTGGCTCGACACTGCTGCCAACAAAAGGCGCTCAGCAGAATGGCCTTTTAGAAGCGACGTCCAAAGAAAGCTGTGGCCTCTATTCACCACAGGAACCGGAAGGGTCTAAATGCTTTCCCCTTTTGTAACAGAGAACATCTGCCCTTCCAGGAGAACAATCTCTCCCAGCAGTAAGTTTGACATATAGAGAAACAACATCCTTTTTTGATGTGGCTTTCCCATGTCCTTGATTAGGAAACACGTCCCTTTCAAATGGTTTAACAGCCAGAATCTCCAACTTGCCTAAATGGTACCCATCTTGTTTCATGCCTAAGCACAATATTCTATATGTTGTTAAATTAATTAAACAAGGAGGCCATTAGTTTGATGTGGCTCTAATGCTATAGAGGCCTATGGAAGCAAACCAGAATCTAAGCCTGTAAATGCCTCAATGTTATGAAATCAAAGAACAAAGGACAACCAATCATAAATAGCCAACTAGGCTCTAAGCTATATAGCTAATGGATAATTTCCTTTCTTTGCTTCTGCCTTTTCTCTATGAGTCTCTCCCCAGCTCCTGTGGTGGAACACTGCTAGCCACTTCCAGTTTGGTACTGCTTGATTCAAATGGATTTTTTGCTCCAATAAACTTAAATTTTTTTTTTTAAAGATGGGCACCTGAGCTCACAACTGTTGCCAATCTTCTTTTTTTCTTTTTTTTCCTGCTTTATCTCCCCAAACCCCCCATACGTAGTTGTATATCTTAGTCGTAGGTCCTTCTAGTTGTGGGATGTGGGACACCACTTCAACGTGGCCTGACCAGCAGTGCCATGTCTGCGCCCAGGATCCGAACCCTGGGCTACCGCAGCGGAGCATACGAACTTAACCACTCGGCCACGGAGCCAGCCCCTAAACTTAAAATTTTTAATAGGCCTTGGTTCATGTTTCAACAATGTAAATAAGTACAAGCCTTCTTTCTGAGAAAAATTTTGGTGTATTAGAATTTTCTGTGCTCCTTTTTGCCAATACTTAGTTTTTAGTCTCTTTATATACAACAAGAAGGCAAGGGAAAGATAGCATGTGGGATTTCGTTGGTGTATTTGATTAAAATGGCAGCCAAATCATATAATTTCTACTCAAGAGCTATTTCTTCAAAATAGATTGATGTAGTTTTAACAGGGGTTCATGTCGTTTTGAACAGTCATCAAATAAAGAAAATTCAAGCAAACAATGCAGAGCTGAACAGGTGCAATTTGTGGCTCCCAGCAAAGCACCCAGCTGGACAAAGTCAAGGCACTTCCAGGATGTTGGCACCACGCGGTTCAATCCCCAGAAGAAAGGAAGCTCTGTGACCAGCAACTTCCTTTAAAATCTAGCATGTAGCAGCTTCCTAGTAACTTTATTTTGCAGCACTAGTCTTGAATGTATATAAAGGGATTGCCTTTCTAGCTCGCCTTGTCTAGAAGATATTAAAATGCTAGGTTGAGATCTAGCCATCTTACTGGCTTTTTACTGTTAATAGGATGTGTTTAAATTCTCTTTGAGAAGACAGCTAGATATTATTACATATAAAATGTAACATTGAGGTTGTTGCCCAGAACTGGAGGGAGGAGGGAATGGGGAATCAGTATTTGATGGGTACAGTTTCAGTTTGAGATAATGACAAAGTCCTGGAGGTGGACAGTGGTGATGGTTGCAGAACACTATGAATGACATAAAGCTACAGAACTACACTCTTAAAAATCATTAATAGGGTAAGTTTTCGGTTATGTATATTTTACCATAATAAAAAATAACATTGATAGGCTAATAAAGATGATTAAGTAATAATAACAATAAAAACTGAGATGTGAGGGGAAAATAACCAGACAGAAAAGAGAAAGAAAAGAAAGGAAAAGAAATGGAAAGAAAAGAAATTGATGAGACCTCACCCACCTACCCAGGGCAGTGGTGGGGGGAGGCAGCAGTGATCCTAAAGAGGAAAGGTGGGTTGAGCCCCCACAGTGAAGAAGAGGGTCCCTCATTCAGAAAACATTGAGCATCTGCAATGAGAGGGCGATGCCTGTGGTGGAGAATTTAATAACAGAATCCACCCTTGAACAAACAAGGGAAATCAAGCCATTAAAAAATTAACTGCATACAAATGGCCAAAAAGCACGAGAAAAGACACTCAGTATCATTAGCCATCAGAGAAATGCAAATCAAAACCACAGTGAAATGCCACTTTACCCCGACTAGGATGGTTACAATCAAAACACAGACAATACCAAGTGTTGGCTAAGATGTTGTGGGAGAGGAAGAATTATTCCTCTACCCTCTAGGTCCTTCTGGCTGGTCTTAGAATTAAACTGACATGAGACAGAATAACAGAAGAAAATCAAACAAAGTTTAATAACATACATACATGGGAGACACCCAAGAAAACTGAGTAACTCTCCAAAATGGTGGAAGCCACCACCTTAAATATCATCTTCAGCTAAGGACAAAGGAGGATGCTGGGAGCAGTGGTCTGGGACTTCAAAGCGGAGGAAGGCAATTTACACAGAGATGGAAAAGCAAATGTTTTCTGGGCTACAGACAATGAGACCTGAGAGAGAACTTTGATAAAAATGGGCTTGCTAGTGCCTTCCTGTCTAGCATACCTAGAATTACCTATGGTGACAGCTCCTTCCTGGGACATGCACTTCTATCTTAAATTCTTTTAGGAAATTAGGAGGAAGGTCAAAGTTTCTTCCTGAGTCCTTTCGTCTCCAAAATAATCATGCCAGAGAGACACATTTTGGGGTGGCAAACTCTGATCCCCCACAACGTGAAAAAAATTAGAACCCTCATCCACTGCTGGTGGGAGTGTAAAATCGTGCAGCCACATTGGAAAACAATCTGACAGTGCTTCCAAAAGTTAAACACAGATTTACCATATGACCCAGCAATTCCACTCCTAGGTACACACCCACAACAAATGAAAACGTGTCCACACAAAAACTTGAATGTGAATATTTGTAGCAGCATTATTCATAATAGCCAAAAAGTGGAAACAACCCAAAAGTCCATCAACTTATGAATGGACTAAGAAACAAAACAAAACACTGGTATATCCACGAAATATTATTCAGCGTTAAAAGAAATGAAATACTGATAGAGGCCACAGCACGGATGAACGTCAAAAACACCAGGCTAAGTGAAAAAAGCCAGATACAAAAGACCACATGTTGTATGATTCCATTTATATGAAATGTCCAGTAAAGGCAAATCTGTAGAGACAGAGAGTCGGTTAGCATCTGCTTGCGACTGGGGATGGGAACAGAGATTGACTGTCATGGGACCTGAAGGATCTTACTGGAGTGATGAAAATGTTATAAAACTGGATTATGGTGATGGTTGGTAAATTTACCAAAAACTATTGAATTCGACACTTGAATGTGCAAATTTTATGGTATGTCAATTGCATACCTCAATTAAGTTGTGTAAAAAAAATGGTAAAAGAAAAAATGAACAGCAATTTAGAGGATCTAACGTGGAAAACAAAACACTGACAAAGTGGCACATGCAGGGTAAGCAGGAAGGGAACCTGAGGCGAGACACTAGGAGTAGGTAAGAGGCAGGCCAGCGGTCCAGCTTAACTGCAGGCTAGATACAGATAGGTCTTCATTCATTCATTCATGTATTTGTTCATTCAACAAATCCTGATAATTGGACGTGATGTGCTAGACACCCAGCGAGGTGCATGCCCTTCAGCAAATTACATTCTAGCGGGGACACTGGATATTATGCAATGACCTCTGTGGTTATTTCCATGCTTGGCTGGGAAGGAGAAATACCAGGTCCTCTGAGAGCATGCAACAAACAATACTGGTCAGAAAGTACTGTTTGAGGAGATAATATTTGAGCCAAAGACTGGAATCTAAAGAGGAGTTAACCAGGCTAGGAGAGAGAGGAAGTGAGGGGAGCAAGATCAAGGAAGCCATGAATAAAAGCCACGGGGTTTTAGAAAGCACAGCACCTGCAGGCAATGGGAAGGCTGGAAGGGCTGTGAGCAGAGGGATGCTATCACATTGGCCTTTTCAAAACATCACTCGAGCTGTAAGCAGACTGGGTGGAGAGGGCAAAGATGGGTACAGAGAGAGACACAGTGGAAGACAGGGCTAGAAATGAACCTTGCAGTCGGAGTGAGGAAATCCGCAATGCCAGGAGGAGCAGTCTGAGCCTTCGTCAGTGTGCTGAGGAATGTAATCAAAGGGTTTCGAAGAGGGAGTCCTCAAGTCCTTGCTCAGACCAGCTGGACACCCAGAGAGCCAGGTGCAAGGCAGGGCTCATGTGGCCACACCCTACACTGCTTGATGTCACCTGCTAAAAGTCACCTGGAGCACTTGTTAAAAATGCTAATTCCTAGATTTCTCAAAAAATTAAAAGTAGAAATACCATATGACCCAGCCATCCTACTACTGGATATCTATCCCAAGAACTTGAAATCAGCAATTCAAAGAGACTTATGCACCCCTATGTTCATTGCAGCACTATTCACAACAGCCAAGACATGGAAACAACCTAAGTGCCCACTGACTGATGACTGGATAAAGAAGATGTATATATATATATATACAACGGAACACTACTCAGCCATAAAAAAGGAGAAAATCGTCCCATTCCAAACAACATGGGTGCACCTTGAGGGTATTATGTTAAGCAAAATAAGCCAGACAGAGAAGGACAAACTCTGTATGATTCCACTCACACGTGAAAGATAAACAAACACATGGACAAAGAGAACATATTAGTAGTTACCAGGGGAAAAGGGGGTGGGGGTGGGCACAAAGGGTGAAGTGGAGCACCTATAATATGACTGACAAACAATAATGTACAACTGAAATTTCACAAGGTTGTAACCTATCATAACCTCAATAAAAAAAATAAATTAAAAAAACCCAGCTAATTCCTAAACCCAGATCTTCTGAATCTGAATTTTGAAAGAAGCCTGGGAAGTTGTATTTTTTGTTAATTTTTATACCACTGCAGGTGATTCTTATGGTCAGGCAAGTTTTAGCAAATATTGATCCATATCTTTTTTTTTTTAATCAATGTCTAGACAAGCAGCAAAACAGAGTAAGATATAATATAGAAGCAATCCTGAAATATAACTATCTTTTTTTCTAGTGAATGGTGATACAGGCTGAAAAAGATTAGTGGTTCTCTCAAAACAAGAACAGGCGAGAACAATTTGCCAAAGGGGAGCAGAGAATAAGGAAATAGTGACGGATGTGTGTAATATGGTTTTCAGCCTCTATGGCATCGGCCCTCAAGAAGAGGAGATGCAATCCTTGGTGGCTCTGAGCGTACTCGTTTGCTAGGCCTACCATAACAAATTACCACAAACTCAGTGGCTTAAAACAACAGAAATTCATTCTCTCACAATTTCGGAGGCCAGAAGTCCAAAATCAAGGTATTGGCAGGGCTGTGCTCCCTCCAAAGGCTCTAGGGGAGAACCCTTCCTTGCCTCACCCAGCTTCCGGTGGCTCCATGTTCTTTGGCTTGGGCCTGCGTATAACGCCAATCTGTGCCTCTGTCTCTTCATACGGCCTTCTTCTCCATATGTTTCCTCTTCTTCTGTCTCTTATAAGGACATGTGTCACTGGACTTAGGTCCTACCTGGTTAATCCAGAATGATCTCATATCGAGATTCTTAAGTACATCAGCAAAGACCCTTTTTCCAAACAAGGTCATATTCACAGGTACCAGGGTTTAGGGCTTGGACCAACCATTTTAGGAGGAAGGAAGGAGTTCACAGTTCGACCTACTACACTGAGTGATTTATACTTATTGAGGAAGCCCGTATGATACTCCTACCTACATCAGTGTATTTAGAGCATGTTCTTATTTCAAAGTTCCTCACAATGACAGAAGTGTGTTTATGAATGAATTCACTTGTCTGAGTCATGTGTATTTTAAGAAGCATGACTTTGTCATTTCAAAATAAGACATGGTATTAAAAAGCTACATATAGTAGACAAAACCACATTCAGACAATTATGAAACTGCAAAAAGTTTTGCATCTTTTTCAGAAAGAAAATTTCTAAGCCCTACGATACATCTATCACCAGAAGAGCAATATGGAGGAAAACAAACCATTTTAGTGATTTCTGCTGCTATTCCCCTTGGGAAGTGTCAATGTCTCAAGTTTTATTATAATTAATGTTTTAACAGAATATTTTGTTTTCCCAGGGCAAAAGGCAGGAATAGCTGATATTGCAAGAATATGCAAAGTAGCTATTAGAAACAGGAATAGCTATAGATACATAAATATATGATGAGGAGTCTGTAGTTAATTAGTGAACATCAGGCACTTAGAGAGACAGAAAAAAATACTTTAAGATAGATACAAGGGCAGGATGGATACATAAAGCAGTGTGGGGTGGAAAACAGCATGATTGCAAAGAAAAACAATGGATGGTTGCTGCATAATTGAAAAACTTAAAGGAGCAGATCTAAACAGCAGCATTTCCCTAAGTTACATCCACCTAGAGGTTTCACAAATTCTTTATTGAGAAGAGATTGTCATTAATAGAGCAACTTAATAATACTGGTAGGAATTACTGGTGTATTTAAATGTTTCTATTTTGCTTGACTTTTCAAAGTGTGTAGTTTTCATTCTTCAGGGGGGGTTCAGTTCTTGTGAACTAAAAGTCCTCCGTTCTTAAGAGAGATTGAGGATGACATCTAAACTGGATGGTCCCGAATAAAACTTTATTCAAGATCCTGGTACAAGGGCCAGCAGGGTGGCATAGTGGTTGAGTTCGTCTGCTCCACTTGGGCGGCCCAGGGTTCGCCAGTTTGGATCCCAGGCACAGACCTACCACACCGCTCATCAAGCCATGCTGTGGTGGCGTCCCACATAGAAGAGCTAGAAGGACTTACAACTATGATATACAACTACATACTGGGGCTTTGGGGAGAGAAAAAAAAGAGAGAGGAAGATTGGCAATAGAGGTTAGCTCAGGGCCAATCTTCCTCAAAAAAAAAAAAGATTCTGGGGCCAAGGATGAGTAGAATGATTAAGTGGTAATCTTATAAAATGGGACTTGGGCAAAACTTGTTTCTATCAGAATACAACACTTGCCTTCATAAAACTCCAGTCTTTCTGATCACTTAAAGAGTCTGCACTACATCTGGAGCGATACTAGCAACACATCTTAGATACGAATTTGTGAAATGATAACAGATTACAAAACAGAGCATCTAAATCCATCAGTTTCATTATCAGTGTCCATCCATCTCTATCTACCGTGGTCACAGACGTCTCAGACTGCTCAGTCTTTGCAATAAGAGCCAGCAAAACACCCATGTATCATGGCAATTTACGGTATTGTCTTGCAAATTCCGATAAATACAATTACAGGCAAATGAACTTTTAGCCCTGGATAGTTATTATGTGGATTAGTTGACCTTTTTTGACCAATCAGGCTACCATCTCATATTTCACTTAATTTCATTGTGGTATTTTTGTTGGCTTTCTCTAACATTTTTTTTTTTTAAGATTTTATTTTTTTCCTTTTTGTCCCCTAAGCCCCCGGTACATAGTTGTATATTCTTTATTGTGGGTCCTTCTAGATGTGGCATGTGGGACGCTGCCTCAGCGCGGTTTGATGAGCAGTGCCATGTCCGCGCCCAGGATTGGAACCAACGAAACACTGGGCCGCCTGCCGCGGAGCGCGTGAACTTAACCACTCGGCCACGGGGCCAGCCCCTTTTTCTAACATTTTTAACACAGATAAAATAAGTTCAATCTTCACATTACAAAGGAAAGCTTGAATATATTCATCCTGAATATATTGAATATATTTCTTTTCTTTTCTTCTTTTTTTTTTTTTTGAGGAAGATTAGCCCTGAGCTAACATCTGCTGCCAATCCTCCTCTTTTTGCTGAGGAAGACTGGCCCTGAGCTAACATCCGTGCCCATCTTCCTCTACTTTCTATGTGGGATGCCTACCACAGCATGGCTTGCCAAGCGGTGCCATGTCTGCACCCGGGATCTGAACCGGCAAACCCCAGGCCTCCGAACTGGAATGTGCGAACTTAACCACTGCATCATCAGGCCGGCCCCTCAGCCTATATCTTCTTTTGTACAGCTTCTACACCCTTATCCACGGGGGACACATTCCGAGACCACCAGTGGATGCTTGAAACCACGGATAGTACTGAACCCCAAGTATACTATGTTTTTTCCTACACATACATACCTACAATAAAGTTTAATTTACAAATTAAGCATAGAAAGAGAATAATTAATAATAAAATAGAACAATTTATAACAATATGCTATAATAAAAGTTACTGTAGATCTTAACAATCTCAGCATACAACTTTTTTCTTTCCTTATCAAGTCACAAACTTTCACCTTGTCACTTGAAGGAAGCACTTTACAGCTTCTCTTGGTGTATCTGAATTGCCAGCATCACTACTATTGGACTATGGGGCCATTGTTAAGTAAAATAAGAGTTACTTGAACACAAGCACTGCGATACTGGGACAATCGATCTGATAACTGAGATGACTACTAACTGACTAACGGGTGGGTAGCGTCTACAGTGTGGATCCGCTGGACAAAGGGATGATTCCTGTCTTGAGAGAGACAGAATGGGATGGCATGAGATTTCATCATGCTGCTCAGAACAGCATGCAATTTAAAACTTATGAACTGCTTATTTCTGGAATTTTCCACTTAATATTTTTGGACCACACTTGACCGAGGGTAACTGAAGTTGCAGAAAGTGAAGCCACAGATAAAGGGGGACTACTGCACTAATAAATCCAGGAGTGAAATATCTCAAGTTATATTTCCATATAGGAAGGGACATTACTTCTTGTTTGTCAAAGAAAAATTCATAAGTGGCATATATTTAAATTCTGTTCATTCAAGAAAAAGGTTAGAAAGTCCTCGCACCCCCAGCCTTTGTTAACTGAAACGTAAACAGAATTCCAAGAGCGGAGGACCATTCCTTTGCGTCTATTTCAGTAGTAGAAGGGAAGCAGTTGGGTCTGACAAATTTTGCTACAGATTCCTCAATCTAGGCAATGATTATAAATTCATGCATTTAATTAGAACAGTGATAATAAAGTTGATTTCCAGATGACTCATTTTGTAAACCTCTGGCCATTAGCCTTCCAGCTGGAGTGGGCCATGTGCTGCCTTCCCGCTGACATCAGTGGAAATCTTGAGTCAAGATCAAAGCCACTTTATGCCTCTCTGACCTTTCTTCACAATGCACAGTGGGGCCCGGTTTCTCAGCTCAGAATTTTCAGATTTGCTTCACTGTCCCCAACGGGTTACCACTTGCAGACAATCTACGTGTAGATATTCACTGAAGGTCCTACAACCAGCCCATTGGTAATCCCAAGTCTTGAATTCTAGTTTTCAGTTGGTTTCCCGACCTAGGTCCCAAATTTCAGGAAATCTTATTCTGGTTGACTCACTGAGGCTTCAGTGAATAGAGTGGGAACCCCAGCAGGGTGGAGGGGCAGTGCTCATTTTGCCCCTAGAAGTCTGCCATAGGCTCATGTTCCTCTAAAGATGCCCTTTGAGAATCAAACTAGAGAAAGGATCCCTTACCTTGATAGTCATGTCTGCGCTGGATGTTTCTGTGGCATCAGAGGTTGTGTCGTCTCCCTTTAGAAGCACGTTCTCCCATCCGACTCCTGAAGAAAAACCCAAAATAGTGCCATTTGAGCCAAGTGCATTCAGCTGGCATGGATAGACATTTAACTGTCATTTCACAGATTCCAATCCCATGTGACTTGTAAAGGAAACTGATGATAACCCACAGTTCACCTGCCTGGCGCTTACTGGGGAAACTTCCTTTCAGAAGTGTGGGCAGTCAGCCCCTCCGAGTTAGGAGTCTGTTGTGTAACTCCTGTATCTTACAGACAGTTCGATTCCTAGCCCAGAGTGGAGAAGAGGTTGGAATGAACTCCTCCAGAATCCAGGCCTCCATACTGACGTCTTATTTGGGGCTTAAAGTGAATCCCAGAACACAGAAACACATATCTGAATCCAACTCGACACCCAATAGAAATGACTCCAGCTTATTCACTTTCCTAGATTCCACACACCTACTAGAAATAACAGAGTTTACACTCACTTTTAAAATCTAAATATGCTTTCTCTCCAAGTCTTGATAAACGTTAGTGTTCCTTTTGTCTTAAGCTGTCAGATGATCTCCAAGAGTAGACAACTGGCAAGATACAAGGTTTTGCTCTCTCCAACCTCAAAAAAGAGATCAGAGACTGGTGTTCGAAAATACCCAGGAACTCAATATAGTAAAACTACACTAATTCAGATGCAATTATGTGTGCAAATGGAGGTGGAATGGTCTACCTTAGTGAAAAGTTTGAAGTATATTTATTGCAAGTCATTTCCTTAAAAGCTGAAAAAGTAATACTTAGTAGAGCTTTTCAGAGTCTACTTGAAAAGCAGATACAAATTTTATAATTGGCATAATAACTGCCTGTTTGGGTGTGACTGCTCATATCCTAAAGTATTACGAAGACTGCTTTCTTTCTTCTTCTTTTTTTTTTTTTTTTTTGAGGGAGATTAGCCCTGAGCTAACTAGTGCCAATCCTCCTCTTTTTGCTGAGGAAGACTGGTCCTGAGCTAACATCTGTGCCCATCTTCCTCTGCTTTCTAGGTGGGATGCCTACCACAGCATGGCGTGCCAAGCGGTGCCATGTCCACACCCGGGATCCGAATCGGCAAACCCCAGGCCGCTGAGAAGCAGAACGTGCGAACTTAACTGCTGCGCCACTGGGCCGGCCCCAAGACTACTTTCTTAAACAGGTTAAAATTGTCTGTGTAATAATTGTTCACATGATCAATTTCCTTAATTTTCCCTAAGGATACGTCAAGGACAATATTCATCCCGGACCTGTGTGAATAACCCAAATTCCAAAATTTCAACTCTCTAGCATTATGTTAAATCAGGATTGGCCCACTTTTTCTGTTTGCCACGCAGCAAATATTTTAGGCTTTGTGGTCATGCTGTTTCTGATGCTGCTTCTCAAGCTGCCACTGTAGCAGAACTAGCCACAGACAACATACAAACAAATGGACATGACTGGCTCCCAATAAAACTTTATTTACAAAAACAGACACCAGGCCAGATTTAGCCCATGAGACCTGCTTTACCAGGCTCTGTGCTAAATCAAGAGACCAGAGATGTGGACAAGAAAAACTGCTATACTTCAGCATTTTTGTAAGGACCAGTGGGACAAACCAGTGATGGAACAAGAGTTGTTTTCAATTACATGACACTTCAAATCAACTAATATGAATTTAATTAAATTTTAATATATCAGCATTGGTTGCATTGCCTTCTTTTATTATTTGGATCCTTGAGAGCTTCATTTTACAGGACATATGTACAGTCGATTATTCAAGATCCATGCACTGCAATTTATTGCAAGGAGCAAACAGCTGTCTTTCACTGGGTTGTAGAAATTGGGTCTGTTTGGTGACTTGCCCTACAATTTCCTCTCAAGAAATTGCCGCAAGGAGATTGTCAGCTTCATCTTATAGGCGTGTTTCTGGGAGAGAAATCTTTGCTCCTGTGTGAATAAATTATTTCCTTGATACATCTTGCATTCAACTAATAGCCCCTCCTGGTTTAAATCACAGTTGGTGCCCGATGGACCTGGCTGGCAGAGACACATAGATGTTGGTACGATGGATAATTATATGATAGTTATAAAATAGTTTGAATTGTTGTTCAGCAAATATTCATTCCCCTCCTCTCCACTGTGGGAGCAATTTTCTTCCTTGTTCCATTGATGTTTGCTTTGGCCAGTGGAATGTTAATGGACATCATGTAAGCCAAGGTTTGAAATGGGCTTGTGTGGTGATGGTTGCCCTCTTATACTTCTATAGCATGAGAAGGATATTCCCCAGTTGGCCTGCAAGGGAATGAGAGTCATAGGGAGCACACCTGGACCCAATCTGCACATTGGAGCTGCACTGAGTCTAGCTCAGCCACCCCCAGCCCCACGGCCTATGCATTACAACAAAAGCTATTGAGTTTGGGGATGATTTGTCAAGCAGCATTATTGTAACAATAGCTAACAGATACAATCTATCACAAAAATTATAGATGAAAATCATTTTGGATAAAATACGTTTATCTTTAACTATGCAAATATAATTCCCTTTGTTGCATAAAAATTTCATTACATGTATTCATTCCCATCTCTTTCTATATATTATCCCATTTGGGGAAGAATCTTTTCGCTATTACAATCATTCCTTTTGTAAGCAATACTATTTTTATTAAGGCATACACGTCCATAGGAAAGATACGAAGTATAAATATATATGTAGTCTCAGAACTTTAGCCTGCAATCAAGAAAACACTTCAGATTAGAAAGTATATCATTTCATGGCAGAGTGAGAGAAAATAGACATACTATTTTAATTTAAAAATGTTATTAATCTTGATAAGTTATGAGGACAGAAAAATGTTATTTTAAAAGCTAGAGGCAAGATTCCTTCTAGGGGAAAAACTGTGTTTTGGACAACACGGCAATTTTATGGACAATTTGTGTTTGAAAAGATGGGTCCCACATCATGGAAGGAGAAGAAAAAGGAAGATGTCCATTTAGAAGAAGGGAGAACTTGAAAGAAGTTGGGATAAGAATTTGCAGGAAGAAATCACCAGGGGGCAATAAAAAGGATTTTTGAGAACAGCGAAGTTTAAAAGTCAGTTTTAAACTCTTGATCATGCTGTGTCGGGATGTAAATCTCCCCTCACTCTCATACCTTCCGTGGAGATCTGCTCTACACCACTGTGTTGGTACTATTTGGTGGAAACTCAATGAGGTCCCACATTTGGACCTCAGCGTAGAGAGAAGAGAGTGGCCATGTGCACATGGGAGCTCCCTGCCACAGTGGAATCTGAGGAGGACATCATGATAAACATCTTGGCGAAGGTACTAGACCTGCATACTACACATGACAGGGCCATGGGTCGATTTTATTTGAAAACCAATGTGCAAGAGATCCTTTCATCTTGGGGAATTGGTGATGCAAGAGGATGGATATTTCTTTATAGGATGATGCTCATACATGTAAACATGGCACTTCCATTCCAAAATGGTGATTTCCACTCCACTAACATGTAAGTGCATTGCACCACAAGTGGGCAGGGGTAGCTTAGAGCGCTCGTCTGAGATTCCTTCCGCTCTAGGGTTTTATCAACCGCTTTCAACATTGCCGTCATGTCCAAGTTCCTGAGGTGAATTTCCACGCAACTAAGATCCATGATTTACAGCTAAAGCACAAATACTGAAACAGCTCAGATGCATAATTGCAAAAGACAAAACATTCCACACTCATGTATTTCTATTATTAGTTAAATAAGCACCATAACCTCTGATTTCAGGGGAAGAATATATACAAAGAAACTGAACTAATAATTTCGACAATAGTATTTATATTATTTGATAGCGTACACACATATTTCACATATTATATTTCTATATACTGTACTTTCAAATAACCATTTTTCTTTTATAGTCCCCCTTCTCTCTTTGCTCAAACTCTTATTTATACCTTCTTTGGGGAATCATATTTTATATTATTCCTACAATCCCTAACAATACTACTATTTTTATTCCATTTTTAAAAGACTGGATCAAACCTTCAGGAAAAAATAATATCTTTCTCGCAGAAGAGTATACGTTTGCACTTCCCTGTAGTGGGAGAAATTAAGACCTGTCTACTTGAAGCTGAGCTATGCTTATAAACACTCCATCAGGGACAGTTTTATCAAGATCCTTCAGGAATAAATAAAATCAGTCACTAGCATCTCTGGTCTCTGTTCACAGGACGCACTCTGCTGACGGACTCCACCCCCTCTCTATTGATTTCTGCTGGGAATAGTATGTGTGGGGTCGACAGGGCAGCACAAGAAAAGGAAGGAGGCTGAGCTCAGGGCCCGGCTGGAGAAGTCAGGGGCACGCACGAGGATCTGCAGGAGAAGGATTTGGGCTGGGAGCAGGGGAGTCTGAGGGCTTGACTATAGTAACCTGTGGACAAAGGGCTTTGTGTGTTTGAAGCAAGGGAGACAGGACTCGACTGAACAATGAAGAGGACATGCAGCTAAGGAGGCTTGTTGGGGAAGCAGCTGAAGGCATTCCAGAGAACAATGGCTGACGTCCTTAGTTCTGATCCTGGGTAGTACTAAAAAATAAATAAAAACAAAAGGTCGGTGGCCCAGAGGGAGAGGATAGCACTGCACTGCACGGGAGGGCGCTGGCTGTCCCCAGACTCCCTGGAATCGCTATGTGTCACTAGGTGAAGGTAGAGTAAGAAAGAGGGAAAGACAAGTCAGCATGGACCCTTATGTGCGAAAGAGGAGACTTTCATTCTAGCTCATCTATCCATACAGATTTTAGATAGATGGTTGGACAAAGCGAGTGACTGTGGTGGTCATTAGTGCTGCTCACCCAGTACTCCTAGTTCTTGCCTCCTGCAGACACCTAACAGAATTTCACTTCCCGGCCTCCTTAGAGGTGGTGAGGTCATATGACTAGTTCTGGTTGAGGGGCGTGGGCAGCAGTGGCATCTATCACTTCTGGGCTGGCACATTTAATTGCTGATGCAGGATCCTCCAGAGCACCCCTCCCCTCTACCACGGTGAAGGGCAGTGTTCCAGACAGTGTGATTCTGCTAGCCTGAGTCCTAGTGTGAGGGTAAGGCAGGGCAGAGACACAGCCAACCCACAGAGGCCATGTACGATGAGTGAGAACTAACCCTTTATTGTTTTAAGCCATGGGGTTGAGGGCTGTTTATTACAGCAGGACAGCCTAGCCCAGTGTTAGGAGGGGAAGGAGTCCTTCCAGAGTTGCCTTCCTTATCAACCTCCAGTGCCCGTTACAGCAAGTTCTTTAGATCAATCTGTGTTCTATCCTCTGAATCAACTGTGCCATCTAAATTTTGTCTCCTCAACCAGCTTATAATGATCCATACTTTCTACTTCTTGGGGGCCACTCTGTTTCCATTGTGCCCAGTGCTTATTGCACAGGTTACTTGCATCTCATGAAGGATTTAAGTTCTAAAGACCAAAGGCATAATTCTGCATAGTCAAAACTGCCCTTGAAAATTCCTTAAATCTCCCCTACAGTCCAATTTAGCACCGTACTTCAGAAAGCCCAACAGAGCCACTTTTTGTTCCAGCTTTGGAATAGACCATTTCCTCTGTTAAGTACCAGATGATGCTACTGGCTTGTACCAAGAATCACGATGTACAAAAAGTACAGATCTTGAAACTCTAGACTTCCTCAGGGTTTAGAGATGCTCAGACTAGGAGAGATAGGAAGAGCTGAGACCAATTGTGGGAACAGCAGAGTAACACCTCCCTTGTCATCCTTACACTTGGGCATCATTTAGAGTGCTTTTAGCTGCAGGTAACAAAAAGCCCATTCAATGGAGCCTTAAACAGAAGATTGACTGGCTCATGTAACAAGAATCCCAAGGTAGGTGGTTAATTCAATGGCTCCATGGCCTCATGGCCTCAGTTTGACCTCTCTGCAATTCTCTTGACTTTCCTCTGGTCCCAAGGTGGACACAGCAGTTCCGGGTGTCAGGAAAACACCCAGGGGCAGGAAAAGGGAGGCGTAAATAAGCCTTCCACAGAAGCACCCTCCCCACACACCCAAGCTGACCCCCAAAGGTTCACCTGTGAAAAACATAGCATAAATCTATTCCTAAACCAACCCTGGAAAAAAGGAACTCAACTACCAAAATTGGCTTAGAGCTAATTAATCAAGTTTACCCCCCGGGTCGGGGAGGGTCTCAGCCTTCTCTGAGCACACAGCCACCTGAAAGATGAACAAAGGAACAAAATAGCATCTTAGCTGGCAAGAAAGAAGGAGGCAGGTTGATGGCCGTTGGACAGGCCACCAGCAGAGTCTGTCACAAGAGGACGTGCACATTGCTGTAATGGCAGGCAGAATCACTGCTACTTCGTAAATTTCTATTTTTCTTCTTTCTCTCATTATTTTAGCTAGAAATATACACTCAAATTCATATAAGTACATTGGTGATGCTGGGCCTCAGTCCTGCCTTCCACTGCCAGCTCCCTGGTGATGACGTCTTAGTTCAGCCCCAGACCGACATCTTGACCTTCTCCCTCCACCGTGAACGCACAGGCACAGCCCTGAGCATTAGCTCCACTCATTGGGACGCTCATTAGAGCCTGAGCAGGGAGAGCCCTTAAGTGTGTCTGTCTGACAGCATTTGCCCATCAATGCTTAGAGGGCCCTTACCAACCAGCTTGTAAGCACGTGTGGGCAGGGACTGGGCCTGATCCCCAGTTGGCCTCACCCAAGTATCTGTTAAATGGGAAGTATTAGTTTGGAGCAGCCAGGTTTGAGGGAGGGGAGCTGCAGATGGGGCCTGGGTAAGAGCAGAGAGTGCTCAAAGGAGAAAAGAGGTGGGCTAAAGAAAAAGGTGTGGAGGGCATTGGAAACAGCGCCACTTCTGAGCTCCTTCACTGTAGACGCTGAAGAAACAAACAGCCTGTCATTGGTCCTGTCTCCAGAGCCAGACAAGGCCTGGTAGCCAGAGAACTTGCCAGGAAACCCAGAGACAGGAGCCATGTGGAGTCGCCGGACATGAACCATCTGGCTCTGGGGACCCTGAGCACTTTGAGGACAGGGCTGTCCATTCACCAGCCCATCCCCGGGCCCCCCCACTCCTCAGTCTGTACAGTGAGGGCTGGCATCCAGCAGGGGCTCATGGAATATTTCCCAAATTGAATTGGAGCTGGAAGGGACCTTGGGGCTGTCTCAGCTGCTTTCTCATCAGGATAGACATCTCCTGTACAACGTCCCCTGATGGGTGCCCCTCAGCCTCTACATGCCTTTTCCTGGTCGTGTTCCTCACCACCTCACAGGGTCATGCTGATCGGGCAGGTGGAATGGCCTGTCTTAAGAAGAGGTGAGCCACAGTTTGGGGAAAAAAGATCCCAGATGATGCCCTCTGTAGCCTGGGTTAAGGAGAGAACAGAGGACACAGTGGATGGCCCTCAACTGCCAGGAGTGTACCTTTTGATTGCTGGGACTTGTGGTGGAGCCTATTCAGATGCTTCTCACCTTCTTATCCACCCTGGCTATTCTCTTCCTCGTCATACGTCTGCCACAACCCTCATCAGCCCACTGACCCAGACCGTTATAGAACTTCGTGGAAGTCTAGAGCTCAGCCTTTTATGTTTAAGTGAGAGAACCGTGGCCCTGAGATGGAAAAGAATGTGCCAAGGTCTCACAGAAAGTAGCTGCTAAGCTGGGACAGAAAGAGACAAGATTGCTTGATTTCCTAGACCAGGGTTCTTCCTGGGACCCAAATTATATAATCCCATTTTACAGTCAAAAGATAGACCCATTGTGAAATCACTTTGCTTGATCGCGATGGAAAAAGTGGGGCTAGGGCCCAGGTTCCACCACCTCTTAGTCCTCTTCCTTATCCAAGTCTCTGCACAGAGCACCTTGGAAGGGAGACTTGGCCAGATACTTCTCTTCCTTTTAATTGCCTCTGGCTGTCTTTGGGTTTTAAAAAATCTCACTTTGTTCTTGAAGGAGTTCTTAGCAGGGTGGTCATGAAAACTCAGCGGAACTTCAGAACAATGATTCCCCTTTCAACACTTGGCTCTGGGAAACCCCACCCAAGGATAAGCTGATGGAGCCTGCTTCCTCTGGATGGGAAGCCCCGCCCAGGGGCTGGAGGAGTAGAGCAGGATGTAACCCCACCCCAGCCCACCCCACTCCAGGTGCCAGCTCAGCCTTGTCCCTGAGCCCCAACTTTCTCTTCCTTGGGACTGTTAGAAAAAACAACGGGTCCAAAATGGAGTCACTCACACTCAGCCCCACAAGACTAAATATCTAACCTAACTGCAGTTTCGGCCTCTCCCAGGAGTGGAATTTTAAACCAATCAGTCTGGAATTTCCTGATCAACACCAGTGAGGTCGTCTGCCTGATAAGACTCCTTGCCTTCCTCTAAGGGAAGGTGACCTTGCCTGAAATAATCTACTCTTTTAACTTCTTCTTCCTACCCTCTTTCTGCCTATAAAAACCTTCCATCTTCTACAACTCTTCAGAGCTCCCCTCTATTTTCTAGAAGGGATGCGGTCCAGTTTATGAATCATCTAATAAAGGCATTTAGATCTTCACTTTACTCAGTTGAATTTTGTTTTTGTTTTTTATTTGTTTGTTTGTTTGCCTGTTTTGGTGAGGGAGATTGGCCCTGAGCCAACATCTGTTGCCAATCTTCCTCTTTCCTTTTTTTCTCTCCAAAGTCCCAGTACATAGCTGTATAACCTAGTTGTAAGTCCTTCTAGTTCTTCTGTGTGGGACACCACCACAGCACGGCTTGATGAGTGGTGCATACGTCTGTGTCCAGGATTTGGACCAGCGAACCCTGGACCACCGAAGTGGAGCATGCAAACTTAACCACTATGCCACCGGGCTGGACCTGAATTTTGTTTTTTAACAGGACAGATGTAAGGGCCAGGCTCTGAGGCCTCTTGAAGCAATGGTGGCAGGGGCATTGCCCTTCTCTTGTTCCTCTCCCTGAGAAGAGCTCACTGGGGAAGAGAAAGGTCCACCTTTTGGGTGACCAGTTATTTTTCTCAAACACACCCAGAGATCGTGGGACCCCCTCCTCCACCCAATCGTCCCTGAGTAAGGGAAGCCTCTCTGGCTGCCTCTGAGGGATAGATGCTCAGGCTGCTCAAAGATGCACAAAGGAAAACCTCAAAGTCTTGCCAATTGTGCCCCCATGGCTTCTTGACCCCACTGCTCTCCCCACCAACATGGTCACAGTAATACCAGTCAAGAGACCTGAAGTGTACTGACGACGTCCTGTAGGTCGAGGAGTATGTCTTTATGTGCATCATCTCATGTAATCCTCATACAATGCAGGTACATGAGGCAGGTACCATACCATCCCCACTTTACAGATGAGAAAACTGACGCTTAAAAGACTTCAAACTGAACTAGTAAGTGTTGGAACCCTGACCTCAACTCTGCAACACTCTGCAAGCCCTCTGACCTCAGAGGCTATTTGCTTAACCAGTACACCTTACTACCATTCAAAAGGTTACTATTTCTTTGGCTTTCAGAGACAGGGGAACAGAAACCTTGAGGACATATTGAAAAAAACAAGATTCAGAGAGGGGAAATTTTCTTCCCTGAGGTTCCCATTCAAGCTGGCTTCTGAGCTCACGATGCACAGATCAAATAAAGGTTTCATAGTAGGGCCCCTTGAGAGATATAGAGCCATGGCTGGCACTGAACCTGATCCAGTGCAATTCAGCAAACATTTCCTAAGGGTTCACATGGCCTCTCTGCGGCAACTAGGATGGGAAAGTTCTCCTTTCATACAGCAAGAACGCTAAGGCATGGTTCTATGGGATCCCAGAACAATCTAGTTCTCCAGAGGGTGGCCTGAGCAACGGAACTTTTGAAAGATGGAAGAGGATTAAGACTCTGAAAGCACTCAGTGCCTCTGTGCTCCACCTTGGGTTTAGACACCCCACAAAAGACCCCAGGACAAAATGTGGGTGATCTGAGAGGCAACCATGCAGAGGAGAAGAGGTGGAAACTTCCAGCACCTGGGCTGTAAATTGGTTTGCTGGTTCCTCCCGAGCTCTCCCTGTAAGCTTGCGGTAAGAAGGAATAACAATAATAACAATAATAGCAGCCATCATTTCTTGAGTGCTTATTATGTGCCCTTTGTTGTACTGTATTTAACATAAATTATCTCACTAAGAGTCAAAAACCTCAAATGAAGTAAGCACTATTTTTATCCTCGTTTTCCAGATCACAAAAGTGAGGCTTAGACAGGTAAATAACTTGCTCAAGAGCCCAAGTAAGGAGCCAAGCTGGAATCTGGTTCGGGCTCTCCCACCCCAGTGCTCACACTGCACTACGCTGTTGCTAACACGTCTGCTCACCACGGTGCCCTCGTTTAGAAGGGCAAGACAGAACACCCCTCTTGAGACTGAGAAGATATGTGCACACGTGTACCTGCTGGCCACATGCACATGTTCTATGTAAGCATATGCACACACACATATGTACACACAGACATCTATGGGCGTGTTTGTGTGTGCACAGGCAGACCCACATATGCACATGTGCATAACCCATGTGTGTGTACACACACGTGCATATCTGGGTAGAAAGCTACAAGTTTCTCAGCTACCATTCACTGCCTGCTCTGGAGTCTTGGACTTCCCTTTGAGGAGAGAAGACCCTTCTCTGTCACAGCATCTGGCAGTGGGTCTGGATACTGGTATTTCTTCTGCTCTACTCTCTGGAGCACATTTTAAGCATCCTTCTGTGTGTGAAGGGGGAAGCAGACTCCAACGGCATGAAAATGAGAGCGAAAAAGGATCATGGTACAGGGTTTAAAATGAGTTTTATGAGACCCTTGAGGTCCAAACTAATTTTGAGAATGGTTTGTTTTGGCTGGCCTGAACCAGTCCGCAGAAATTAGAGCCTTTTTAGGAAACTCACTTGCAGCAAACTCAAGGGGCTGTTCACAAACAGGTCCCCTGCTCAGAGGTTAGAGAACTAACAGCTTAAATCTGGTTACTTCTCAAATTAATCTGCGGATATTACCATTCAGCGGGGCTCCTCCCCACACCCAATAAAGGATTCTATTATATTCTCCACAACATCCTAATTATTAGCTTTGCCACTCTGATTTTACTAGGCTGGAAAGATATTTGATATTTAATCCCTAAACAATGTGATATAAAAACCCAAGCCTCCATCTTGGATCCACCTTCCATGCAAAGGGAGATGCATGGACCTGCTAATAATTAAAACAGCAGGTGGTGACAGGCATATTTAGGGTCCTTAGGCTCTTGGAAGGTCAACCACCCAGTTGGTGTGCATGACTTTTCCTCGCTTGGCCATGAAAAAGATGCCATTGGACTGAAGGCACAGTGGCCCTTGGAGACATGAAGAAGCTGGTCTCCGCCATGCCTCTCCCCTCTGACTCCTCCCCTCTAGCCCCACTGCAAGTGTGTCAGTTCAGGCCCTCTGAGGTCCCCCAATTCAGATTTGTCTTCCATATCATCACCGTCATTATTTTTCAGAAACGTAACTTTGGTCCCATCACTCCCCACTTTAACCTCTTCCCTTGTATTTCCATTGTGGGCCCCGGCATAGTGCTTGGGCTGGGAAGACCGAAGTGGAAAGACGTGGTCCTGACTCTCAGAGAGCAGGTCACCTGAGGTGGTATTCTCTCTGGGCAATCTGATTTCCAGCACCACTTCTTTCCTCCCTGCACTGGGCCTTCCCTGGGTAGTTGGCCAGGATGTTACATTTCTGCCCCGAGTTCTGGGCACCCTGCCAGCAGAACTTCCTCTCCTTCCCTTGGGGGAGCTGTGGTGGTGTCAGGTGACCAGTGTGGGCTCACTCAGCCATTCAGAAAACCCACCTGAATCAAGTAGGAGTGTACAGGAGAGAATGTTTTAAAAAGAACCTTCTGGAAAGTTCAGGAAGTTTCTTAGGGCACTCATCGGCCCAGAAGTTATAAATAGTGACCCTTCTAGCTTGTAGACATGCTTTGTTTAGTGTTAAATGACTTAGTTGCCAATATTTAAAATTCATAAGAATTTATATGAACATCAAAATATCTAGTTTCTCTTTGAAAAAAATTAGAAAATTTGGCAAAACTAAGCCAAGTATCCATACCTCTACATGGCGGCAACTGCCAAGAGCTGAGTAACTATTCCTAGTTACTCATGATATTTGCCTGCTTTGTCAGGCCTCAGTCTCTACCACACTCTACTGTTTTACTCGTGAGTTGATGTCACTCACTGATGTTAACTGTCTGGCCTCTGATGGCATCAGGTTTACAATCCCAATCTGGTTTAATTCCTTCAGTGTCTCTCATGAAGAAGTTCAGAAGAGTTGAGAACTAATCCCACTTCAAATTCTTTTTTTGGAGCAGACTGAATTTGAACCATCAATTAGAAAATGGACTTGGACAAAGCTAGTCAGTAACTCATTGCTGAACTGGCAGGAGAACCACATGACCACGGCAAATTACCTCACCCCTGTAAGCCTTATTTTCTTCACCTGTAAAGTGAGAACAGGCATAGAAAACTCACAGGGTTCTGGTGTGGATTAAACGAGAACATACATGTAACTCCTCAGCTCAGTGCCAGGAACATAGGAAGTACTTGATAAAAGTGAGCGATTATTATCATTGTCTTATTGTGGCTTCACTTTTAAATCAATGAGTTCTAGGAATATGCACCAAGACAAATTGCAGCTAAAAAAAGTGTTGCCAGGAGAGAGAGCATATATCAGATCTACATAGAAGCTTCTAGTCTTTTGCAGCTAAGATCATAATTAGCACCTCTACTGGCTAGCTCAGCTAATTTTGTTTTTTTCCACAAATAGTGGTGATGATTGGCCCATTTCTTGCCCCCAAATTATCAGAGTTCTTAATTAGTCTTAAGTAGAAATGGCTTTAGCCACATAGGAATTTCTGACTCCCAAATTTTAGCATATTTGGGGGCCTGCAGGTTGGGAGTCAACTAGCCTGGTGTTATTGGCTGAATTGTGTGCTGCCTCACCCCCAATTTATTATGTTGAAGCCCTAGGTCCCAGCCTCTCAGAATGTGCTGTATTTGAAGACAGGATCTTTTTTTTTTTTTTTTTTTGAGGAAGATCAGCCCTGAGCTAACATCTGCCACCAATTCTCCTCTTTTTTTTGCTAAGGCTGGCCCTGAACTAACATCCGGGCCCATCTTCCTCTGTTTTATGTGGGACGCCTACCACAGCATGGTTTGACAAGCCCGTGCGTAGGTCCACACCCGGGATCCAAACCGGCAAACTCGGGCTGCCGAAGCAGAATGTGCAAACTTAACTGCTGCGCGACCAGGCCAGCCCCTAGATAGGGTCTGTAAAGAGACAATTAAGTTAAAATGAGGCTGTTAGAGTGGGCCCTGATCCAATCTGACTGGTGTCCTTGTAAGAAGAGGATGTTTGGACACAGAGAGACACCAGGGGCACATGCACACAGACGGAAGACCATGTGAGGACACCTGGAGAAGATGGTCATCTGCAAGCCAAGGAGAAAGGTCTCAGGAGAAAGGAAACCTGCTGACACCTTGACCTTGGACTTCTAGCTTCCAGAACTGTGAGAAAATACATTTTTTTTGTTTAAGCAGCCCTAGCAAATGAATCCACTTGGGTACCCCAGGGTCAGGGCATAAAACAGGAGAGCCTCTGACTTGCAGCTGATGGGTGTAGGGCAGTGGGCAACTTCCACAACTGGGCCCACAGCAGGGCTTGGGATCAGAGTCTCCCCTCAGAATCAGAGATTGAGGAGGAGCAAGACCAGTGATGCAGGACGGGGAAATAGGAGGTGGTCACGATGGATTCCAGAGACGGGGCCAAAGCCCTTGGCTGGAATGTGAAACACTCTTAGCAGGCAGTTTGTGCGTGGGAGGTTGGTTTGTTTAAAGGGCTTGAGTCTGAACTGCCAAGGGGCTGAATGTGTTGAAGGCAGAAGGATAAGAGATATCAATTTATTTTTATATTACTTTATGATGCAGTGTTGTTTTCAATTCAAGAGTGTTTGTGTGATTGGAAACAAACAAACCTGATGTTTCTCAAGTTTAAAAACCCACTTGGGAGTTTGGATCAACTCAGTACAGAAGTCTGGAAGCTAAAACACACACACTGTTTGACTAGACTTTTGGGCTGCATCCATAATTTCACATCAGAGTTTTTATATCCCAAAGTCTTCTTTCACCATCATGTGCAAATTTATCTACTTCCTTCCTGGATACAGACGCAAACTTTTAAAACACTCACAACTCAAAATGACACAGGATCACTCTGGTGATTTGATTTATCATGGGGACAAAAATTATTAATGTGAGTTCCTGCCTTCCTCCCTCCCCTCAGCTGCCAAAGGAATCTGGTCTTGGCTGGCTCCGTCTCTCTTCCTTCCTCACCCTTAAAGGAGAGTTCAGTATTAGCCAGCCCAGTAGCTCGGCATGTATAGTTCAGAATTGGGGAAATAGTAGGAAGAGACAAGCTGGAGAGGGAAGAAGAAAAGGGAAGGGAAAACCAAAAGACAGGTGTTAAGCTGCCTAGATTTTAATGATGGATGGATTGTCTATCCATCCGTCCACCTATCTGTGTATCTCAATCAATCGTTTGATTGATCCATCTATCTACCTATCTATAGCTATCTATTAAAAAACACTGGTGGTTTGAGGGAAGGAATCAAGGAATCATAGTGGACAGTTCCTATTTTGTCCTCTCCAACACTGATTCCCCTTTATTTATGTTAATAGCACCCCAATTTCCTTTTGGGGATGTTATCCTCCTCCACTCCTAGTCCGTGTGATTCAAAAAAGGGCTATCTCGATTCCTTAGCTTCCTTCCTCAGGAGGTGAGCAGAGTCCCAGTGATGAGTTTAGGATGAGCACGTGACAAATGCCAGATGACAAAGTTGACCCAATGTGAGCCAGCCCTGGGAGTCGCCTTAGAATGCTGGAAAAGGGGAACTTTCCCAATGAGTTTGCTAACCTGCTAAGATTTAAGTCTGGGGGTGTTGGTGGCCACCATATGGCAAAAGCTTTCCAGAACAAAGCCAGCAGAGAGGAGAGCAAAGCTGAGAAATGGAGTCCAAGTCGAAAGAATGACTCCTGGACTTTGCAGTTTTGTGCAAAAATAGAGTCTTTTCTTGAAAACTGCTTTGAATTAGGATTCTGGAACCCAAAGAGTAACAACTAAAATGGAGAGACCCCAAGAGGAGCAGCTGCAGGGGACAGAAAAAGGGACCCCTATTGACTTTCTTCAAGAATTAAAAGTAAAGATTAGAACTGCTTTTAAGGATTTCTGGAAGCTGGACTGTGTTTCTGTGCATGTGACATTTCACCAAGACTAGACCAAGTGTGGCGCTGGGATTTGCAGGGCCCTTCATAACAGGACTCATACAATGAGGCAATACCATGGTTGGAAGAGATACTAGAAGTCGTCTAGTCCTATTCTCTACTTAATGTTTAAATACCTTGAAGCATCTTGAAAAAACAACTCCGATTCCATTTGCACAGTTTTGGGGGTAACAGAACTTACTCCCATAGATGCAGCCTGTTATGTGTTGAATTGTGTTCTGCAAAAAGGTACGTTGAAGTTCTAACCCCTGGCACCTTAGGATATGACCTTATATATGAAATAGGGTCTTTGGAGACATAACCAAGTTAGGGTAAGGTCATTAGAGTGGGCCCTAACCCAATATGACTGACGTCCTTACAAGAAGAGAGACAGACACACAGACGAAGGCCACATGAAGATGGAGGCAGAGATTAGTTACGCTTCCACAAGCCAAGGAAGGCTGTGCCTACCAGAAGCTGGGAGGGGCCAGGAAGGATCCACCCCTGAAGACGTCAGAGAGAGCACAGCCCTGAAAACACTTTGATTTTGGACTCCTAGCCTTCAAAACAGTGAGAAAAAACATTTCAACCGGGAGGAAAAAAACAGGGTTGTTTGAAGCCACCTCGTTTGTGGTGCTGTGCTATGGCTGCCCTAGGAAACTAACAGACAGCCCATTCCATTTTTAGCAAGTTTCATGTCAGAATGTACTTCCTGATAGTGTGCTAAAATTTAACTCTATGCAACTACTGGCCCTCACTCAGCCTCCTGGAGTCAAACACATGTCTATTTCTTCCTCTACAAAATGACCTTCAAGGATTCCAGGCTTCAATTATGCCCCATCTGAGAAGTGTCTTTGTTTACGTTCCTGGGCCGTTCATATCCTGGTGCCTTTCAAAGCCTGGTGATATAGCCATTGAGACTTTCACTCTTTCTTTGGTGGCCCCCAGAACCTCATCATTGAAGGCATTCTCAGTGTCCTCCTCTTCGAGATGGGAGCTAACGAGGCTTTGAGATGGGCTGCAATCCAGTATGAGGGGTAACAGCTGCTACCTTTGAGAACCCTCCAAAGTGACACCTTTTCATTCATAGTCTTAAAGAAATAGGTGATGGTTAACACTATGACGAAAAGCCATTAGAGGAAAAAGCAAAACCAGGAGTCACAGAGAGAAGGTGGTCAAAAGGCAGCATTTTAAAAAGATCCTGGCTCTTTCCCCAACCAAGGAGGCAGGGATGTTTCTCTCAGAGCCAGTGTCAACCCAAGCTCGCTGTCTCCAGTCCCCCGTCTCCTGCCACAGTCAGAAGCAGAGGGAAGGGGGAATTGCCCTCAGGGAGCCCATATCCCTGGGCTTTACCTTAGAGGAAGTCCCCACCAACAAAAGATAAAGTCCTACATGAGTGGAAAACAAATTACTCAGCGCTGAGGGGAAATTTGCAAAATAGAAAGCTTTCCACATTGTCTTCTTATTTTTTTCTCTGCAGAATCACAGGATTCTGGGCACCTGCTGATCTCACAATGAACAAAAAGGCAAGGTGTTCTGACAAAGGTGCCAATTTCTGGCAATGTCATTGACTCCCATTTGTACTCCCACGCCCAAATGACTTGCAGCTTTGGACGGATGCCCAGTGGGGTGAAGAGAAGCTGCCTTTGTCCTATTTAGCGGCGTTCTTCACTCTTGCTTCGACGGAGAGTTAAAATTTTGAGCCACTTTAAAGGTAACTCTTTCAGCTTGGACTAAGCATCTAAAGAGCTGGTTCTAGACTCTACTCTGGGGCCCATCTTTAGATTGGGGTCAGCTCGGGGTCACCATGGAAAGTGCTTTGACAATACCACATGGAAGTATGTGCGTGCGCTGCGCCATCCGCTTGTGCTGACACACTGAAGGGCAGCCCGCTGCATCTGCATATGGACTTTTATTAGCCAAACCATAAGGAAACAATGAGTTAAGCAGCTGTGAACATAAGGAGTTTGTTTTTCCCTAAATTCTTTCCATCCTGGTATACAAAGAATTTAGGAAATAACCATATTTTCCCCCTTCGGTGGATATTGAGAGAAACAATTCTTAACTGGTGGCAGTCCAGCATTTAGATTAGGATGGGGATTTTTAGAGACAGATTGAGATGTGCTCCAAGGGCCCACATGGCCAGTGGTTAAGAAGGCAACTGCCGACAGCATCTTACAACTTAGATGGGATAAGAAAGGATGCACCGAGTTTCGATGACAACAGGAGAAGCTTGCAGAGTTTCTATGCAGATGTCCACACAGCCAGCCGAGACTCGGGCCCGACAGAGCTCTCAATCTCCTCACCCATGTTATCCCTGATCATAGGAGTAAGCACGCCTGTGAAGGGTCTCTTACTAGAATAATGTATTGAAATAACCTATTTGGAGTGGTACATATTAGAGAAAACCTTGTTGTTGTTGTTTTGGTTAGGGTCCTCCACTCTGAGAATGCAAGGATTCAAGGCAATTGGAACCGGGGGGCACAATTATAAGTGGCTGACAACATGAAACAGGACTTACCACCAGCTTGACCACAAGGGAGAGGGACTTCTGGGCAGCACTGAGTGCAACTAGAGAGGAAAATTGAGAAAGTGACGGTGACCTCTGGAGTTGGAGAAGATGCGCGACAAACTACAGGTAGGTGTCCCAGCTGCGTGCCTTTCTAGTCATGGTTGGGCAGGATGACAGGATGGCCTGACCTGATGTTTGGATAAAGGGAGGGAGGGAGGGATGGGGGGTCTGCTAGGAGAGGGCCCCTTGGCAGTTTGCTGAAGGGGTGTCCTTTTTGCTCCAGACTCAGCCTGCCCTTCAATCCCAAAGCACCTAGGATTCTATTCTTTGGCGGTGAATACCTCCCAACACACTCATCTACTCTTTTGCTTTCATTCTATCTTTTTCCTTTTTTTTGAGGAAGATTAGCCCTGAGCTAACATCTGCTGCCAATCCTCCTCTTTTTGCTGAGGAAGACTGGCCCTGAGCTAACATCTGTGCCCATCTTCCTTTACTTTATACGTGGGACACCTACCACAGCCTGGCTTTTGCCAGGCAGTGCCATGTCCGCACCCGGGATCCGAACCAGTGAACCCCGGGCCGCCGAGAAGCGGAACGCGCGCACTTAACCCCTGTGCCACCGGGCCGGCCCTCTTTTTCCTATTTTTAAACTTTAACCTCTTATAGGAAAGATTTTTGCAATACAGGCTTACTTAGTTGACATGATCTCTGATTCAAAAATTGTGTAGGGATAATGATTATTGGTGGCAAAAACCAATATAAAATTGGTTAGATTGGGGTTTTCAAATTCAATGAATGTGAAACACCAAAGGAAATGGCAACAGACTAATCATGCAAAGGAGACTGCATATACCTTTGTTATCGTTACAGAAACAGACATTAAAACAATATTTTCATTTTATAACTACCCTTCAGATTTATAACAATAAGTGAACATGAGAGAGATTTAGCTTTGTCGGGGAACAAGCACACTTAGACTTTGTAGTCTGGTACTCCTTCATCTGCCTCTACAGCAAAACCAGTATAGTGGTTTTACCTCTTGGGAGAATAATCCAGAATACATGCAAGGAAAGTGTAGCAGAAACCATCCCTCTCTGTGGGACAGATCTTGTCCAGTCCAGGGAAGCTGCTCTCCTCCATATGGGCTTGTGCTTCACTAGATCAATCACAGAAATCCTACGCCCCGTGCCAGTGACTGCTTTAGGAAAGTCACTACCAATGAAACAGTGAACAAACAATGAAACAGGCGCCTGAAAGGGACCTCTGAGGAATGTTTCCTTGCTCTTTAAAAGAGACACGGATGAAAAAACTTCCCTCTCCTCTTCCACTGAACATTGTCATATTGAGGAGGATTGGTGATGCCTAGACTGTGGCAGCCATTTTGTGAGCATGAGAGTAGCTGGTTGAAGATGGAGAGGATCCTCTCAGGATGGCAGAACAGAAAGATGGCAGCAAGCTGGGCCCTTGAGGATGTCACCACGTTGTGAAATTAAACAACTCCAGAGTAGTCCCACCACAGAAGTTCTTACTATGGACAATTATGTTGCTTCCATATTGTTTAAGCCAACTGAGACATGATTTTCTGTTACTGGTAGCAAAGCACTCCAGGAAACAATAAAATTGTATTCTTTGACCCAATAATTCACTTTGGAGAAGATACATCAAAGTCATGACCACAAGATTAAAAATGTTCATGCCAAGCTGAAAAATGCAGCCATGTGTACATGAAAATCACACTATGGAAAAGAAAAGCAGAACATAAAAGGGTAGGCACATGGTCCTAACAATGTAAATAGTCACATGGCTCCCACCAAAGGCCATAAAAAAATTCAACGTCATAGCGATAGCTTCTTGTTGAATGTTCATTAGATTGTTCCCATAAATTATGACTCAACTTGAAATATTTATTTTAAAGTTTATGAGGAAGGAGACAGCATCAGGCCCCAAATGTGACCTTTTGCACAAAATAAATGGCAGAGAAATGTCTATTGAGGAAGAGTGGCATGTGCTTTAGGAAATGCTTCTGGAATGGGTCATTCTGTGTCAGCAGTTTGGAGCTTTCTCCTTTGATGTAATTACCCATTACAGTAACCCAAATGTATGAAGGATCTTTCCCAAAAATGTCAAATACACAGACTTCAAAGAGGAGAAAGGGGAGGATTGTAAAGATGTGAGGGAAGGAGATGAAGAAAAAGTGGCGCGGGAGGCCGTTGACATCTCTTCCACGATGAATTTCTGAAAATATGTCAGAAGCACAGCCTGAGGCTTGCTTTAATTGGCACAAACACAAGGGAAATAGAAAATCTAAGTCAGAGAGGTTGTCGCACTGAGAAAATCTTCTGCGTCTGCCTGAACATCAGAGAAAATATTGAGCAGAGAAAAGTCGGACCGAAAGGAAACCTCTCAAATTCACATCCGAGGCAAAGGCTGCAGGAGTATTTTTGTGGCAGATGGTTATAGCCCCTTTTTCTGGAATTCCTCTTTCAAGAGTCACCAATGAAAGTGAATTCTGTTATTCACTGTATTGACAGCTAAATTAAGACAAACCAGTAAATCAAGACCAAGAAAATCACTGTAATATTTGGAAGTTCGCTATGAACTGCAGGAAAATCATTCAAGAAAACACATTTAATTATATGTAATCCAATGCACTTTTCCTCCTAAGCTTTCACACTGCTTTCTATCATTCCATTTCTCAATCGTTGACTCAAGCAACACATTATATCAAGGCTTTATTAAACATTAGCTTTCTTTTTTTTTGAACTACAGCTTAATTGTTTTCAGATCTGGATGGGAGGGGGTCAAATGTCTTCTGAATTTGATGAAGTATTAGCTGTTGAAGCCAGTTTATTTATTTATTTATTTTTGAGGAAGCTTAGCCCTGAGCTAACATCTGCCGCCAATCCTCCTCTTTTTGCTGAGGAAGACTGGCCCTGAGCTAACATCCATGCCCATCTTCCTCTACTTTATATGTGGGATGCCTGCCACAGCACGGCTTGCCAAGCAGTGCCATGTCCGTACCTGGGATCCGAACCAGTGAGCCCCGGGCCGCCAAAGGAGGACATGCGCACTTAACTGCTGTGCCACCGGGCCGGCCCCTGAAGCCAGTTTAATGAGGTGAAAGAGATGTCAGGTTAACTGAAAGGCAGGCAGCGAAATAAAACAAAACTCAGAGAGTTTTAAAAGCCAATTAAGCATAATCCCATATAGGGGAAAAGAGCCTAAACACATTTTACCTTGTTATAGACAGCAAATGTTTAGTGCAGGAATATTCCACAGAGGTGCCTTGCTTCCTAAAACGTTAATGTACTGAATATCCAAAGTTGTAAAGGGTAGCTTCTTTAATTCTAAAAGGAGCCATCTTGTATTGTCTTTAAGAGGTCAGTTTTCTATGAAAATAAACATTTGATTTGCAATAATTACACATACGAGGAGATTTTCAGGAATATATGTTACTTAAAGATCCACTTAAGAGACTAGAGATATACTTCACTATACTAATTTATTTTAGCCATCCCAAAAGTATTATTAAAACTATATGGGGGGCCGGCCCAGTGGCGTAGCGACTAAGTTCACACACTCAGTTTCCTTGACCTGGGGTTCACCGGTTTGGAATCCAGGGCACAGACCTATGCACCATTCATCAAGCCATGCTGTGGTAGGCGTCCCACATATAAAGTAGAGGAAGATGGGCACAGATGTTAGCTGAGGGCCAGTCTTCCTCAGCAACGAAGAGGAGGATTGGTGGCAGGTGTTGGCTCAGGGCTAATCTTCCTCATAAAAAAGAAAAAAAATATATATATAGGATTAAGGATCTCAAAGTCAGTGGAGAAGTTAGCTCCAAAAATGGTCAAGATTGAAAAGAAAGAGGAAGTCATATACATGTTAAGTGAATTTCTAGTATCCCATCAGAATGATTTCCTCTTAGGTGATTTTTCATATCTCAATACTAAAAAAAGACATTAATTACATGGATTTATACAATAAATTCCTATCTCAATACTTGTTTTCTGTATAGATGATCTCGATGCCGCTGGACACACTGACTCATAGAGTCTTACACTGAAATATCTTGTGAGGACACCCAAATCCAGCAAGCCTGGCCTTGGACCAAACTTTGAGTCTTCCAGAAACAACGGGTGTCTCCCGGTCTCAGGGGCTCTGACTGTCACCCCACAGAGTTCTGATTGGTCCCTAAATGCATTGTAGTGCACAACCGAGCCCCGCAGGAAGACCAGAGCCCACAGCATGCTATCTGTAAAATGGGCCGAGTCAGAAGTTGGAATAAAGTACATCCACGCAATGGAATATTACGCAGCTGTGTGTGTGTATGTGTATAAATAAATTCATATGTACTGACATCAGAAGCTCTCCAGAATAAGTCAGTAAGTAAAAGAAAAAACAAAAGAAGGTACAAAATACTGTATGTAAAAAAGGGAGGGGAATAAGAATATATTTTTGAATTTGATTATATTTACAGCAACGCACGGATTAAAAAATCAACTAAGAGTGGTTTACCATTACAGGGGTGGCAGAGGAGGGAATAAGGGACATGCACTCAGAATAAGATGTCTCAGTGTGTACCTTCCCATAACATTTTCATTTTCAATCGTGAATATATCACAATTGTATAAAAAACAATTCATTAAATAAGAAATAAACTCAGCAATGCTCTTCTCACATTGCAATCTGTGGTGATAAATCATCAAAATATCCAAAGCCTGATTTCGCTGGTTTGTAAGCTATTTTAATGTTTTGTTTTGTTTTGCTGGGGAAGATTGGCCCTGTGCTAACATCTGTTGCCAATCTTCCTCTTTTTTTTTTCTGCTCCCCAGAGCCCCAGTACATAGTTGTATATTTCAGTTGTGGGTCCTTCTAGTTGCAGCATGTGGGACACCACCTGAGCGTGGCTTGATGAGCAGCGCCATGTCCGCACCCAGGCTCCGAACCAGCAAAACCCTGGGCCGCCAAAGCGGAGCACGTGAACTTAACCACTCCGCCATGGAGCCGGCCCCTGAACCAACTCTTAATAGGCAATCAATTAAGCCCAAAGGACCTCAGGCTGCATAGCAACACAGCTGTGAAGATCTGCCACTGAGTGGA
Source organism: Equus asinus (assembly GCF_041296235.1). NCBI lineage: Eukaryota > Metazoa > Chordata > Mammalia > Perissodactyla > Equidae > Equus > Equus asinus. The sequence goes on from NC_091799.1 coordinate 34,143,311, forward strand.
AAAAATGAATCCACGCAGCCCTGGAAGTGCATTCTAAGCTACAGTCTGCACCGTTTGGATCTTAGATGTTTCATTTACATTTTACTATGTTGGTTTCTATTTCTTCAAGTCACCCTAAACCATCTGTGGAATACAGAGGTGAGAAAATAAGAACAGATAGATGGAGGGGAGAGGAAGGGAGAGAAGGAGGGAGGGCGATAAAGAAGAGAGAACCATGACAAACGAGAGCGGGCACAGAAGAACAGAAGGGAGAGTGGAGGAGAAGGGGAGAGGCAAACAGCTTCTATTTTGTATTGTATTAACAAAAAGCAATTCATTAACCAGGTGTTCAGAACTATGAACACATTTCGTCACAGGAAGAAGTCCAGGTTCCCAGGCTAGCCCACAAAAGCCCGTTGAACTTCAGTGTGGCCAGCCTGAGAGCACTCCTGCCCTTTGGACGAGAGTGGGGACTCCTCTATGAAGTCCCACTTTTGCCAAAAGGACCCTTTTCTCACCCATTCCCGTGTGCTTAAAGGGATTTAGGGAAATTTTTTGAAGTAGATGAGGCCAGTTTCAGCGCTGTTCTTCCATGTCTTGCCACCCCCTCTCTGGGATTAATGGGGTCTGGTTTTTATGGAGCTCAAAGACCCTCTGTGGGCCCACAGCCAGCTGGCTCTTCCCTGTTAAAAACCAAACTAAACTAAACCAAAACAAAGCAAACAATCTCCTCTGATCGCCTTCCTTGTCTGACTTAGATGTTAGGGAGAAGTTTGCTAACTTAGATTATGTGTTATTGACTTCTTAACCTGCTCAGAGGCGTTTCCCTGATCAGAACATCTTTATGAAAGCTCTGTGGCTGGTGGGGCAGGCAGGCAGCTCAGCCAGGCCTCAGCCGATGCTCCTGGTCTCACCTCCCTAGACCAGCTCCCGCCATGCAAAGGTGCTTTCCTCCCTCGGCTCCTCTGCAATCAGGCTCATCCCAGAAGCTTAGAGGCAGGTTCAGTCGTGGCTAAGGTGCATTTGCATCCCCCACAGCATCCTGCGCACACCGGTAAACATTCCATAAATACTTGTTGGTTGACTGGGTTCCAGGCACTTTCACTGCTTGAAATTCTAAGTGACTTTGAAAGGCAAGCAGAGACTTAGTCCATGAAAGTCTGGAAGCGGAGCCAGAAAACCTGAGTTTGGCTTGTGGTCTGGCCACTTACTGTGAGACCCCGCACAAATCTACCATCGGCTTCCTCATTGGCAAAGAAATAAAGATTTATTAAGCACCCAATCCACAGCAGGCACGATTCTAGGTACTTTACGTAAACTGAAGTCTTCCCTCCTAACAACTGTACGGGGGGAGATGCGATGCACGTCCTCATCTTAGAGAGAAGGGAGCTGAGACACAGATCATGCAGCGAGCAGGCACCCAAGCTAGGATTGGACCCCAAGCAGCTTAGCTCCAAAACTAGCTTCTTAACTACTATAAGGTTCTGGCTGTCAAGTAAATGAAACAACGTGTGAGAAAGCGCCTGGTACATTATAGAAACAGGTATAGATCCTCCTGAAATGGCAGAGATACAATAACGGATCAGAACAATTGGTCTGTATACAGCAGCTCCAAGGCATTGCAATCCAGCAGCTTGAGCTCCTGCAGTAAAAGCACCTGGGGAGCCTATTAAAATGCAGATTCCAAGGCCCCCTCTCAGATATTCTGATTCAGGATGTCTAGAGGGAGGCCCCCGAGCTTGCATTTTTAACAGGTGGCCCAGAGGTCTTCAGATTCATTTTGAGAAGTCTCGTGCTAGCGAGAAGTCAGGGCCTTTGGAGCCCAGGCAGGTCTGAGACCCACACGTACAAGTTGAGGCTGAATCCCAGCTGGTGGACTGCGAGGCCTTGGGCAAGCTGCTCAGTTCTCTTGAGCCTCAGGTTCCAAAAGCAACATGCAGAGCCTTTCCCAGATTTTATAAATCCTCTCACTTGGTCTTCTAAACTGCCTTGAGAAAGAAGAACCCTCTTCACAAAAGAATTGGAGCAGTTTAGGAAGTAATTGGAGGTCATCCTAGCCACAAGGGCAACAAGTTTGATAACTCCCTCATTCTATCACTGAGGAAAGTGAGGCTCAAGGCGATTAGAGGACTTTGTCCAAGGATGCCAACAAGAGGTGGGCCCACGGCCCAAAGCCTGGTTCTTTCCTTTATACCAGAGGAGCATCCGTTGTTTGCAAAGCTCCTGGGACCTCAGAACCAAGAAGCCTAATGGTGGAGAGCCTGCCATGGGCTCGGGGCACAGGGCAGGCCTCAGCTCCAGGGTCACTGGGGGCAAGAGCAGGTGTGACAGAGACCTGAGCACACGTGGTACAGCCCTTCTACTCCTTTTGGAGCATCCCCAGGCTACCTGTTTCCCTTCTCTGGCCTTCAAGAAGCAGCCTGCCCCCAGGGGAGGCCTGCGCTTGCCCAGACCTGTCTGAGACTGGGTAGGAGAGTTTAACTCAGGGCAGAGGTGTAGACAGCACACAGACCTAAACTATATTTTCTAACCAGCTTCCCCGCCCCCCAAACAAAAGCTCATTGTGTTATTTCTCAATTGATTCTGAATTTAAAGGGGACTTAAGGGTTGTTCTTAATTATTCCTCAAACACAACAATATGACAGGAAACTGGCACACTGTGTTGTTTCTACTCCACCTCTTTATATTAAGAGTCGAGCTGGTCCCCTCATTAGTTCTGTTAGTGGGGACAGTTCATTTACTGAACGTCTGTTGCGTCCGAGCTCCGTGCTAGGCATTAAGGAAACAAAGATAATAAATACGGTGAAAAAACGAAGCTTCTAGGAAGACAGGTGCAGAGAAGGGTAATGCCAACATGGAAAGTACAAAGGTGACACTGGACAACTTTAAACCTGGTTTACTACATTTCTGCAAAGGTGGCGGGCTGCTATTGGCATTCCCATTGGAAAAGGAGACAGACAGGTGACGCATACCCCACACCGCCACACGAAGTTCCTGAAGCCACTACGCCCCTCAGATTCTTCCTCTGCTTCACGGCCGGACTCTGAGAATAGGTGACGCAGAGCTGAGGCATGTGGAGAAGATAGAAAGGGAAACAAGCAGCCCGAGGACATCTCCCTCCTGTCCTCAGAGCCACCATCTGCCAGCTCACCACTCTGTCAGAGAAATGGAGTCAAGTGTGTCTCTGTAGACACAGCCAAATGTCTTGGGTGAATTTGCAATGATTGCTCCATTTCTTTAAAAAGCTCTGGAAGCCAGGGCAGGATAACAAGGAGTGCCAGTGAGAATGCCAAGGAAGTCAAAGGAGATGACACGAAGGAATAGAAAAAGAATCTCCACTCCAGGATCCAGAGAGAGTAAATAGAAGACCACAGGGCAGACTAATAATTCTCCACGAGATGACCCTGCAGGAGGATGAAAGCCTTGCACTCCGAGAGCCTGCGCTGATATAGGAAGAAAGTCCGTATGTGGCATCGTAACGAGGCTGGGGACAGTAACTAGCTAAGATGTAGGTGCTCCTTCTCGGGGAGCTTTACAGACAGCTTGTGAATGACTAGCCGAGTGGGGACAAGGTTGGAGGCCACCTTAAGGCATTCCACTTTACTAAGTTCATTGAATGCAGGCATGTTATTCAACGCATGGTGGATGCTTAACAGTTGGCCAGTGGGTGAACAATGAGCCTGGCCAGAAGAACCTAGGTTTTCTCAAAGCATTTGTGATGCCCCTGCTCTGCCTCCCTCTGTGACCCACAGAAGTTCCCACCTAGCTTCACTGACATCTCCGGCACGTCTTAGCCTGTGTTCTAGATTGTGAGCTCCAGGAAGGCTGGGGCTTTCCTTGCCTACCTCTCTCCATCTACCACAGCTGCCAACTCAGCGCCTGATACTGAGAAGGCTGCGTCCTCCCATTCACTCACCCCCCGACCTGTGGGGTTTTATTTTCCTGCCAGCATCTCCTCCTCTGTTTTCTGGAAAATGCTCCTTCACTCATTCCAACATTATGGTTTGAGGGGGAGGTAACATCCTTTACAAGCCTGTTCCACTTCATCCCAGATTGGACATGGTGGACATCCAAAACGGCCAACGTCTCTGGTTCAGGGATGAACAATTATCCAAGCTGGGCCACTCAGAGCTCTTCCGAGAATCTGGGAACCATGTTTCCTTATCCTTATTTTGAGGTGGGACTGAAAATGGAGAGCTTAAGAGTCGACGGCAGCCATGTCTCCAGCTGTGTGGAGAGACCCTGCCTAAAAGAACGATGCTTACACTCAGAAAGAGGCAGAGACAGGGATGAGGAGCAGAGGCCAGTGGCACGTGGAGCCCTGGTTGGTCACGCCTGCAGCCCGGCTGCGACCCTGCCCTTCCTGTGACCAGGCACTGTGAGTCAGTAAATGTCTAATTTTCCCAGTCCAGTTCAAATTGGGTTTTGCCACTTGCAACCCAAGACTCTTGACTAATGCATAGAATGACTATTTGGTATAACTAGACCCTTCTGGAGCCTTGAGAACCGCCAGGAAACACATACTCATCGTGCTCGTCATCCCACATGTTGACAGTTTGGGTCTGCATCATCCAGAAAGCACAGAGGGCTTAGAACAGAGGTGGTGGGACGTGGGGCTGTCTTAATCTGCAGAAGCACCCATATGTGGGGAAATCACTAGAATCCACATGAGCAGAAAGCAACATGAAGAGCCTGGACAATCAAGATGCTCAATGCAAGTATCAGAGAAAAGAAAGGCAACTGGAACAAAAAGAGAAACGGAAAACTCAGCAGGGGGTTGATTCTGATCTAGGTCCCAAGAAGGAAGAAGCATTATCTTTCAATGGCCTCCTGTGCTTGGGTTTCCCAGGGCAGCTCAGGGAACAGGGCAGTACTATGTCATACCATGTAGAGTCAATATAGTGTAGTCCATGGACCAGCAGCATCAGCATCACCTGGGAACTTGTTTGTTAGCAATGCAAATTATCGGTTCCACCTCAGACCTACCAAATCGGATCTCTGGGGGTGGGGCCCAGCTATCTGTTTTAACAAGCCCTCCTGGGGATTCGGATGCCTAATGAAATTTGAGAATCACTGGCAGAGTTTTGGCTAAGTGTGCGGCTCTGGCACCAGGTTCTTGAGATTTGCATGGACCACAATATGAACAGCGCCCACTGGAGTTGTGCATTGTGGCGTTCCCTGGGTTTGCTTTCTGGCTCAGCCACTTACTATCTGTGCAGCCTTGAGCAAGGGACTTAATCTCTTTGAGCCTCAGACTCTTCATCTGGAAAACAGAGGTAAGACTAGTCGCCATTCATAGCTGATTTGAGGATTTAATGAGATAATACACATAAAGTACTTAGTTCAGTACCCAGCACATAGGGTAAGTACTTAATAAAGGTCAGTTCCTTGTATAATTTTGCTGCTGCTCTGATTCCAGGGCAGGCCCTGGGCCCAGGAAGCCAGAGAGGACCTCTCCAGAGGGACCTGCCCTTCTAAAACACTCGCTACTGCAGCCTGTATTTATTTTTTCTGCCTAGCAAACTTCTACTTATCCTTCAACACCTTACTCAAGGTCACCTCCTCTGTGATGGCTTCCCAGACCTGAGCCATCCTTCCTTCCACTGGACATCTTCCATGAATGCCCTCAGATTGCCTGGATACGAACTCTGGCTCTGCCTCTTCCTGGTCGTTTGATCTTGGGAAACCTTCTTCACCGTTCTCTGCCTCAGCTTTCTCATCTGTAAAATGGGATGAATCATTGCATCTACCTACGGGATTGTTGAGGAGATTAAATGAGGCAATATGTGTAAAGTCTTGCAATAGTACCAGGCGTATAGTAAACACTCAATAGCTGTTAGCTCTGTCTCCCAGCGCCTGTCACTCTGTAGGTGTGGGATGGATGCCGAGGGAAGACTGAATGGATATGGGGCAGGGCTAGGTCTAGGGCGAGGTGAGTGCGGGCTTGCCTCAGGCATAAAATTTAAGGGGCCACAATAAACTCAGTGCCGCTAACACTTGGAATCATGCCAATAACAAATGGTTTCAATAAAACTTTATTTACAAACACAGGCAGATGGCCCCCAGCCATATTTGCTGATTTGGCTTTTTAAAAAATATTGCATTAAAATATTATTTGTCTTGATTTCTGAGGCATGGCGCATGGGACACGATTGCTTAATCTGCTCTCTTCCCCCTGGTCAACCCTGAAAACACAGGCTGTGTGGTTCCCCAGCGACATGGAGCTCTTCCTGCTTCCCCATGTGTCTCAGACTCAGAGGTGGCTTTGAGCGCACTTTCTGCACGCTCCCTGTTGGGGGTCCTGGGGTTGGGTCCTTCCGCTCAGCATGGGCTCCTTTCTAAACTCTAAGACAGGATTTTTAAAGGGAGTATAAACTCAAAGCACATTGGTGTCCACCTGCAGTTTTCAGATAAAAATCAAAGGTAAGAAGAGCACTTATCCATATTCATATGTATGCATATACATAATTAAGCATAGATATATTTGGCTTTCTGATATTTTCTGAAATTTTCAAGGATGTGTATGTCCATAACCAAGCTGAAAATAGAGGCACATTTTTCAAAACATTTCTCCGGAGATGTGATGCGTGGCCAGAAGGTTCTGCTACAAGACATATGTGCTCACATTTCAGATGCCTTCCTTATCCCAGGAGGGACAGGCCACAGCTGCCCCAGCTTTTAGCTGGGGTTTCTCCTCATTAAGAGGCCGCCTCTTTGGCAGCACACATGCCTTCTTGGTTCGAGGGGCAATTGCTTACGACAGAACTGCTTGTGTTTGCAGAGGCAGGCCTGATCCTGGGCCCTACACTCTAGCACAGAGACAACTGTGATAAGAAAAGGGTTTTTCTTGCTATTCTAATACACTTTGCAAAATATGGCGGGGAATTTCTTTCTTTCTTCTTTTTATTACCATGGTTTGAAAATGGAAACCATTTAGGGAAGTGAGAGTGGCGTGCTTTGGCAGGTTAGCAACATGTGTCACTGCACTGATTCAATGTCAGATCAAATCTGGGTTTCTCTTTCTCTCTCAGGCTGAGGCTGAAGTCTCCGCGTCTTTGTTCTCCATGGCATGCACAGCTCTGAGTGTGTACAAGGTGGGATGAAGCCCCAGCAGAGGCTGATGAGGGTCAGACACGTCTGGAGGATCCTGCCATACAACCACTGCCTCAGCAAGGCTGGTTAACAACAGGCTGGGCACGTGCCCATTTGCACTGAGCTCCCGTGAGTGCCCTTGGGAGTTCTGAACCCAAAACTGTCCTTGGCACTCACCCTGCCAGGCAGGCCCTTCACAAGAGCCACAGTCCTTCAGCTCTCAGCCTCTAAGCTGTCAGCAGAGACGTGCTCCTGCCATGGGCTCTCACCGTGCCCCGCTCTCCCTCGTGGAAGCACATTCCACGCATCCCTTACGTGCTTCCTGTTTGCCTTACTCCTCCACTGGACTCTAGACCCCATGAGGCTAGGAACAGTGTCTCTCTTACCCATCACCATGTTTCCAGTGCCTACCACAGTGCCAGGTACAAAGTAGGTGCTTAATAAATCCTTACTGAATGACAACATGCATATGAAAATGAGTCTTCTAGAAGCTTCTGCCCAGGCCGAGGCTGGTTATACACCACTGGAACCACCTTCAAGTCAGGCAGCCCTGTTAATTACCGGCTACATCCTGGGCAAGTTAGTTAGCCAAACCAACCTTTAATTTCCCACTCTGTAAAATGGGGATTTTAATATCTACCTCATATGTTATTATGAGCCTAAAATTAGATACACAGATGGTTTCTAATTTTGGCAGACTATTATTCTCAATTACTTTCTGCCTTCCCTACAAGAGGATTCGACGTCTCCACCCATTGCCAAGAGACCTGGCAAGGCTGTCCTATGGGACAAGTCCACTCCCCTACTCCATTGAGGCAGGGCTTGGCCACATGATTGGCCTTGGCGGATGGAATACAAGCTACATATGCCACATCCAAGCATGAACTTTAAGAGCCATTGATGGTTCTGCTATTCCTTTTTCCCTCTTCCATGAGAATGCCATGAGAATGGTGGGTGCCATATGGAGGCTGCTCCTTCTCCCAGGGTCCTAGGGTGAAGACACCTGGAGCAGAGCAGCAGCCATCTTGCATCCAACATAAAATATGAATGAGCAAGAAACCCTTGCTGGGGTTGTTTGTTACAGCAGCATACTCTAGAGAGAAAGCTGACTGATACGCAGTGCCTGTCACCAAGTGGGGATTTAGTAAACCTCTGTGGAATGAATAAACATGCACTTATTATGCAGGCCTCTGCCAGATCAACCGCTCCAGTGCTTCTGGTTTTTTGGGTGTGGCATTCGATCACTAGAATAAATTCAAGGTAGTGTTTTGTGGCATAAAAGGGAGGTGGCTTCTTTTTTTAATGGGATGCAAAGCTGACCCCCTCTATTAGGGTACAGCAGTGCCTGTAACCTAGAAACCTCATCCAGAGCTTCCTTCATGGATTATTTATTCCAACTAATAGTTTATATTTATTGAGTCTCTTTGCTTATGTCTATCAAGACATTATTGCAGAGCAGGGCGCCAAGCCCCCTATACATGTTACCTGGCTTAATCCCCACACCTGTGCTGTGAGACACATTGATGGAGTAAGGGCACAGGCGGCCGGGGCCGACGTAATGTTTGTGAGCCCCCTCTGCCCACGACACTTTGCCAGGATTTGCAAAGATCAGCCTCCTGTGGCACTCCCCGTAGACTGGCAGTGGGGCCATGTGTCCCCCTCGGCTTCCCCTTCACTATGCCCCTTGCAGGGGAGGTATTAACATCACCCACATCACACAGATGAGGAAAGGGAGGTTTTGAGGGGTGAAAACCATGCCACGGTCAGCCAGCCACCCAGCAGCAGAGGCGGGATTGGAAACCAGACACGCCCAGAGCACTGAGCCCTGTGCTGGGCTCTCTCCTACATTCACTAACAAACCACGGTCCCTTCTGCCTCCGGTTCCAGACTGAGGAATATGCACCCTCAGCTGACACAGTCCTTCAGACTAGGGCCACCGCTCCTCCGACACCATCAAGTTGTCCAGAAAATACCCAAGACTAAAGAGTAGGGAGAGAAACGTGGTATTGGGGCAGCTGGCCTGGGGCTTTCACTTCCTCTTCTGATCTACAGCTATGTTTGGCCAAAGTGAAGCTTGCTGACCTTACACTTGCAGGTGGGAACCCAGTGACAACACGGACCCTGTGAACGTTGATTTTTATGCCAGGCCCTGCGAAAGCACCAATGCTATTAGATGTGTCCAAGTTGTGGCCCCTTGTCCTTAAGGAGCTCCACCTTAGCAAAGGGACAGACGTGCAAACAATTAACTAGATTACAAGGCCTTCTCCTAAAGAGGGAGTATAGAAGAAAGAATGATTAGATGTCAAGGAGAGCGATGAACTCTGGCTGGATATCAGGGACGGCTTTAGGGAGGAGGTCACCTTTAAGCCTGGCTTGGTTGAGTGAGCAATCTTTCCACAGGCCGGAACTGAGAAGAAGGGCCTCTCAGAGGAAGAGCGTGCTCGGGGCAGGGCAAACGGACCCTGCTGGGGCAGCACAGCATGTGGCCTCGAGACGCGGGTTGGAATCAGGTTTTGGAGGGTCCATGTGAAAACATATTTTGAGCCCAATCTTAAACACTCTCCCCAGGGCTCAGACCTGAGAGGCAATTCAAGTCTTTCTTGAATGTGTGGGGCTTTGGAGATAAAATCCTTGAACGACCTGAGCTTGGAAAATATAGAAAATATCTGACTCGTAGCAAAGAAGGATTAAGAATGGGTAAATGGGGCCTTCTGAAGCTCAGCATGGGCTCGAAGATTGATTCATTCACAGACAGTTATTTATTGAGCAGCTACTATGTGCCAGGCTTTGTTATAGGCATTTGGGAAACATTGGGGAATGAAAACCCCTGCCCTCCTGAAGCTTTCATTCTAAGGAAACTTTCTGAAAATAGCAGGCACGACTCCATGTGATTATCCAGTCCTTAACTCATCCAGTTTTTGGAACGACCTACGAGACAGGACTTTTACCTGAACTGTACAGATAGATAAACTAAGGCTCAGAACTGTTAACTCATCCTGGGGCATGGCAGTAAGTGGCAAGGTGCGAATGCATCGATAGGCAGCATGCTCCAGGGGTGAGCTCCGGACCCCCACACTGTCCTGTCTCTCTGCACTGCAGGCAGTTGTAAAGGAGGCTGAACTTTAGCTTCTCAGCTCACTGGGGAATGGTTGTCCCTGCTTCTGGCTTCTACTTGCACCCCTGTGAAGAGTCTACACTTCACAAAGCTCCACGATTTTAGGGGTGAGGAGACCCCGTCCTCCCTCCGGAGTGCTCTAAGGCAGTGCTCCTCAAAGTGTGTGGCCCACCAATTTGAGCCCCTCCATAGCAGGTTACCGGTCTGCGACAAGGAGCGTCTAGAAATGGAGAAAAAGTGTTTAGAAGCTTTTAGGGCAATTTGTTGAATCCCATAATAAAAAATTGATACCTATTTTCTTGGTCCTTTTTTCCCCATTTTCCTAATAATTCATTTTCATCGTACTTTACAAAAGTATTGTTCTGGGATGAACTGGAAATGTATAAAGAAGAGCATCGAAACTGATCCTTGCCCACAGATCGGCAGAGAAGCTTTGTTCTCAGGGAGGTCAAGTTCCGCGAGAACAGAGATGCTGACGGCGAGGTCCAGGAAACATCTGTGGGGGTGCTTCCTCTGTGTCACCCTCCTTCCCATTTCTGGCAGGCGGGTGGGTTTTGTGCTTTCTTGTCTGTGGGGAGCAGGGATTGTGAAAGAAGCTGCGTTTGGTCAGTGGAACTTCAGGTCTTTTGTAAAAGTCAAAATTCATTAAAGAAATTCAGCTAGGTTTCCCTGGGGGGCGGGGGTGCACTTTCCTCCAGGAGCTGCAGCTGGGAGAGGTAAGCCAGGCTGCAGCTGCTGGGGGGTGGGGGTGGGGGTGGGGGTGGGGGGGCGGGGGGGGGCGGGGTAGCGGAGGGGAGGGGAGGAGAGGGGAGGAAGGCTGGGAGAGAGCAATACGGTGGTGTATGTAGCGAAGCTGGATGTGAGTCCAAGGGCTCCCAGCCTCTGCCAAGTTCCCGTCCCCAGGCATGGCTCAGAAGCCACACAGCCTTCAGCAGGCTCTTCAGAACTCTTCAGAAACTCTTCAGAAGAGGCTGCGAGGGCCAGAGTATGTGCATCCAGGACACATCAGTGAGGACCAGGGATGGTGGCCTCCCGCAGGTGAGCACGGCACCGGTGCACAACCCTAGGTCCTCCTGAGGGAACCCCAAGCATGACTGAGATCAAACTGCCTGCCAGGCCGGCAGCACTGAGACTCAAAGTCCAACATAATTTGATTTAAAGAAAATAAACTATGATTTCTCGCACGTGAGTTTGTGGACCAATGTTTATACCCGCTACCCTTTGAGAATGACTTTAGGAGTTAGAGGGAATGAGAAAGATGCTGGAAGGTTAGGGCAGAGGGGGAGGGCATTTTAGGTGAGAGCAGGCTCAGGGGCCCGGAGCTGAGAAAGGGTAGGGTGTAGAGGGAGCCACAAGCTGTCCTCTGGGGCCCAGACTCCAGCTGTGGGGCTGGCGAGCCTTTGCCATCGCTGTCCCTTCTGCCTGGAATACACTCGGAATGGTCGCTTTTCTCATTTTTCAGGTGTCGGCTGAAATGTCCCACCTTCACAGGGCCTTCCTAGGAGGGAGGTGTGTGTGTGTGTGAGTGTGCACACGTATGTGAGTCTATAGTACACGTGCATGGTGTGCGTGGTGTGCACGTTGGGGGGCGGGGCGGGGAAGAATTCTGGATCAGACAGCCTTGCAGTTTGCAGTCCTGCAACTGTTCGGTTGCTTTTCTATCACTGTTTTCTCCCAGCGCCTAATTCCCCAAGCGTCCCCTCTGTCTGTGTCAAGCTCCACAGTTTTGCAGCCAGGACAGCAATAGGGTCTAGGGTCACTCCCTGAAAATCTTGGGGTCCTGTTCTGTCACTGGAGGAAATCCTGAGATTCTTTCCAGGAAGACAGAAGGCCTGCCATAGGCAGCCTTCCCATGGGGTGTTCAGAAAGTGAAACGCAGCTGCCAGGCAGCCCCGAAAATCACACCTGCTCTCCTTGGGGCCTCCCTCCCCAGTGCCTTTGTGCTGACTTCACATGAAGTCCCTAGGATTCATGGGACTGGGAGCTGGGTATGAGTGGCAGATGCTAAAGGCTGGACACAGAACGGGAGGCCCTTCCAGAAACTCACATTGCCCCCAGCCGCCCCACCAGGGCATCATCACACCTGCCGGGGTGGCCAGAAGACATCTGTCTTGGCAGAGTCCTGACTGTTTCCTGTTGCTGATCTGGCTAGAAATCCCCAGAGAAAGCGCCCCCCCTCAGAGATTCACTCCCTTTTGCTCTGTTCAGGCTATAAACAGGAAGTGGACAGAGCTCTTCAAAACGAGATAGCATGATAATCAAAACAGCCACTGAGACTTTCATCTCCTCCTGCAATTCCAGTTTCAGTTTCCATTTAGTGGAAGCCAGGAGAAAGGTTTCCCAGCAGATCCAGGCCTCCCACCGCCCCCTAGGCCTGCGGGGGCCCGAGCTGCAGCACAGGCCAGACGCCTGGGGCCACAGTGGCCTCTGAGCAAACATAGGAGTCCCCCTCCCTGGGAGCACTGCCCAAAAGGCCAATCCTGGGAGAGGTTTCCAGAATTCCAGACCCCAGAGCCTCAGTCCTAACCCTTTTCCCATTCATCCATCCACTCATTCGTTCATCCATCCAATAAATATTTATTGGGTCCCTTTTGTGTCCCAAGCACTGTGCTGAACTACTGCACTGGGACCATTGCAGAGAAAAGGGCTAAGTCCTTGCTTTCATGAAGCTTATGATCTAGAGGGGAGATAGACACCCAGACATTCACACACGATCCTGCCTGCTGGAGAAAGAACCCCCTATGGTCCACCGCAACACCTCAAACTCATGAACTTAAACACACCGTGCCAGCTTTCCTAGGACGGTCATTCTCAGCCTTCTGTTCCTGTCAGAGCTTCCTGAAGGAAGCCCCTGGGTTGGTTTTAAGACATGTCTGCAAATTCTTTGACACTTTTCCCTTCAAAAAATGGAATCTGGGGCCGGCTCAGTGATGCAGTGGTTAAGTTCGCACGTTCTGCTTCAGCAGCCCAGGGTTCGCCGGTTCAGATCCAGGGTGCAGACCTACACCCCGCTTGTCAGGCCATGCTGTGGCAGGCATCCCACATATAAAATAGAGGAAGATGGGCACGGACGTTTGCTCAGGGCCAATCTTCCTCAGCAAAAAGAGGAGGATTGCCAGCAGATGTTAGCTCAGGGTTAATCTTCCTCAAAAATAAAATAAAATAAAATAAAAATATATTTTAAAAAATGAAATCTAGGGGCTGGCCCCGTGGCCGAGTGGTTAGGTCTGTGTGCTCCGCTGCAGGCGGCCCAGTGTTTCGTTGGTTCGAATCCTGGGCATGGACATGGCTCATCAAACCACGCTGAGGCAGTGTCCCACATGCTACAACTAGAAGGACCCACAACGAGGAATATACAACTATGTACTGGGGGGCTTTGGGGAGAAAAAGGAAAAAATAAAATCTTTAAACAAAAAAACAAACAAACAAAAAAGGAAATCTAACTACCCCCTTGTATATGGGCTGGCCTTAGTGAAATACTGCTTTTTTTTTTTTTTGATACTTGAATATATTTTAATGATCAGACAGTCACTTGGCCTAATCACTCAAGCCAGGTATTGGTCCCCTGCATTACATTAGGTGTCAGTGATGACTCCATGCTCCTCAAATGACGTGAAATATGCCAACCCCTCCCCTGCAGCTCTCATTCAACAACAAACGAGCAGCAATTATTGAGTTGCAGGCACATTGCCGGGCTCACTCATGTACGTGAGCTCGCTGAACTTTCAGGTCTCCAAAGAAGAAAACTGTTTACAAGATGGGGAAACTGAGGCTCGAAGTAAAATGACTTGCGTGGGAGCTACCTGGCCAGGAAATGGCAGAGTTGGAAGCGCAACCCCGGTGTTTTAAATACAAGACCAGCACGGGCCTCAGTGATACAGCTTCTTTTCAGTCAAAAGTACATATTGGGTCCCTTTGTTTTCATTTCTTTTTCGTGGTGAGAATATTTAAAATCTGCTCTCTTAGCAACTTTCAAGTATATAACTCAGTGTTGTTAGCTATAATCACAACACTTCGCATTTGACCCCAACTCACTTCTAACAAATAGAATGTGGCAGAGGGGACACTGTGTGACTTTGGAGGCGAGGCTAGAAAAGGTGACAAAGCTTCTCCCTAGCTCTCTCTCTCGGGACACTAGTTCTTGGAACCCAGCTACTGGGCTGTGAAGAGCCTCATGCCACACGGAGAGGTCATGGGGAGATGTTCTGGCTGACAGCCCTGCTGAGGCCCCGGCGGACAGCAGCATCAACCATCAGACACGAGAGTGAGGAAGCCTTGGAGCGGAGTCCAGCCCCAGCTACCATCTGACAACCACTCCGTGAGAGATCCTGGGCAAGAACTGCACGGCTGAATTGCGAGAGAGAGCAATAACAGTAACAATAACAGTAACAAATAATTGTTTTTGTTTTAAGCTACTAGGTTTGGGTGCTTTGTAATGCAGCAATGGACCATTGGGGCAGTACCCAGTCCTGAGAACACTGGTGGACCTTGATGTTGCAGCTCACAGAGTGGCCAGCAGACCAGCAGCCTCGGACCATCTGGGAGCTTGTCAGACAAGCAGACCCTTGGGCCCCACGTCAGACCTACTAAACCCAAACCTGCCTTTTAACAAAATCACCAAATGCTTCGTATGCACGTTAAAATTTAAGAAGCACTCCTCTGCAATATCTTTTTCTGAAGTCCATTATTTTAATGCAATGCTTCAAAAAGTTCAAATGCAAAAAATAATGTGAAGGTACAAACTTCCAGTTATAAAAAATAAGTTGTGGGGATGTAATGTACAGCTTGGCGACTATAGTTAATAATACTGTGTTGCATATTTGAAAGTGGCTAAGGGTGTAAACCATAAAAGTTCGATGACAAGAAAAAAAAATTGTAACTATGTGTGGTGATGGATGTTAACTAGACGCTTTGTGGTGATCATTTTGCAATATACACAAATATCGAATCATTATGTTGTGCACTTGAAACTAATATAATGTTATATGTCAATTATACCTCAATAAAATAAATTAAAAAAATAAGAATTCTGACCATACCACGAGTCAGAGAGGATAAAAATAATAATGTTACAGATGCTAACATACCTACTACCCAGATTTAATAGATAATAATAGGAAGTATATTGTTATCATTATTTTATTTATAACATTATTTTAATTATTTTACAAATATTAACTCATTTAACCTCCATGACAGCCTTGTGAGGGAGGTACTGCTGGATCATTCATCCCTAAGGTACAGACAAGGAAACTGAGGACAGAAAGACAAGGTAATTTACCGCAGGTCACCCAATTCACAAACAACAGAGCTGATATGTGAAAGCAGGGCCCTGGCTCCAGAGCTAAACTATCCCTTTTCTAGATATTTACCCCTCTGTCTCCTCGTCTGCTTCCCCCTGTATCTTAAGTCTATCAAGTGTCCCTTGAAATTAGCCTCCAATTCATCCCTTCCTTTCTTCGGCGTGTCCACCGTCCTAGTTTATTTAGGACGCCTACAACAGCATTTGGCTGGCCTTCAGACTCCTGCATCGCACCACCCCAATCCATTTTATACAACGACCCAGATTAATCTTTCTGCAAACATTGCTCTACCATCCTCCCTGCCCGAACACCTTCAGGGCCTTGATCTGCCTGGCGTTTAACCAGGCCAACTTGGACTCCAAGGCCCTTGAAATCCAGTCCCACCTCTTGTCTCCAACAGAAAACAGAACAGAACACAATGTCATCGCTCGGTCTCCATCACAACACACTGCAGCTTCCCAGTTTGCATACACATCTCCTTCGGCCTGGGTTCACCTCCTTCCTCACATGGTCTCCTCATCCTTCAAACCCCAGCTCCTTGGCAAATCCTTCTTTGTTTACTTGTACTTTAAAGTAGGAACTCGCACCCTTGAACTCAATTAACACTCAGTAGCATCTTAATATCTCCTTTGAGCTCTTTTATTCCCCCTAGCAGCTTCAATGGCCAGGTACCGCGTGAGGCATTTACTTTTTATTGAGCTACAATATGCATAACATAAAATTACCGTTTTAGCCATTTTTAAATATACAGTTAAGTGGCATTAAGTATATTCACAATATTGTGCAACAATCACCACTATCCATCTCCAGATCATCATCATCATGATGGTATCCAGATTTTCACCATCCCAGACAGAATCTCTGTACCCATTAAACAATAACTCCCGATCCTCCCTTCCCCCAGCCCCTGGGAACCTCTCATATTCTACTTTCTGTCTCTATGAATTTGACTACTCAATGCCTCGTGTAAGTGGAATTATACAAAGTTTGTTATTCTCTGTCTGCCTTGTATAACTTAGCCTAATGTTTTCAAGGTCCATCCATGTTGTAGCATGTATCAGAATTTCACTTAAGGCTGAATAATATCCTACTGTATGGATAGACCACATTTTGTTTATCCATTCATTTGCTGATGGACACTTGGGTTGTTTCCACCTTTGGCTGTTGGGAATAATGCTTCTGTGAACACGGGTATACAGATATCTGTTCAAGTCCTTGCTTTCAATTCTTTTGTACATGAAGCATTTAAAAATTCATTCTCAGAACAAATCTATGGTAGGGATTGTCACATCATAGATGAAGAAAACGGAGGTTCAGAAAATGAAGTTCCTTGTCCAAGGCCATATGTCTGGGGCTTAAATATTGTTTTCCTGAGAATTCTGATTTTACTAATAAACACATTTTCTAGAACAGATGAGGACCTAACGTAGTAACATTTCCATCATTCAAGGTTCTATATATTCTCTCCATTTATGCTGGTGTAACAACAATGGCCAGAAACAGGTGGAGAAATGACATCTTGTGTCCAGCAAAGGTGAACTGGGAAACACCTTCTTGTCTTCTAGCACGAACCTGGATTCTAAGCCTCTTGATGAGTTCATCAGGTTCTGACACCCTCGCCTCGAAGAACTGAATCTGCAGCACTTGGGGAAAACCTCTGTGTCCCGAGCGTTATTTGCCCCAGTCAGGAGAAGTTTTTGATTGAGGGTTAAAGAATGGAAATAGCCAGACAGCTTGTTTCCAGAAGCAACATTGTACTCAGGTCCAGTGCCCCTGGCTCTGGGTCAGGTCAGATACAGTAAGATCTCAATATGATGGGGCTGATGTTTAGGTGGTAGATGGGGGACCAACCTTCCCAGTGTCACCAGGCCTGAGGGGTTTCCTGGGATGTAAGCTTTCAGAACTAAAACCAAGAAAGTCCCAGGCAAACCAGGACAAGTTGGCCACCCTAACCTAAAGATAATTCAGAAGACAAAAAATTTACTTTTACGTCTATCCCCTCCTTTCTTGTTCCCACTGGTTCAGACCTATAACCTCCTAGCTGGACCTTTGTGGCAGCCCCCTCACTGGTCTTCTTGCCTCAGTCTCTGTCTACAGCAGTCCTTTTGGCCCACTGCTGCCCTGATCAAAAATCTTCAATCTTCTTCTGCACTAATTGTTTACAGCAAGGGCCACAAACTCCTATGCCTATGAGGAGTTGGTGTAAGGCAAAAATAGGAACCAGTGGAGACTGCAGGCAGGGCCACCCCAGACATTTCTGAGGCTTGGAGCAAGTACACAAATGGGGGCCACATAAGTAAGTCTCGATATTTTAAAAGTTGGAGATCAAGCTCAAAATTGTTAAATAAACTATGTTCTCTCCTCCCAAGTTGGCAAATATATTTCATACTGACTCAGAAGGCCAAGTTCAAATTGTGTTCTTGGATTCCGAGGAGTCCCATGCTGAGACCTGGCAGTGCGGAGCATGGTCCTCTGGCCTGGTCCCTGTGTCCCTTCTCTTCTCGCTCCCAGCTCTGTCCTACAGCTCCAGGGGCTGGTGGCCAATGGTGGACACTCCAGCCTGCACTCAGAGCCCCATCCACACACATCTTACCCTCAACACAATCTGCTCCCCTCAGTACACCCCTCAGTGTGGCCCACCCTTGGGAAGACAGACCTAGGGAAGAGGCTCATTAAGTCCTGGAAGTGAGCTTGGCCATTCATGCAGAGAATTCCGAGTCCTCGCCTCTGAAGCACAGCCTGGAGGAGGAGAGGGGTGCAGGCTCTGAGAGGGAAAATCCTTTTGGCCCAAAGACTCCTCACCCTGTGGAAAACGGTATGAGCAGAGCAAGGTCCTACGAAAGCCCAGGGCCCAGGATAGGGGCTCCCCTTGCTTGGGTCTAAGATGGTACTGATCAGGCCCCCAGGAAAGCAGATGTCCCATTAAAGGGGGCAGCTGCACTCCACTCCAGCTCATTCCTGTCTCCCAGGAATGTGGGTCCAGTGTGGTTAGATAGTTTGCTTTTCAAGAGAAAATAAAATTGTGGAATTTGTTGGTTATAAATTCAAATTAAAACCAAACCAAACAAAATACCCTGTGTGAGTCAATACAGTAAAGCCAAATACAATACATCTACAGGCCTGCCCTTGAACTTTCAGTCTGCAAGTTCTCCCGTGAGGAACACCCTGTTCCTCCGCAGCCTGGCCTCAGGCCACTTCTTCCACTTCATGTCTTCAGCCCCTTCAGTTTCCTCCTGTTCTACAAATTAGATGGCAAGGCAGCCCAAGCTTCCCATCTCAGGCCCTTTGATCAATGAGTTCCTTCTATCTGGAATGCCCTCCCCTGGGTCACATGCCTGCTTACTGACAACCACACTCACTCTTCAAGAGCAAGTGGAAACCCAACTCCTTCAAGACGTCTGCCCTGATGACTCCTGAAATTCTGGACCCAGGGTCAGGAGAGCAGAGGATGAGTGTTGGCTCTGCAATTTCACACAAGTCCTAAGTGCTCTGAACAACATATGTAAAATAGGGTGACATTTCCATCGACCTTGAAGAGCTGCTCCTTATGAAAGTTAAATAAGATAACATACATTCAAATATTTAATACAGTTTAGCGCATTTAATCAGTGCTCAGTAATTGCTAGTAGAATAGGAAAGTGAATTTGAGTATCTGACTTAGGCTTTAAGCAGCAAACTTTTTGGTAA
This sequence comes from Equus asinus, assembly GCF_041296235.1. NCBI lineage: Eukaryota > Metazoa > Chordata > Mammalia > Perissodactyla > Equidae > Equus > Equus asinus. The sequence continues at coordinate 34,162,487 of NC_091799.1, forward strand.
AGTATCAGACAATAAATATTTTAGGCTGTGTGGCCATGTGGCTTCTTTCCTGACTACTCAACAAAGCATCTCTAAACACTGTGTAAATAAACAGACATAGCTGTGTTCTGATAAAGCGTTATTTACAATAACAGGCAGAGGGCCGGATGTGCCCCGAGGGTGATAGTTACTGACTCCTGCTTCATACCATTCTTAGGGCTTGTCCTCTGGCTCTCCAATCGCTGCTACCACTCCTACAAATAGCTAACACTTTAATTCTGCTCATATTTACCAGGCAGTGTCCAACACACTTTACCGGAGATTTAACCTTCATCACCACTTTATACATGAAGAAACTGAGGCACAAAGAAGTGGCAGCTGGACTTGAGAAGCAGAACTCTGAGCCACTGTGCAGCCTGGGTTCAGGCCTTGGGCAGCACCTGCACAGTCTCGTGTGTGTTTTGCGGTTGTGTTGGATGAACGTGCATTTGCGAAGGACTTTAAGCCCCTCTGCCCTCCCATGCATAGGTGGTAATTATAACTACAGAGCACACCCAACGGTGCATCTCCTCCATCAACAACTGTGGACAGCAGGCAAATGGCACAGGCCAAGAGCCAAGGTCCTCTGTTGAGTCTCTGTCCGGCTAGTAAGCACTGGGTGTGACAGTGTTCTGCTTTCTTTCTTTAACTCTTTGCCCACTGGAATATTAAACCAGTCATAAATGGCAAAGAAAAATAAGGAAATGATTTGATGTGATGGCTGATCGTCCCACGAAGCTCTGCCAGACCCCTTATATCCATTTATTTGGGTAAAGAGCTCTTGCTGTGCCCTAAGCACAGTTATACATCATGGGGAACTGCCAAAGGGTCAATAAAAGGAAAGGCTGGTCTCAGATGTGAGTGGGGACGGCTGACAAAGCAGAGACACCCATCCGCAGGCTGCAGGTAGCATGACCATAGGCTTTATCAACCAAACTGGAACGCTACTGAGAATTAGGCTGGGAAAACATGTGCGAACTGGGACGTATGGTCACCCTGGTCAGAGAAACCTTTCTAAGTGGCCACTGGGGAAACTTTCACGCCTGGGCAATACCGCTGTGCCCTAGGGAGAAGAGCATCTGGCCTTGCCCTGTTCATTCTGGCCCATGACCCCAGCTACAACACCATGGAACATTCCTCCTACATCGTGTGTTTAGTACCAAGCTAGACTTAAGTGGAGAAAATCAAGGAAGAATAGGCCTGGTCCCTGGGAGTAAGTCTTGGTTCCTGGCGCTAAGGAGTTAATGTCTATGGTCCTTAGAGTTAAAATTGGCCCTTGCAACTTGACATACTATAGCAAGTTTAATATAGGTTTAATGCTTTGTTTGTAATGTAAGTTTCTGGTTGATTTTTAGCTACGTGTTCCAAAGAACTTACATACTACTGGAGTATGTACATGCCTGAGCATGTACAGTGTGCATGTTGGGGACCACACAACTCTAAGGGCACCATTCATATTATACTCTCTGTGAATGGAGCCCTTTAGGATTGTGCAGTGTGCAACCTGAACAATCATACACTGTTGCCCTGCTGGGAAACTCCTGTGCCACTACCCACCAGCCAGAACTAGTGCCCTTTAGCAGCCTAATGCCTAAACAGCTTATCACCCTCAGGGTGATTTGGCTGTTTGTTGTCTGCTTGCCTAATCACTTCCAAAAAGTAGTAAGCACCACCCACCCACATATCCTTGTCTGATGGGACACAGGAAAACTATTTTGTCTATACTCTGCTGTTAAACTGCCTGGAACCTGCTCATGGAAGTTCATTCTCTCCTCTTGCCTGACAAGAGTAGACCCATGGCTGTCAGCACAGTACCAATCCTTTTTTCTAACAAGGAGGGAGAAACTAAAACAACAATTCCTGTTTTTTGGCAAGGACTCCCATTCCATCCTTCCCATTGAGTCTTGGGTGCCAAGAGTCTTGGGAGCCAAGAGGTGGCATTAAATCTTGATTATGCTTTTTAACCCATAGTCGGTTAGTCTGTGTCTCTGGGTAAAATCAACTAATTTAGAGAGAAAAGATGCTGCTCCTGACCCATTTCTAGAACTAGAAAATGAGTCTTTCATCATATTAAGACAGAGGGCCCAGGTAAAGGCTCGGTCACAAAAGGAGAGCAGGAGTTCAGAGAATAGAGAAGGGCTGATAACGAGGGACCTGAGGGAGGTGAGGGGCCGTATGAGATGAATGGCTGAGTTGGATGACTGAGACCTCTCTAGACTCAGGGAGGAAAGGGACTATTCCAGATGTCTACAAAACAACATGGGCAAAGCTGTCGCTGAACATGGCCAGTGACGGGTGGGGGTGGGCTCCTTAATTAAAGAGGAGAATTTATGTTAGGAATCAGTGGGAACGAACTGACTTGGTGGAGAGGGGAGATGGAGGAGAAAGGGTTCCATTTTAGCAAATTTTGAATTTCAGAGAGAAGAGTTCCATCCTGATTCTGGAAGGAAGGAACAAAGCAGCGATTCTCCGTTCTTCAGTTTGGGAGGGTCTTGGAGATGCCTCAATGGAAGCTTCTACACTTGCAACGAAGGGTTCCATTACCCAGCCACCGCCTCGGGAAATGATCGGAGAATTCCCACTTCTCCTTCCAACACGCAGGGAGGGAATTTTCTCCTGGTAGATGAAAAGACCCAAAACAACCTATCCTCAGACAAACTTCAGCCAACTCACCCCATTCGACTGGTAACTTCCATGACTAGCTTTGTATCTACTGCTTCTAAAGCTCTTTGCATCAATACAAAAATGCTTATGCTTCGTTAACTGTGGCATCCGGCAGAGCACGAAGGCTAAGTGACTGGCCCAAAGACGCAAAGCTATTAAGGAGCAGAATGGGTTTACTGATTTCCAATTCAGTTACACGGGACATTCAGCTATGGGGCATAAGAGAAGGAGCTGGTGTTTTACCCAGAACATCCAAAGTCTGGGGAGAGAAGCACCGTCATTCTCTTGCTCAAATACTCAAGGTTCCTTTGGAGAAACGATCTAGAATAGATGAGCGGGGTGCATGTCTGTTGTACTCCCCTCCCAGGAGACTCGAAGTGGGTATTTACCAACTCTCCAAGACTTTCAGGGTCAGGAGAGAGTGGGGCACAAAGACGTCAGGCATTAGCCCCTAATGAGGCCAGTCTGTTTATATTTTTTGAAGGGAATCCAAACTTATTTTCAACCATGGGGAATGATAAGTCTTGGCAAGTCAGGTGCTCCCCCACTGGATTCCATACACAGGAAAATGGCCACTGGCTTTCCATTGGGCTTGGAAACACCCTGGGATGGTAAGACCCTAGAGTAAGGCAGTGATGGGGGATTTGCCCGGGGACTCCTCAGGGCCAGGCCAGGGCCACAGCAGATTGCCTGCATGTTGGCTTAGAAAGGCCAGGGATTTCAGGACCTTTCAGGAAAAACACTCCTGAGAGTGATGTATTTCTTTTCTTTTCTTTTTAATTATAGAGAAATAGCTTTGATGTTGACATCCACCTAGAATATCACCCAGAATTGCTTTAATGGTTATCTAGAAAAACTATTCATTTTATAGATAAGGATGTTGGGGCCAAGAAAGGAAAGAGGAATTCTTCTAAGCAGCACAATGAATGGGACAGAGCCCAGGCCACGGGTCCCCTCACTCAAAAATGCTGATTCTATAATCTCATGTTTTCATTGTTTTCAAAATAGATCCAAGAACTTAGAATTCAGTGGTTTGGTTGATAAAGTAGTATTATGCTGTACATTTTGCAAACTGAATTGCTCAAACAAATGAGAGAGAGAAATAAACATTCAGAAATCTATGCTAGGGGTCAGCCCCGCGGTTGAGTGGTTAAGTTCGCAGGCTCTGCTTCGGCGGCCCAGGGTTTCACCAGTTAGGATCCTGGGTGCGGACATGGCACCACTCATTAGGCCATGCTGAGCCGGCGTGCCACATGCCACAGCTAGAAGGACCCACAACTAAAATATACAACTATGTACTGGGGGATTTGGGAAGAAATAGCAGAAAAAATAAAAATTAAAAAAAATCATGTTGAAAAAAAAAGAAATCTATGCTAGATAGAGTCCTCTAGTTTCATCTTATTTTTCTTTTGACCTGATTTCACTCTCTTTTTTCTCTTTTGCTGCATTTTTTTCTATAACTTGCTTCAAATATTTTTCTTTTGTAATGGGAAAGAAAGGAGAAAGGAAAAGCAGAAAGAGAAGTCTTTAAAATATTCCTAATAGAAGCCCTACAAGGTAGGTATTATTCTCATTTTACAGAAGAGGAAACTGAGGCTTGGTGAATTGAAATCGATTGCCCAAGATTACTCAGCCAGCAGTTACAGATTTGGCATTTGACTTTGCTCCTGACTCCAAAGCCTACATTTTTCCTTGGTTTGCAGAGTTGGGGCAAGGATTCCAGCCTGGACCACTCCTGCCTGCTCTGGGCTCTCTTGCACTGTTGTTTGCAACCCTAGCTGCCCATTAGAATCACTTGGAGTCATTTAATAAATGCCCCAGGCCTCACCCACACCAATTAAATCAGGATCTCTGGGGTGTGGCCCTAGCATAATTTTATTTTTAAGAAAATGTCCCATTCTAACGTGCAGCAAGCAAGAAATGAGAACCAGAGAGCTACAGCATGGTGCTTCCTGGGAAAATTAACGGACTTTTTGAGAAGTTCCACTCATCCTATAGGTGGAAGAGCATCTCTTGTGAAAAACAGGTTCATTCAATAGAAAAGAATAGAGAAGAGAAGAAATAAGGGACGAGTGAAGAGGGAAAAGAAAGAGAAGACAAGAGAAGAGAAAAGTTGACATATCCCTGAATGGTTCTTTTTCCATGAAGTTCTGCTTAGTCTCCAGTGCTGAGCCAGTTTTACAGCTCGCATTGACTCTGACTCTTCAAGAGTTAACCAAGAAGTCTGCGAAGCAGGAGTCAGCTTGCTAGAGCTCAGAAGACTACTGAAGCTGAAAGCAGGCGTGCTTCACAGTGGAGCCAGCTGTTGGGCCCATCAGTGGGCGGGTGAGCTTGTATGTTGCATCACTTTCCCCTCGCTCTGGAAACTCACATCTGATTATGTAACTTTGTTCAAGTAAGGCAGAAGAGCCCAATTAGATCTGGCCTCTATCACTGAAAAACTGCTTATGCCAGAGACAGCTCTCGCTGGAACAGATGTTACTTTATTTATTTAAATGATGGAGATCTTTACTGGAGAGTTTAAGTTTGTTGCTGATGTATTCAATTCATTCCTTATAAAAGGAACAGCATGACAGGCTCCTGGTGGAACAGAAAGAATCTGAAGTCACTCCCACCTGCGTTTGAATCCCAGCTCTGTGTCTCTGCTCTTACTTCCTGTTGCTCTGAGCAAGTCACTTCGTATTTCTCATCTTAATCTTCAAAATGAACTATTGGGATTTTTAAGGAACTAACAATGAAGCAAGGCAGGGTTTCCCAAATTTTAGGGGTAAATGAGCATGGCATTAAATAACACGGAACGACATAGCAACAAAGTTATTACCATTTTGATTCTCTTTCATTCCATCTGATTATATTAAAGAGATGGAGGTATATTTTTGACACCTCTCTAATCTGGCTATTCCTTCCTTTAAGAGTGAGAGAGCTGGTCTCAGGTAAACTGTATCTATTATCAGGCAATTGTACGCAGCTGGAAATTAATAATGTGGATTTACATATATTTTGACAATTACTTTTATGGCATGTGCAACCTATTTAAGGTAGGGCCTTTTAAGTAAATTTAAGCCAAAGAAGTGGTTAAAATATTAAATGATGGTCCACAGGTGGTATACACACAGGACAAAAATAATTAAGGTGATACCCCAATAGTTGAAGTTTAGGAAAAACGGAGTAAGGTATATGATAGAATCTCACACTGAGTCTGTGAGTATAGTTAGGATTTAGTCAGAATTCTGGGAAAGAACAAACAACTGAACCGGTCCTTGCACTCTGGTTTGAAACAAGCTCACTACGAAACAAATTCGAGACTGCATATTCTGATAGTGCGGACGATTCACACTGACTCAGAATTTCTCTCACCTTTAGCCTGGCCTCCGGCTGACAGAAGAACCCTGGCCTGAAAAGAGTAAGTCTGCTGCTCATGTTTTCAACACTCAGTGACTTGGGAATGGAAAAAAAGTGGGGAAATACAATGATCTTTTTTTCTTTTTGCATTTTCTTTTCTTTTTTTTTTTAAGATTGGCCCTGAGATAACATCTGTTGCCAATCTTTCTCCTTTTATTTTCCCTCCCCAAAGCCCCAGCATATAGTTGTATATCCTAGTTGTAGGTCCTTCTAGTTCTTCTACGTGGGACGCCACCACAGCACGGCCTGATGAGCGGTGTGAAGGTCCATGCCCAGGATCTGAACCGACGAACCCTGGGTCGCCCAAGCAGAGTGTGTGAACTTAACCTCTAGGTCACCGGGCCTGCCCCACAATGATCACCTTAAATCTGATTAGCCTTTAGTTAAAACTTTTAAAAAAGAAAATACTAGATCACATTGCTTTTTCATGACAAGTCATGGGAGGAAAGATCCCTATTTTATCAGTTCTTTGAACTGTCAAACGTTGCTGATTATTATTCTCAGTAAGATAAGGAAGTGAATGTTAGAGAATATTACTATTCTGTGACCACATGACCTCAGGAACAAGACAAGAGACTACAGCTTAGGAGGGGAGAGCAGAACACATTTAAACTTAAGTATATATGGGATTTGCCTCCTGTTATTTTTCCTAGGAGGAAATATGAGGCCCCCAGAACTATTCAACTGCTGATACAAAGTTTTTGTTTATTTTTCCAGGAATGCAACTTTTGACCACAAAGCACATGATAGCATAAAGTTCTTAAAACATTACATCGTTCATTTAACCTAAGGAATATAGAGTGGCATAATCTATACACCATAAATTGCTGTAGGAAAAGGATTCTCTTTTCTCTTGAGCTATAAATGAGCTCATTAGCCTTGTGATAATCTTTCATTATACAAGTCACACGGGTTCTTCTGTAAGAAAGCAAAACCACCAGATTCTGATATTGGCTTTCTGCTTCTAGCCTGTTCAAACTTTAAAATGGTTTTATGAGATTTAAATCTAAACACAGTACAAAGCTTCATTTTTCCAAAAGAGTTCAGAGACTTCATCTCTAGTTCTGGTTGAGCTATTGACTTGATATGGGTAAGTCCCATCTCCACCTTGGACTCACTTGACCTAGCCACAAAATGAGTAGATTATGGTAGATTAGGGGTAATTTACACACTCAAATGCCAACAGGGGCCAGGCAGGTGATATAAACAAAGTAAGCTGGCCAGGAGTAAGATCATAGGAAGTGGCGGTGGTGATGGTAAATAAGAAAGTACGGATCCTCTAAAGGGGGCAGCCACCATCAGCTCCAGGCCACTGTCAGCCAGGGAAACAACTGAAGAATAGCACAAGCCCCTTATTCCTAGCACTTCTCTCACCTTTAATTTAGTCCCTCTTAACTTGCTTTTTCTCCCTGACTTTCCTGCCAGACTCCTACCCCCGCCACCAACTTTCTCAGAGCCTCCTAGATATGTGCCCTTTGGACCAAGTTTCTCAGGGATGCACACGCCACCCTTCAGCTCCTCTTGGCCCTGGTCTTCAGTCCGACCCTGGGAGCTGGAGCCTGGGACATCTTGCCCCAGTTGTATGATTCTTTCACATGGGCTTGATGTTGCCCTAAGTAGTTGGACAAAACTCTGTGCTGTCCCAGAGACTAAAGGTGTTCAGCACCAAGGCACAGAGGCCTGTGCATGGAGCTCTTTGCACACCTACACAGCTGGGCCTGGCTTGTGCCCCTTGGAACCTGGCACTTTCCAGTGCTCCCAGGAGGAGGGAACAGAGAAAGACACCCTGAGTTTAACTGGCCTGACACCCTTCTCCAGGGAAAACCCATGAACCTGAGCCCAAGGGCTGGTGAATACTTGTTTACTGTGTAAGCAAGAATAGAAGAATATCTAATGTACCCTGGAAACTTGAAATAGAAGAAATAACAGCTTTGAGAAATTTTTTAAAAAGACAGAGCCTCTGAAATATCAAGAGAAGCTGGAAATCCATACGTTTAAAATGAGAATTCTCTAATTTGTCATTTTTGCCCAAGAATTAAAAAGATTTTAAAACACTACACAAGCAAAACTAACATAACTGTAGGCCAGATGCAGCCCGTGGATAACCATCTTGTGACTTCTGCACTAGATGATCTCTGAGACCGTGTACACTTAATATCTAGATAGCAAATCTTTGCTTTTGTGTGTAGGCCATAAAGTGGAGGATTTGACACCGTTTGAGGAAAGCAGGACAGGAGCTGGGCTGTTGGGGAGACGGTGTGTTCTACTGGTGGTTGCAGAAGGGTAAGACAGCCTAGGTCAAAAGGCGCTTGCACAATGCCATAGGGCACTGTTCCTCATAGCTGTTATGATATGGGCAAAATGATAATAACAACAATACTAGCCACAACCACAAAGCCACCTTTGCCCATTCAGAGATGGCCATGCAACTCTTAGACTTTACAGAGGGGTTTTGGGCAATTTTGTTCATCATTTTTCTGATCAGGGAAGGAAAAACTGTCAAGCAGAACAACAGGATTGCTAACGAACAGATAAGAGAACAACGGCTGATTTCACTCTCTTCTTCTCCTTTGGGAAGGAAGTGCTGCAGAGACACCCCCACCCCATCCTCTAGGGGGCGGTGTTACTACGGAGCACTTGCTTGAGTAGATAAAGGTGCCAAATAAGAAGGTGCCATTTTGTCTTGTTTTGCACAGATGGCTCTGTTATCCATATGTTTTTGTATCCAGTCTCAGCTTCATCCCCACACCACTTTCATGACATAGAGCCTTCTGTGTGAAAGGAAGACAGCTGAGCTCAAAACTTGTTCCTCCCACCTCCACCCCAATTTTTAGCTCTGCTACATTAGGCAAGTAATTACTATCTCCGTATCTCTGTTTCCTCGTGTATAAAGGAGAATAATAGCAATGTCTACCTCATAGGGTTGATGTAGGATTAAAGAAAATCCTATACCCCCAGGGGAAATGCCTGGTTCTACCTTGGTAGTACTGAGCTATATTCTCTTCCAAAGTTCTTGTTTTCTCACCTAAATTTCTCCTGCTATAGTTAGAGTTCATCTGGTAATCTTTTGCCCCCCCGTGATGGGAAATGAAATCTGAAATAGAATTATTAGGTTAAGCTGTATGGAACTGTTCATATTCAACAATATCAGTAAGATCTATAAAATGGCAATTTCATATGTTTCAAAATAATACAAAAGTAGTCACGAACCCAAGGGAGGGAAAAGCAACTTCCCTTTTTATACTGGTTTCGAAATACATCTGAACAGCCTATACATTTGGGAAAGATGAGACATTTGGTAGAGGAATAGAAACTTCCTCATCACAAGTAAACTAACATTTTTCATCTCCTTCCAGCTTTCAAAGTGCTTTGGATAAATAAAATTTTCTTTAACTCCATGACAATGCTGGCGATGGATGTAAGCACACAGCTCTGCATACACTACTAGAAGTGTCACCGTTGGTGTGCCATAGAGTTGTGGGATGTGTAATGTGCTATCAGAGTTCCAGTCTACATGTCCACACACTAAAGAATATTTCAATTAACAAAGAGAATAATGTAAAGAAAACCCTGTCGCTCATGTGTAGGCTGGATCAGACAAAACCTAGCTCCACAAACATTTGGATCAAATGCTTAGATGCCTGGGGACCACCCAGTTTTGGTATCCCCAGTACCCTGACAAGGACAAGATGTCTTTGCACTTCCTCAACTTTCTATTGGCTGAAACACTCGTTACTTTCGGCTTGGCAGTTTGAGCAGTCTACAAGGCACCGTTCAAATGTTGATCTATAAAGTTACCTTCCATACATAAAGACATCAAAAAAAAAATCCGCCATGGAATCCAAACAGATAAGAATTTACCAGCTAATTTCATTTACTCCATATCCTCAAAGAAAACAACTTTCTGTGACAGTTCCGCAGGTGGTATCACATTTGCTCTTTGTTCATACTTTCATGCAGTAACTTTTTAACTTTTCATTGAGTACCTACTATGTGCCAGGCCCTGTTTGAGGCCAGGGCTTAGCAAACTACAAGCCCAAGGACCAAATCCGGTCCACTGTCTGTTTTCCACATAAGGTTCATTGGAACACAGCCACATTCATCCACTTACGTGTGGCGTATGGCCGCTTTCTGGCAGAGCTGAGTCGTTGTGACAGAAATTATCTCGCCCACAAAGCCAAAAATATTTACTATCTGGCCATTTACAGAAAAGTTTGCTGACCCTATTCTAGCTAAAGAGGATACAACGGTAAAGAAGAATGGCAAAGTCCTCATGTGTCTTCAGATGTTCTTGGTGAGAAGATTGTTCTGAATGATTACCACTTAACCTAAGGGGCAGCCTGAGCTTGACCCACAGATCCCAGTCAATGCCGCTGCTGGGGCTTGCAAGGATCAAGAAAAAGAATGACAGGTGTGGAGACAGATGTGCGAGAGGGGGTTAGAGAGGAAATGGTGGGAGATGGGATTAGTTAGTGTGGAAACCAGCTGGAACAGGCAGGCCACAGGGATTCCCACCAAGGGGCATCTAGACCCATGCATGGGCCAGGAGCCAATGTATCAGAATCACCTGGAGACATTTTTTAAAACGCGGGTTACCAGGCCCCACCCAGGAACCCGAATCTGAGTTCCAGAGGTGTGACTGAGCTTCCACATTCTTAGCAGTACCCCAGGTGATTCTGAAGCATGCTCAAGTTTGAAAGGCACTGAGTTAGTGTTTAGTTTTAGTGAGCAGTCGAAGGCACTCCTAACGCGGTCTGGCCTGAAGTCCACTCGTGGCAGGTGAGAAGGGGAAAGAATCGGGGCACAGACACACAGAGGTAGATGCAGTGAAAAGGCAGTTTATTGTCTATTAATACTGTACAGAGGACCAGAGAGAAGCTACAGGTACAGCATCAGCTGTCGCTGGCAGTGTTATTTCTGAAGTCGGTTTTTGTTTTGTTTTTCATCTGAAGGAAACAGAACAGTCAAAGTACACTTCAGGTTACAAAGTACAGCAGCTAGTCCGGCAAGTCTAATTCAGAGTAAGCACGACAGGCTCCCACCCCACCCCCCAACCAACCACAAAATGGATATATTTACAGAGATGTCACTCACCCCAGTGAGCTGCTAAAGCTGAAAATTCCATCAACAACCTACATTCACTGAAAAGCTGCATCAGACACAACATTTTCTGGAACCCCTGTGTGATTTCAACTCTACTAAGTCAGGAGCTTGAGAGGAGGAAAGAATGTTCCAGAACCCCACAAAGGATAGAATTCTTCCCACTTGCCAGAATAGGATATCACGGAATTGGTGTTGGAGCTGCACGCAGAAGAGTTCAGATCAGGCATCGCCTGGTGGCCACTTTGTACTTAAAGACTTGTTGTTGCAAAACCTAGAGACTGGATGAATCCCTGCCCACCTCATGTGGAAACTGAGAGGTGCCCAGAGTAATAAGAGACCAGAGTACACTGGCTCTCCCTTAGCACCTTCAGGAGGTTGCATAGTTCTTTCATTTTTGGATTTGTCTCCATGACACTAATGTTCACAGCTGGGCTTGAGTTGGGCATATTGGAGGGGTTCTGATGATGAAGGAATTCTAATGATTTGCATGGGTACCAGAGGGGTTCTTTTTCTTGAAATGGAGGGAGTGTTTATGACCTTGCCCTCTTGGAAAAAGGATCTCGGTCTTTGAGGGTAGTAGAAAAGGGTCCCAGCTCAGGAAAGGATGCTGCCTGGGAAGAGAGTCTACCAGGAGTAGGGAGTAGATTCTGAGGCTTAACTCACTCTGTCAGCCAGAGGAACAGGCGTGGGTGAAGACCTTCATGAAACTGCATGTGTATGCGATGGGAACTCAGGAGGTGGGCAGAAATTTGGGGGAAAAAAATCCAATTCAAAACTCTAAACATTCAGAATCTCCTGTATGGATGGCTAAGGACAATTCTTTCCTGTCTTGACTTAACTCTGAAAATAAGATACAGCCTTGTTGATATTTACAAGGCCAACAATACCTGGTAAGTTTTATATTGTTGGTTTATACATTTATGTCTAGGTTGTGGATGGCCAGATGCTTCTGACTCAGCATTTCACATATATTACTCAAATGCACCGGAGCAAATGGTCTCTTAACCTCAAATGTAGCAGTTACTCCTTAAACATGTGAAGGAGTGGGACTTTGATCATTGCTGGGCTTGGCTTATATTTAAAATAGCTATCTCCTTCCAAAAGATCGTTGTATATTGTTAAAGGTGTAGCCCAGAGAGCTCCCAAGCCACTTAACACAGTTTCTTATGCCAGGTATAGAAAGCTTGACCTTACAACCTAGGTCTGTTTGGAAACACCAGATTCCATGCAGTGGCAGTGCAAGGGCAGGTCACAGACCCCCATGCCCCCCAAGGTCTGGACTAGAGCTCTAGAACTCACCAGAAAGTTACCTTAATGAAATGGAGAAATAACTCAATCAATGGTGTTTTCAAACTCAAGCTTCCTAATGCATACAGATTTCATTATAAAAATATTTTTCCTTAAAAAAATACATAAACGTACAATATTCTATTTCTAAAGCCACTCCTGACTCCCACCCATATCATGCTACTCGTCTTAGACTACAATGAACAGGCACCCCCTCAGATATGGCTGAATCACACCAGGTGAGTCCCACTCTCCTGCTTTTTCAAGCTATGCCAATTGTGCTTTAAAATATGCTCCCAGGCCCAGAGAGGAGGTCCACAAGTTGTCCTCCCTCATGGCAGGAAGGACTGTAGCAGGTCATGTGCTCCAGGTGGCCTGCCCAGGAATGTCGGAGTGTGATGACTGCAGGCTCAAATGAGAACACAAGAGCATGTGTGGTTGGTAGACGGGCAACGGCAATGCCCAGGCTATTCTCATTTTGTTCCGCCTGAGCCAGATCTGCCTCAAGGCTCCTGTGATGAAATTCACAGCTCCAAAGAGGGCTGGGTAGGGGTGGGGAAGAGAATGTTGTGTTCATACAGCTTTGGAATACAACCTGCGCTTTTGAAAAGGACAGAAAAGAAGAACATAAACAGCGATGCTAAGGCAAACTTTCAAACGGCACATCAGAACTCTTTTTTTTTGTCATTCATTTTGTGAACATCACAAGGCAGGTACATTCTGTAAACATATATACGATACAGTACATTAACCATAGGAAAATAAAAAGAAAGCCACCCTGTAATTCTTTTCTTTCTGTGTTTCTGTTCTTTCACTCCGGAAGGACTGCCTGAAATCTAGGGAGAATTTTCTGGTTCAGGAAATAGACTTTTCTTTTGGTAAAAATGCAGTGACTTGCAAAAAAATAGCCCCAGGTGACTAGTAAGAGCAATGTGGGGAGATGACCATTCGTACCTCAACCTGTAGAAACTTAGAAAAGTCACAAAATATAAAAAAGTCATTAATGTCAGGAAGCATTTTGCTTTCCTGCTTAGTAAAAGAGAGCATTGAAAAATTGTTTTTTACAAAAGTTAAGGCTGTCCAGATCTTTGATGCAGAAAGTCTGCAGTCCCCAAAATTACATGTTATATTTTCACGTTGAAAGCAAGTTTTTTGTGCTACGGTTCTGACCTTATGTTCAACTGGAGTGGAGAGGGGAAGCAGAGGCCGATTTAAGTCGTATAAAACTCAAGGGGGTGGGAGGGAGGCTAGTCTAGAGATCCCCAGTGAAGTTGCCCTTGGACACTTTGAGGATGTAATCTTTATCCTGTCTTTTTCTACATTCAAATAATAAGTATTTTGGTTTTTGTTAAAATGGGAATTTTATTATGGACTTTGCTGAAGCTATGAAAATACAGACACATAACGGCACTGTGCTCCTCATAAAAGATCGACTTTTCTTTTTCCCTAAAAAATGCAGGAAAGTTTTCCTGAAGAGACCAGAAGACTACACAATGAAGGTGAACTGGCAACTGGACTCAAAGATTCCATCTTGCTCATGCCTTCGAGCTATTTTGTGATATATACCATAATTCTGTGGCCCTGCTGGGTTGTACCACCCAAGACGATAAAGGATAGTTTCTGGTTCTGTCCTAATCAGTGGAGTTCTATATACCTTGATTAGTAAATTGAGGAGCCTCTGAAAGATTGCATATTTACAAAGTTTCTGAAACTTACATCTTACTCTGCTGAGAATCGGTGGTTTCAATACCAAATGTGCACGTTGCAAAAATACAACATGCAACTGCTCGCCTTGGAATGGTTTTTGTTGTAAACAAAGTAGGGTCGCAGGAGATGAGAATATTCCCATAAGGAATGGGCCCTTTGGGGAGTTAGACTTCGCAGTGGGTCCAGTGACAAACAGAGATGGCAGAGCTTCTAGGGTTTGAGTAAGACCCTTAAATCAACAGGGTTAATGCTTTTTAAAAGGGAAGAACTGGTTTAGTGGTTCGATTTTGGCCTCTATCACGTTTCCTCCCTCCTCTTTTTCTACCCACTGGTTCATTGGCATTAAATAAATGATCATTGTCAAGGGTGTCCTGCAGCCCCTTGAAATGAAATTCTGCAGGAAGTGAAAAGAAATAAGCTGTTTTCAGACTTGGCCTCAACGTTTTGCTCCAGAGATAATATTGTATCTCTAGAAAACTCGGTTTAGATGTTTTCCCCCTTTTATAAAAACTTGACCCTAACCAAAAATAAAATAGTCTACTTGCATGTAGGAAAAACACATTTATCACCAGAAAGTAGAATGGAAGAGGTGGGAGTCTGAAGCAGACACATGTCTGTTAACATTTCAGAAAGGAGTCAAACCAAATGAACTCTAGAATTTGTTTGCGTTTCCTGAAGGCCTTTGAATAATTTTAGGCTGCTCAGGAGGCTTACGGAAACCATGTTTGGGGTTGCCAGAAGGAAATTCCCTAGTCCCTCGTCCTCTCTATTCCCAAAATTAAGCCACATCACTGGATGTTGTCAAACTAACTTTTGCTTATATAAGGAAAATAGTATAATTAGGGGTAAAAGAGGTACAAAGTAAAAAAAAAAATCCCCTTAGTTTGTCCTGTTGTACATCAAAGGAAAAAAGAGTCAAGGATACACAAGTCATCAAGATTTTTCAGGATATGTAAGGTTGAACTTTATCATTTTAACCATTAAAGGATTTTTAATTCAACGCCATTGAAAATCTATTTATAAACAAACGAAATATCCCTTCTTTCCCTCTTTCTCCTTTTTCCTTCTAACAGGGAACTGGTTATACGATTTTAAAAGAAAGTCCCACTAACCATTAGCTCAAAAACAACCACGGTTTTGCAGCTTCATTATAGATTCTCTAATTAGTCTGGTTATGGAAGTCAATACCCTGTATTTTTGAAGGACGTGATACCACACACAATAGCGTTTTTACAGAGAAAATGCCAATATCAGCAAGGAAGGCAGAATGTTCACAATCACAACTCTGTGGATATTTTCATTATGAAAGAGAGTTACTTGTTGCTGTAGATGGGATTATAGGTCTCATCCCATAAAAGTCCTGGCTGAGCCTGAATCCTCTGTTATGATAGGAAAATGATGCAAGATATGCAAATACATATGCCATATTCATACACACCTTCATTTACTGTGGCCACAAATCATTTTAATAAAGGGAACACATCTTATGTTAAAGACCATTAAATGATAAGCTTTAAAAGTATAGAGAGAACTCAAATTCATATAATTTGCTAATCCCTATAATAATAATTGATGAATGAGAGTGTAGATTATCATTGGTCTTTTGGATCTTACATGTAGTGTTGTAGAGAGAGGTGCAGATCATCGTCTCTGTGAGAAACCAGTTGACTTATGGTAGGTCGTTTCAGGGAATTATCTGTCCTGTTAAGACTCTTGATTCTGTTTCTCAAACAGCACTCCCACAGGCTCTAAATTCTATCATTCCACTCACTGACTGTGCTTTCAAAAACTCATATCAAATAGTTTTAATTCCCAAAAAGATAAGTGATGGTAAACTTTTAGACTGTTTCTTTCTTAAATAATTAAAGGAATAGATTGTCCAAAACAATGAATCTGTTTTTTCTATGTAAATAGGTCTATCTGGCATGTCATTTTATCAAACATTTAAATGATGCTTCTTAAACGACCATTTACTGAGGAGCATGAAGCTGAGAGTGGCAAGATTTATAGGCAGCAAAACCAGGTATTATTTCTAGGTAATAGAGCAGTTATTCAATTGTAGCTGCTTTGGTGAACCTGACACTTAGATATATTCCCTCAGCTATTCAAAATCAAGCCATGGATGGAATCATCTAGAAAGTAGAACTTAGCTCCTTTATTTTTCCCTTGTTTAACTTTTTTTGTTTACATATTGGTGATAAAATTACTCACTTTGTGCTCATTAAAAATGTAAATTTTTTGAAAAAAAGTAACTTTGAAAATTAAAAACTATCGTTTTTTTCTTTCCTCTTGGAATAAATATAATTTCAAGCAAAGACACTTAAAATAATCATAGGTAGATTTAGTACTAAAAAAGCTATTTATGACAAATTTAGTTGGTTCTGTAAAAAAACTCTCTCAAAACTACCTTTTTTTTTTTTCTCATCTACTTTCCACAGAAGTTAGACTGGATGTAGTATGTCTTACTGTATGTTTTTCAAAACTATGTTCTATAGAACTAAGATAATTTTATAAATGATTTGCAATAATACTATGAACATTTGGGCAAATAACTTAAAGTTAAGATATCTCTGTTACTAAAATCAGTTAAAATGTTACATCTTTGTTTCATTACTATATTATTATTTTACTAAATTGCTTCCCTTTGGTTTTACTATACATGTGGCTGTTTGCTTTGGGGGAGCGCTAAGAATTTTTTAAAAGAATTCTTCATCATGTTCTAGATAAAAACTATCTTTTGATGTTCCGAAATCTCCAGAAGTTTAAGAAACCATGCTTTAAAAAGCTCAGTTATGTGTTACCCAATGAGCATTTGTGGAATGGATTGAAGTACTTAACGTTGAGAATACAGGTCTTTCTTAATCTTTAAAATTTTTTTTCCATTCTGAAGTTTCTTTTGAGGGGTGAATAAACCTACACGGTGACATTACGGGAAACATTCTCTTTCTCACAGGGACAGAAAGAAAAGAGTCCAGATGTAAGGCTCTGTAATCAACTGGTCAGGGGAGATGAACTGTTAAGTTCAGTTACAGCACCATCCACAATGAAGTGGGAACATCGCCGCAGGAACCAGGGTAGGTCACAAAGACTCTTTTAGAAATATGGTCACTGCAGAGATATTCCTCAAAATGATCCCTTCGTTGAAAACAGATTAACATGATCAGAAAATATCCGTGAAAAAAAAACCAATATAAAAGTTTACATTTTTTTTGAGAGAATAGAATGGATTTACCTAATTTTGGAGATCACGACTGATGCTTAAAACAAAGTTTGTCTCATGTCCTTAGAAAATTAAAAATGGTGCTTCTTATAGAAAGGGTCCATCAGTTAAGCCATAGAATGAGACAGCTCCTGATGAGCAGGTTACGGAATCAGTCCCTACATTTCAGCTGTGACAAGCGCTGCGTCTTTTTCTTTTACATCAACTTCATTTCAGTTTTAACAGAAGGAAAGCCAAAGATGCACAATACTGTAATCTGGAAGCTTACGTAAGGCAGCAAAAAGCATCATCCTAGATTGGACAGACTAAGTAAGATCCACTTTTGGCTACACTAGCAACCGGCTAGAGCCAACAGCATTTTGCCACACAAGATATAAAAGCAAAGATCCACAGCAAGGGAGGCAAGGGAGAAATCAGCGACGTGGCGATGATGTGTGACTACGTGATAGGAACACGCTACAAAATGAAGCCCCCGGTACCAATGGGCTCAATTCCAGTCAAGTGAATTAAGGCTACTATATAACTGGCTGATATGAAGAGTCCATTCCAATCGAGCAGTAAGGAATTGATTCACTCTTGAAGACACAAGGAAAGGTTTAGAGGAAAAGCAAGTTCTTGGAAAGAATGAAGCACACACATGCACGTTGTCTCTCAGGTGAGGAAACTGGAGGAAAATGAAAGGGAAAAAATAAGAGAGATCAAAGCAATCCAACTGCAAGGCAAGGCAGGTGTTTGCTTCCAGTTCACAGTATTGCAGTTAGTGGTACAGTGAGGTCTACGTAAGTGGTGGAGAGCACAGAGGCTGCCCAGAAGAAAAGGGAAGAAAGAAGTGGTCACATGACAACACAGCATTGACAGCGCTTTTTCTTTTGGGTACCTGGGGCTGGCTCTGTGGCCAGGCTCTCTTCCTTCCCTTCTGGGGATGAGGGCTCTGTGGTGTCTGAGACGGGCCTCCCGGACACAAGCTCAGCTGCATTCCCATCAATAGTGGACACATCTGTCACTGTCTTCTCCCTCAATGACTTCTCATCATCTTCATCAATGAGGACCAATTCAGCCTTGATGGTTTCATCATAGCCTAGCACCTTTTTAGTCTCCTCTTCATCCTCGATATTTTGGTAGCCCATGAAAATCATGGTGACTGGCTGATCCAAGTGTGCCTCTGGCCCTTCAGTGCTGGGGGCTTGGGTCTGCTGCCCTGGGTTCCCAGAAGTATGATCTTTCCTAGACTTATGTACCATTTCTAACTTGGCTTCTTTGCAGAGCATGTGTTCCTTAGGGTGGCTGACGCTCCCATCTGCAACCACAGTCCTTTCTGACACGTGCCCTCCTCTTAAGCTTGATTGTCCAGCCTTCTGAATAAGCTCTTCTACATCCTTTGAGCTTAATTTGTGCACTCCGTTTTCTACTATGGTGCCTCCTGAGTGCACCTCATAGACTACTTTGGTACCATCATCATAGACTTTGACTCCTCTCTGATGGACCCCCTCTGGGCCAATGGTGGATGTAGAGAGAATCTTGGTCTCTCCTGTTTGTTTGTCTGTCTCCACATTAATTTCCATGGCGTACACAGCTTGAATGAAAACAAGAGAAAGGAAGTGCATGTTACAACAAAAAAAGCCAGTGAATGGTTAATTGCCAAACAGACAAAAAAAAGGTTTTGTGCCCTTTCTAGTCTAACTGCCAAGCATCTCGAGTGTTAGAGTGAGTGCACACTGTGGACAGAGGTGGTTATATATGTGTTTTAACAAAGCAGCTTAATGCACTGGGAAGACAGATGTACAGAGTTACCGTATCTCAATGGCACTTAGACTTTTAAGGAAGATCTGCTAAAATAAGGCCACAAGCAACTGTTTCAATCCAGTATAACGAATTACAGGGAGGCTGGCAACATGCAAGTCTACCTAGATTGAGAGCTTACCCTAGGCATATAGACAATTGCAAAGCCCTTGGTTAAGATATGTCCTAGTTCCAACCTCTTAAATCTGTTTTTAACTCTTTCACCGAGGACTCTACTGTTTTTACTACATTTCTACATGTTCTCTAGTGTTAATATAGAACATGCAAAAGTTCTTGCATGCGGGACACGGCTATCTTCCACTGTACTTTAAAATAAGATATTTGCAATTGATTGCAAAAATTGAAAAGCTACAAAAGTGGTCAGATTCTATGCTCTGTGAGCACTTCAGTCACTTAGCAGGTTTCTAAAACAAGAACTAAGAAAAGAACAAGACAGAGGTAGCTTCCTCCCATGACACTGGAATTTGAGGACGATGATCACAGACGGCTCTTTCTTCTTCCATGCACACAGCGCCAAGTTCTCGTGATTCTTCCCCATGCTATCTTTCCCATCTGTCGCCTTCTTTCTGTTCCACTCTGAGACACTATTTCCTCTTCCCTAGACTATTGCAAGAGCTTCCTATCTGGTCTTCCGGCTCCAGTCTCGCCCTCTCCAACTCATCCCAAACCCTCCCGCCCATCTCAGCTTCCTAAGGACCAGCTCTTTCCTGTCCTATAGACTCACGTGACGCTCTATACTTTCAAATCTATTACCTCAGAGGCTCCCAACGAGGCACGCATTCTGGATGGGAGGAAACTGGGCCAACTGTCCCCTAGCACCCTTTCCCTGAATGACCCGCGGACACATCACCCTCCACAGCTTCAAAACTGAATCCACGTTCTCTCAAAACTCCCCCAGAGTCTTGGTGTTAACTAACAGCAATACCACCACACTGGTCTCTCGAGAAGCCTCAGAATCATACCTGATTTGGCCTTTTCTTCCTAATTACCCACAGTCAAACAATTGTTGCGGCAAATTCTATGTCAGACCTACCCCCTTGCATCTCCTCATTGCTATCTCTATCAGCTGCTCTCTGTGCAACAACCTTGGGTCCGATTTTTCCTGCCGCTTCCATCTTCTCAAGGCCAGAGGGCCAAAGGCAGCCGAGGCCTGGTTTTGTACGGCTAGAGAAGTAAAGAATGGTTTTTACATTTTTAAAAGATTATTTAAAAAAAAAGAAGAAGAAGGAAAGAATTTAAGAACAAGGAAAAAGGAAAAACCAAAGAATATGCAACAGAGACCATATGTGCTCCACAAAGTCTAAAATATTTACGATCTGGCCATTTATAGAAAAAGTTTGTTGACCCTGCTAGCCTATGCTCCAGCCTGCCCATAGAGTTACTTTTCTCATAAACCTTCTGTTAGTTCTTATGTGTGTTTAGGATAAACACCAAACTCCTTAGCTTGGCCTATAATTTCCTTTGGAATGTGTTTGCAACCTCCCTTTCTTGTCTTGTTAGGCAGCCCTGCTCATTCCACATACGCTCGGGCCATAACAAAGTTCTCACTATTCCCAGGATGCTCAATATCCTTCCACGACCGCTTGTCCCTGTGCCTGCTGTCCAATCTGTCTAGACTGCCTTTCATCCCTTCTCCACCAGGAGACTACTGGAGTCCCATGTCCCATCTCTGCTTATCATTGCCTTTGAGCCCTTACCTCTTTCTGAATAACCACAAGTTCCCCAACTGTGTTAAGAAGATCCAAACCATCTTTTCAATTGCATGGTCCATCCAGCCCTTTTCCTCAGTACAACCAAACAACACCACCCCGTACCTAAACATTTCCTGCTTTCGTTAAGATTCCCTTCTCTTGAAATGTCCTTCTTCTGAGTTCCTGTACAACCCAGTACGACTCATCCACCAATGCCCAAGTCACCTGCTCCCTTTTCCATAAGCTTTCTTTGATGCTCCCATCTCTAAGTCATCTCTCTCTTCTTAAGATTCTCGGAATACTTCTTCTAAACCTCTCAGAAGGCACTTCACACTTTCCACTCAGTGGTATAATTATTTCTGGGAATGTTTTATTAGCTTTATAGATTTTGGGGATCCTTAAAGGCTAGTTTTTGCCTGACATCTTTCTATGATTTCTCCCTCCCCAGAGCACCTACCTTACAGCCTTCTGTATAGAAATTACCTGATAGACATACCTGTGAGACAAATGCTACTAATTTAAAAGGCTCATTTGGTTGTCTTAATCTAGTCACAAATATTTATATATATATAATATGACACCAATGAAAAGGTACACACAGTGATTAATGTCTGAACTGGCTTTAAAAAAACAGCAATGATACCATTCCATCTGCTTGAGTAATAAAATACAATCTGTTTATGGTTAACACTTAACTGAAAAGATTTTGAAGCAAAATCCAATGCGTGACTTCCATCATGTCCATTTTGAAAGTTTTACTTGTTCAGCACAAAGATCTTGAGTTTCCTTAAGTGATACAAGGGGAGGCCAGCAAATATTTGTCATAAAGGTACATGGGTTCACATAATGATGGTGACCAAGAGAAATGTTTGTCTCAGTTATTTCCTGATTTTCCACAAAATGTGTCATCAAAGTAACAGAACAGGCATTTAAAATTTTGCATGGGCTCCAAATAGTTGTTCTTTAAATATTACATTTATATTAAAAAGCACAGTTTTGGGTTAAAATATTATGCCCTATCACTACTAACACTCATGGGACATATTTATAAATAAGGAAGGTAATAATGCTTGTCAGTTGTAGGTACAACATCTAATTACATCCCAAACATCCAGTAATATGTGAACAAAATGACACATTGACCTGCAATCAATACAGAGTATGGAATGAAATATTTCCATTTTTATATTTATATATGATAGGATACAAATTATGAACATGATAATCTTTAGAGATCTCTCTCTCTGCCCGCCAGTGAGAATGCTGTCATTGTTGGTCCAGTTTTCCCTTCTCCACCACCCTAATCCTCAATCTCATTTGGTCTTTGCCTGTTCCTAGAATCAGAGACTAGACAGAAAGGAGGGAAGATGAGGAGAAGTTCTTTTCTAGAACAGTTGAGTAGATCCACACAATAAAGAGTTGAGAAAGAAGGAGTTTAGTGGAAGAGAGTAAAAGCCATGTGGGAGATAGAGAGGGAGCATTTTGTGGTGGTGGATGATGCTTTGGAGAGTGAAATGTGGAAGAAAAAAAGGGAATACAAGAAGTGCTTCTGGGTGGAGATATGAATTGGATCCCTTTTATTACCGTTCAGGAAAAACAGGTAAAGAACAGAGTTCCTTTTTAGTAGCTTTTTCTTTTCTTTTTTTTTTTTTTGTTTATGAATTTAGGCTGTATTTTGTTAAATGTGACATGGTTCTGGGACTGGACCACATGGGACATGGTTTCATTAGGGTTACATATTAATATTTATATTTACATGCTGTACACTGTTCTTTCAATATTTCTAGAATATGAGAGAACATTTTAAGACATTTTCATAATAAAATAAAGCTAGATATGCTATGCCATAAAATACAACAGCCATAGGTATTTTTTTCCCCAGATAAAACATAAAGCTTCAAAGGAAACACACATTTTTAGTAGGTTTCTTCAGGGTTTGGTGCACAATCCTTGTCTGCATTCACTCTCTTCTCTAGTAAGGGGCACTTAGGTGAATACTTTGAGAAGCTCTGGCCTAACACAAAGGCAATATTTAGACTCCATGGACACACAAGTGAGAATCTCATCAGACATTCAGAAAACCATGCAGAGGTGTGAACATTTATCTTAAACGTGTTGTTCACAAATAAGCATTTATATTTTGCTCCAGGTCTCAGCCAATAATATTTCAAATGTGAGTCAGGGTGCATATGAACCAGTAGGAAAATAAGATACTTTAAAATTCAACATTTTGTTTTTGCTGCATGCACACAATTTTAAAAACTTCTGCATTTTACTGCTGCCAAGTAGTGCATACCAAAGACCTCTCACTCACATCATGCCCTCATCTCTAACCACAAAGAATACTCTCTGATCCACCCTTTTCTTCCTTCAAGCTTCTCCATGCCACAGGTACAGTACCGTCTGTAGTGATGAGGGTCCTGTGCTCATCTTATTGAAATAAAAATGAGGAGGAGGTGCGGTTCAGGGGAGGAGGCTTTCTGGGGAGTCCCTAAAAGAGATTTTGAAAGAGCCCCATGGATGTAAAGAAAAGTATTTGAAGAAAAGCTTGGAGGAAGGTCCTGGAGACAGAGAAAAAAGAAAGGAAACAGTCCAACGGGAGTTCCAAAGATAGAATGACTGAAATCTGGAAGTGTGTTTTTATCAAATGATCCATTTAATTATTGATTTCCAAACATTATATACTGATGACACTAAGATCGGAGTATATAAAGCATCCCTCCAATAACCCAGTGAGAGAGCCAAGAATATGTTCATTTTGATAATGAAGAATGAGAACCAAAGGGGTCAGTTTCTGCAAAGGGATACAAATGAATGACTGAGTTGGTGCTTTGACTGTGGGCCTCCACGTTGAGTTTTCTTGGTCCTTGCTCCCTCATAGCTCTCTTGTCAATAGGAGAACCACTCTGAAGAAGCAGAGGTCACTGTAATGGAAGTTGGCAATCCCAGCCTCTAGGTTCTGCAAACAGCTAGGCGTGGGTTACAGTGGGAGGCCCTTGGGGAAGACACCTGCCTGGAAACCAAGGTGTGGGTGGGATGAAGGGCCACCATGGCTGGTGCACTGCAGGGTCCAGAGAGATGGGGCCAAGGAGCAGAAAATCCTTCATTCTAGTTCAAACTAATTTCCCTGGCTCCATGGGCTGTCTTGTGCTCTGTCACCTTCAACTTTGGCAGAGACAGAGCAGCTGTAACAGCTACGAGGAGCCTAGGGAAGAGGAAACAAGAGCACCTGATACAGAGGGAGGGGACCAATTGACATGATTCCATTTCAGAATCAAGCCAAGAACATACAAAATGAGACACTGCGTTCCGTGAGGACAGGAAATTCAATCATTGTTAAATGCCTTGACTCAGGCTTCTCCCAACTCATTTCCTCTGACTTGTTGAGATCAGTGGGAGGAAGAACAAAGCTGAGGGTCCACTGCAAAGTATAAAATGACACGCCCCACTGTCATTAATCAGTGAGATGGGTGGTGTCAGGGAGAAACACAGTGGGTCTGATTTCCTATCCAGATGACACTCCATCTTGGGGCCTCACTTTTCCCAACTGTGTAATGAACGGTATCCAGCTTCGATATTCTATGGTGCCGTGAACTTCCTGTGTGGCTCATGAGTCAGTGACGTGTAACATACAATAGGAAGGCAGTAGACAGCCAGCTCACAACTGTCACCCAGCAGTAAGATCATCCCCATATAATGAACATCTAGGAGCTGCATCACAGCTGGAATGTGGAAGAGAAGCCATGCATATGCTTGGGTTTGAATGAACAAACATCGTGCAGTCTTGTCCCTTCGACCTCATGATTATGCATATATACATATGTTCACAACTTCTCTTCAGGTTGGAAACATAAAATGGCTATTGTGATGTCAATAACAATGGAAACAAGGAAATTAATTCAGAGTGGATTCTCCCTCTCATGCCAGAGGGCAATCTCTAGCTTCAAAACCCAGTAATTGAAAATTTCTTTGAATCGATCATTTTCCCAAGAGACCTTAGTATTAACAAAAATGCCAGTAAGGGTATGATGTTGATGGATAACAAACGCAAAAGCCAATTTCTTGTGTCTGATTTTGCTTCTACTTTTTGATCAAGAAGGATAGTTTTCAGGCTGAAAAGTGCCAAAAAGAATATTGCTAAGAGGTAACCAAAACCCAGATGAGTAGAGAAGATTGGAAAATAATAAAGCACCAGGAACATAAACGCTGTCAGTGCTTTGGGCCACGGGCCCCAGTTCCTTTATCGATGAATTTGTCTCGAGGATCTTGTCTACCAGGAAACGTGCCCAAGGCAGAGACTCGCAGTTCTGATTTTCGAAAATGAGGAGCAAATTCCATACACTGCACGGAAGTGCGCTTGACATCGTGGCTGGCTAAATTCTAGAGTTAGTTTTCAAAGAGCAGAGACTCCCAAGACCAGCATGGGTTCATCATGCAGACACCATGCAGACTAATCTCACTTTCTTTTTTGTTCAAGGTCTGTAGACAAATTAGGCAAATGCCAGAGATACAGCGTCTGTGGATCATCATATGTCCTCGTTATATTCTTGGGGACAAGACAGAAACGTGTGCCTTGGTGTCAGGACAAGTGTCAGAACTTGTTATTGGCTGAATGGTCATGTCCCACAGGCACTGATTTAGGGTTCCCAAGGGGCAGGAGACCCCTAACGGTATGCCACAGGCCTCTGACTTTGGTTCCAACTGTGCCATGTTTTCATCAGTGAAATAATGAAAAATAATAAAAGCTTGTTTTTCAGATTTGAGGTGATGCTAAACTGAGATGAAAAGTGAGATTATGAGGTACCACAATCATGAGCTGTAAAGCCCCTGACAATAAAGAAGAGAGTTTTCTACCTTCAAAACTGTTAAACCCTTTATTCAAATGAAATCTGATGCAGAAACATACTATGTAAACGCAAGTGTGGAGGAGCTGCCGTCTTTGAAGAGTGAGAGCACACCAGAGCCCCAACCACCAACCTTGCACCATTTCTCTCGCCCCCTTCCGCTGAGGCTCCTCCGTGACCCCTGGGGACCCCCAGCACTCACGAGGGACAATCCAACAAGAAGAAATTTAACAGTCCTATCAAATCTACAAAGGACAGAAAGGCACGCAGCTCATCCTCATTTTTGCCTTTTGAGATTAGTAATAAGGAATTCTGTAGGTTCTTCTGTGTGTGAACAGGTGAAGCAGTGTGTGCACAATTAGGGGAACAGACTGCACATTTCAAATGAAATGATTCTGCAACAATGAGTAACGATGCTGGATAAAGGAAAGGAAACTGAGCAGTGGCACATGTCAAATGACTTTGGGGCTTTACTTTAGAACCTGGAGCTGAAAGGCCATGCCAATGAAGTGAGTCACATGGTCTTTGGTGTCATGCTCTGCTCTGTGGGGCAATCAGCACACCCCAGGGTGCACTGGGCAGCTCTGAGCATTGCATTCTGGGAAGACTAGAGACCAAGTGGAGAGTGTTCAGAATGGCAGAGGGTGTCTCAGAGCCATATCATCATCTGGGGACCCTGAAGAGACTGGGGCTGTGAGAGTTAAGGGGATGTAGAATGGGGATCTGGGAAAGACAGGAAAAGATAGTCATTTTCAAATACCTAAAGGGCAATCAGAATTTAGGTTTGATCTGAGCAGCTCCAGGGAGCAGGATAAGGACCAACGGGTGGGAGACAGAGGCAGACAAATGATGGCTCCATCAGAGGAAGAACGTCCCAATAGTCAGAACCAATTATAGACAGAATGTGCCACCTGGAGGGAGATTAAGGGCCAATCTTAGAGGTGTGTCTGTGGTTCGAGGACCTCTTTGCCGGGCTGCTGTACCCTGTTTCCATGTTTGAATAAGGGATTGGAATAGATGCCTCCTAATTCTGAAAAGCAATGATTCTAAATAAATTCCCATTTATACACAATCCTAAACCTCTCAAACTCCAAACAACAAAAACATCTTCCATAATACTGAGTAATAACAAGTGACATTTATTAAAATGGCCCTAAGATTGCGCAAATTGCCAAAAGGACGTTCCTAAAGTGAGATGGATTACATCTAGGAGAAAGTATTCTAGGGGTGAGTGTCATTAGTTGGTATGCTATCCATGCTCTGTGTGGTCACTGTTCGCCATAAATGATGAGTCTGGATACCCTATTCCAAAACCACATCAAATGCAATTCCTTCCACAACTGCTTCTGTGTATTTCCACAGTAGATACATTTATGCAAACTAGTTCTTAACTAATAAGCAAAAGTACATGTAAACTTATTTTTTAGAAGTTTCGGATCACATAATACTTTTTAAAAACTGCATTTGCCATTTGGATCACATTTTTGCAGTATCTTCAAACACGAAGGATGCTAGGTTGTGATAGTAAGTGTATTCCTACATACACAGCACTACCATCACATTAACATATTGCTCTTGAACTTGACAACCAACACGGCTGAAATCTTTTTTATAGCTCTTAAAAGTTAGCTCTCACACACTGTCTTACCCCCTCCATGAGCTGATCCATTTGTTGATTATATCGCATGTCCCGTGAGGTGCAGGAACATGTGGAGAGGGGCTGGAAAGCTGTTTACCCACCACGATTGGGAACTATCAACACCCCAGTCTCCAGTAACAAGCAGAAGGGGTGTAACTTTTGAACCGTTATTACCCGAGTTGATTTCAGAAATACACCTTGGAGCATTTAAGAGTCTACGGCTTAAGTCACTGCTTATGATTTCATTGTAGCACAACTGTAGGCTGCAAGTTCAGGTTTAGCCATCCTGTTAACTGTCCAGGGATATGTGGACCTGGCCCGGGTCTGACCAGACACCACCTGCAGTGCCACCCAACTCTAGAACTCTGAGAGTCTGTATGCAAAGGTAATACGCTACGATGTTTACAGAGACACCCAGTAGGTATTTAAGTCAGTGCACATGACAGCTATGCCAATACTTACTTGCCATTTTATTTTACTTTTACATCAAAATAAAGAGGCATTATCTGCTTCATAAAAATATTCAGACTTGCCTATATAAAAGATTTCCTCCAGCTTAAATGTCCACAATGGGATTAGTTTTATAAAAGCTGTCATTATGTGATTTATTTTAAACAAAACTCACCTAGATGATGTCAAGCATAACCTAACATTCATATTTGAATGTACCTACATTGTCACTAACTGTGCAACCTTGGCAATTCATTTTTTCACTTAACCCCCTGGCCCTCAGTGCATGTCTGCGCAGAGCAAAAAGATTGCAATTGAGATTTACTTTTCACGTCCATCCAGTTCTGATTTCTGAGGCACATTCACATTGAACAGAGTAAAGCATAGTTCTCTATATACTTTATCCTCATAAATGCATTATTTTCTAAAATTCACAATTGTGAGAAACGTTAGCAAGAAATATGTTCTTTAAATTGCTACTTTTTTCCCCCAAATATACCACAGTAGCTAAGAAATAACTTCAGAAATGGGAAGACTTGGGATTATATGTTCATAATATATAAACAGGTTGATTCTCAAAGGATTCTGGCAACAGACTTATACGCTCTGAAAATACTTTCCACTCAGCTTCCATCACAGCTCATTTGATCTTGTATAATTCCAATATGGAACATAAAAATCCCTGGTGGCAGAGTACAGACTAACTTTGAGAATAAGGACAGATATAAAGACCACAAACATGAGAGACAGACTCCTCTGAAGTTGGAGGGAAAACCTTCCACGATTTTCTCAGTACTCCCTCCCATGCGGTCCTCAATTACTCATCACGGCCCAGTGCCTGCCCTGTGTGGCCACTGTCAAGTCTGTGTCTGAGACTGGGCTGAAGACAAGGTCCCCCCAAGTAAAGATATCTGGGCATCCCTCATTAATAAACTCCGAGAAAGGCAAGCCCCATGGCCAGTCCTGGCATCCAAACCAAATAGCTCCCCAGGACTTACCAGCTGCTCTGCTGGTCCCGTCCTGCCCAGGTGATGGTTCTGCTGTTGGTGAACAGAGGAGTGGCAGGTCGGGGAGCTGGGAGGAAATGTAATTTACTGCATCTGGTAGCAGAGAACAGGGAATACAATTAGGCACAGTGTTGGGAGGCCCAATGGGTTCACTGCCGAGACAGCAGCTCGTCTGCCCTACATAATGGACCGCGGAGGCAGCCACTGAACGAGAGGATCAGGGAAACAAAGACAAGCATTTGCCCAGTGATGGGTATTCAGCAGAGTAGCTGAGGCAGGAGGGATCCTGGCCAGAGAGCGCGGGCCCCAGAACTGCTCTATGTATTAAAAGATTCACCAGAAAGCTCTAGATTCTGGTACAATGAGCTCAAGGGAAAAAAAAAGAGAAGGGCTAGTGAGAGCCATTATCAACTTGATGGGATTGACCAAATATGGGACATCAAACTAGAAATGTGCCCTAAATGGTACTGAAAATAAATTTGGGGTTCAGTCCCTAAAATGGAAATATAGCTTTATGTGCCTGAATCATTCAGAAAACCAATTTTATAGGCATTTAAAAAAACAAGTCTCCAGAATTTATCCCATGATTTCAACACTCCAGGCAGGCGTTTCAGCGGAAAATCCTGAGATTCTAAATAACAACACCCCGTGAACTCACCATTAGCTCAGTTTCAGGAAATGGGGTTGTACAAAAGTGGGGGACCGGCTCTGCCCAGGAAAAGCTCAGGTAGGGAGAGGAGACGCTGGAGGGCACGAGCATCAGTAGGCGTGCCAAAGTATCAGAGGAGAGGAGGAAACCACTGAGTGAGACAAGGAGAAGAATCTCTGTCCCCAAAGAGAAGTGGGAGAGTGAAGGAACATTCTAGAAAGCTGGCTTCTATATGATGTGACTCCTTCCTGTGTCACAACCATGTCCCAGAATCATGGAATATCAATCACTCATCAATAATTGCATCTAACTGCTTACTGCATATCTCCACTGAATATCCCACAACCACCTCAAACTCAACATGTCCAGAGCAGATCTCTCATCTTCACTGCTTCTCTTGTACTCTGTATCTCGGTTCACTGGTGCCACAGTTCACCCAAGATCCTGGGTGGCACCTTCATTACCCCTCCCAACATCCAGTCAGTGCCCCCGCCTCCACTTCATTTACATCTCTGACATCTGTCTCGTTCTCTTGTATCCTTGTCCATACCACCTTAGTTCTGGTAAGTTTCTATTTTCTTTTTTTAATTTCATGCTGGGTAGGACCGTGAAGAGACACTAGATTAGGCTTAGAATTAGGATTAGTTCAGTTCTACCAACTAGACCATTGCTGACTCACATGTGAGTCTGAACAATCCAGAATGTACTGATAAAGGACCATTATGTTCCTAGGACAAAGAACACACTCTGTGGGTGAGAATGAGTAGTGTTTCTCCAAGAGAATGGATTTTCCCATATCAACCATTTGGAGAGAAGGAACAGGAAAACAGTGAGAGGCAGGCAGGCATTAGGTTGGAGCGAGGCTCGGGTTACTGTCTCTCTCTGGGGCCTTGTGTGTGCTGGAGCTTGGACCCTGGGTCCAGCAGACATGAGTGAAGATCCTCCATTGCAAGGAAGGAAGCTGGGTCTTTGAGATGATGGTGGGCTGGGAGATGGCCGCGAAGTAGCCTGTGGGGACCTCCTAAAGCTGGGCCTGGATTTGAGCCAGGGACTCTGAGTATAGCCACATATCTGAAGTTGCATATTATTCTCTGTGTTGAACAGTCCTGCCCGTATGCCTGAAATTAGGTTGCAGACGCTCCTGGCACCACAGGGAGCTGTGGGAAGGATCTGGGCCCCAAACCGGGACAAGGCAAGACCAGAGAGAGCAGCAGCTTGGGGTAGGGAGGGATCACTTACAGAGCAGAAATTTAAGCTGAGTGTTTCTTATTAGCTCCGGCACTGCTGAAATCTTTACTGTCGCTATGAAGAACATAAATAGCCAAAGCCAGAGAAAGAAAATTGATGAAAACTCTCCTGAAAACTCGACTCCTGGGCAACTGAAGACACATTGAGATTTCCCAACAATCAGTATGAAGGTTTTGAGGTGTGGAAGGTTCCAGGCCACTGCAGACTGGGATGGGATGGAAAACCTAAGCAGATAAGCGTCATACAACAAGAGCTGATATGGGCCTGGGACAGACACTGTCCTTTGTCACTTCTGGCCAACGGTTTCATTCTAGCTCCTTGGAGGGTAAAGAATAGAGTTAGCGCTATACGAAATGTATAATTACACAAAACACTGTGCCTATTTAGGGCAGTAAAAACAACCCACCCAACTGATAAAGACTTTGCTATAAAACAAGTGTGCATATGGGGCAGGGAGGAAGTGAGGAAGGATCAGAATACATATGGCCAGGAAATTCTACTCAAGATTGGAATATATTGCTCTTGATTGCCAAGGCTATCATGTAATCAAAAACCATTGGTGACCCAGCCGGACAGTACCTTTATTTCCTCTGACATGCATAGGGTGACTTGCACAAGGTACCCGAAATGGGATCATTACACACGCACACACCAGCAGCCATCTCTGTGGTGCCTCATTAAACCAGGGATGCTCTTGTTGACTATCTGCAGCATCTTTACAGTTATATAATCCCAGGTGGGCCTGGATTCTGTAATCAGCATGTTTCAGAAGTTGGCATTTTTCTTAAGGCATTATTATTCTAAAATAATTTTGTGTTAGTTCTTAGTAACAACAGTTGGTTGATTCCAAGAGAGTCTCGGCAACTTTGCAATCAAATGGGCCTTTGAAATCAAAGAACAGGAAGATAATCAGACATCCCAAACTCCCTCAACTGGACGTGCTTCAGTGTTTACCCTCAGACCACAGGGTCACCTAAACATGGACCACATTCTTGGGAGGATGTGTTCCCTCCTTCCAACTTCTTTCTTTGCCAGTAGATGTGGTGTGACGGAAAGGTCCCCCAGGCTTAGTTATAACCAGAGATGTCACCCTAATCTGGGGTGACAGGTAAGACCACAGAAATTTTTCCCTGGCCATTTCTTTGGACCTGCCAGACTTTTACATCCTCTTAAGTCTGAGCTCACCCATCCTGTCAAAAAGCAACAGAGGACAAAGTCATGAGGGCGATTTTCTCTGCAGTCTCGCTTGTCAGTCATGATCAGGTTTCTTACCACCTCTATGAACTGCCTAGGTGAAAATAGTGGGAAGTAACACAGGAGGAAACGAGAGAAGTTCAGGCTGAAGATGAAAAAGACAGTGGCAAGAGTTTATAACACGGCTTCATTCTCCACACCCCACAAAGCCTTCCCAGAGACATGACATGTAAGGCTCCTTCTCTTCCCCAATTAAAAAGAGAAGTCTAGACAGGTCTGGGTTTGAGAAGAGAAGAGAAAAAAAGAAGTGAAAGCATAAAAGGTCAGTGTGCACCCTTCTGGTATGTGGGTGTTTGTAGGTCAATGTCCCCCACCCCCCTCTCAGCCTGTCACTGTTGCGTTATTGCCGATTATGTGCACTGCGTCACATCTTCCCTGGCACCAGGGAAGCCCAATGTCCTTCCCATGCTGCCACCCCCAATTCCCCAAAACAGGCAAGGCCACCTCCTCAGTCCATGCCTCATCCCTCAAAGCATAGAACAAGACCCTCATTTGGCCACCCTAGAGAAGGCTCTAGGACTGTCATAGGTCGTCTTTCTGGAGTCCCTGCTGGCTCAGCCTTGACTTCTTGCTGCCCACATGTGCTGAGAGCATGATTTTTAATTTAATACCTTCCCAAAGCTCACCCAGGGAGCCAAAATCCAGATCCCCTGCCTTTACTTGCTGGGGAGGAAACATAAAACCACCACAATACCTGATTATATTTTTTTCTTAAGTCAGAAATATCCTTAGTGCAACTGTCTTTGCTAATCCAGAAAAGTACATTGTCCTTCCCGGCATTTTTAAATCTCTTCCCATACATTTCCAAATGACATCGGGAAAACATTGATGCCAACTCTTATTCTGGCTCCTGATCATCTTCCTGGTTTAGAGATTCACCTTGTAAGAACCAGATGAGCAGATGGTTTCTGATCCTTCCAACAAGGCCCAGCGTTCTAAAGCAGGTCAAGCAGAGAGTCAGAGTGAAAGTGGGAATCGAGTGGTTTTCATGAGTTTGTAGCTAAGGTTAGGGGAGCAAAGTGAAGGATGAGAAGCACACAATCCCAAGTTCATCCCCAAGGCCCGAGGAAAGGAGAGAGGAGGACAGGCGGAAGGCCCACTCCTACCAGGATGGGGGCAGGGAAACCAGAGCCCTGCTCCCACCTTCATGTGCTCTGGGCCAACTATCCCCCTCCCAGGGGGGGAAGTTCTGCCCAGCCCTGTTTCCCTGGAAGGCTGGAGAAACTGCAGTTTTCTCAGTCAAAGAAAAACCAGAGGCCTTAGGAAGGTTTCCTGAACACCAGATGATGACCTTCTGATGTGTGTTGTGGCCTGGAGACCTAACCACCAGCACAAACGGGCTCATTCCTGTCAGGGACCTGATCCTGATGTTAGTGCCCTTTGCTGAGCATCTTTTAAGAAAAGCCCAGGCAGTGAACCTTGGGGACTGAATGGGAAGGATAAGAGGCAGGCCAATGGGATAAGAACAGAAAAAGTGAGTCAAGAAACAGCCCTTGAAGAAGAGAGGCAGAGAAGACTCAGGATGTGGAACTCCCCAGTGTCCTGCAAACAGCACTGCTCTTTCTGATGCCCTCACAAGCCAAGACATCACATCTCCTGGTGTGTTAATGAAACCCACTAAGCTGACCGGGATAAACACATTCATCTACAGAGGGGGCAGAGACTCACGCTTACCTCCATCCGTACTGGAGAAGCTCTGTGGAAACAAAAGCAGGGCAGAGCATTACTACACACGTAGGGTGATAATCCCTCACTCATCTTTCTCCTCCAGCCCAGGCCCAGAATTTGACTAGAGTGGGCAGACCCAATGCTCTCTTTCCTTCTGGGAAATTCGTTTGGGATCACAAAACTTAAGGGAAAGGTTTACCATTCCCACTTTACACCGAATTTCTCCCAATAGAGATTTATTTTGCTTATCCAGCAAACACACTTGGTTGGGTTGGAGAAGTGATATCAGAAAATCCCATCTTACAAATAACTAAATTAGACTGCTTTCTCTCGTGGATGGGCACCCAGGGAACCAGGAGTTACAAAACAGAGGGAAGGTCCCGGCACATTCAGAGCCTGCTGGCTCTGTGCATTCTCTTCTCTTGGCTACACGGCACCATCTGTTTGTATAGACAGTAAAATTTCACGTATTTACACTATTTGTATTTGGAATTCATGTCCATTTGATTTGCTTTTGCCTCTGGCCTTTTTATAAAAGAAAGACTTAAAGCCACAGGGAGCAGGTTTAATCTGCTTCATAAGAATTGATTTGAGAATTCTGAGTCCAACGGGAGATGACTTTTCAGGTATTAGGCCTATAAAGGGTTTGGACAGGAGTAGATGGGGTTAATTTAATGACTCTTCTCTGTGATTCCTGGCAGGTCAGGTGGTCCCACACCTGAAGACAGGCCACTCTCAGCTTCTGAGATGGTGCGGGTCCTCACACATGTTGCCCTCATTTCACAGAGTGTGTGGCTCAAACTTCTCATCCATACCAACTGGCCTTTTCTCCAGTTGGCATCATTTTGCTAGTGCCTACTTCCCCCTGGATATCATTTAGGGAAATCATATTCATTCTCTTCACCTTCTGCAAGTCCTTGAAGGATTTTTCCGTCTCCTTTAGTCTCTCTAGGATGATTTGCTCTTTGGCAGATATCTGGGACTCTTCACTCTCTAGCGCTTGGATTTCCTGCTCGAGCCTGGAAAACACACAAACAGAGGACAGGTTACTTTATGGTCCTGCCACCCTGGGCCAGAGAGCAGTTCCTTCCTGTTGGGTGACTTGCTGGCAGTCCCCGTTTTACATTTTGCTGAGGTACAAGCCAAGGTTTCACATTACAGAGCGTCCTGTGTTTTCAGCTTTGCCACTGAGCAAACATTGATCAAAGGACAACAACCCAGAGCTCCTGCCACGAGTTCATGGCCATCACTTTGCAATATGCTTTGGTGTCCTCTTCAACTCTACTAATACACACATTTTTAATTTGGAGGTAGATATTACGTTCTACATAGCATAGAACATAAGGCCTGGAGGAAAACATCTTCATATTCTCCTAGCTATCTCAGAATAAGTGCTCTTCTGTTTGGTCAAAAGATGAAGGGCCAGTCTTGCTCAAAGGATATATGTTTTCAAGAAATGGCAGGTGGCCAGTACCCTTGGAAGCCTGCTGTCATCTCCCTCAGTAGCCTGGTCTCTACTGCCGAAAAAGGGGAAATGGAGTGGACTGATACAACTGCCTCTACTCTTCTGGAACTTTCCTCGGTTTTCACAGCCATCCTATATATTTTCTGGAAGGGAAATTTCAGCACTGCTAGGAGACTCTGGGAATATTCCAGAACAGCAGCTACAGTTATGATTTGAGAGCAATCTCAGCAGCTGTATTCTTTCAATGAAATAATGGTAGGAACCATTCTTTCAATGAGCACTAAGTCTGTGCCAAGAACTGAGCTAAGAATTCACATGGATTATTTTACTTAACCTTCCCAAGGACCCTATGGGTAAGGAATCCCCATTTTGCAGATGAGATCATTAAGGCTTGGTAAGTTTAAGGAACTAGTTTACTGTTGCAGGGCCTTGAAGCAAGGATTCAAGCCAGGACGTCTAACTCAAGACCTACTCCTAACCATTGTGCTAAATTCTTACCACATGGATTCTGCAGTATTTCACATATTTCCTGCCTTGTTAACCACCGAATATATTAGCATACGAGGCTGGCACTGTTATGCAGCAATGCCTTTGGGGGTTAGCGAGGGATAGATGTTCCCCTGGCTAAGGGACTCCAGACTGTTACGCTTCTTGAATTATTTGGTCTGAATTTGTTTGTTTATTCGTTCACTTCTGCTTTTGGCATCTTTCCCCTCTGCCGTGCTGGAAGCTTTGCTGCACAGTCTGTGCCTGCCTCTGTTCCTCCTCTCCCTCCTCCTTGTCCTTTTCTTCCATCTTCTAATCTACCGTTGGGAACTGGTTACCCAAGGCTATTAGACTAAGACCTAAAATAAAGAGTTCGGAATGAGATCTTCTGAGAGGTAGGGAACACTAGCTATAGACACGGATTTACTTAGGGATGCACTGTGCCCTCAGAAGCCTTTTCTGTCTCCTTCCTGGGTGTCAGGAAAACGACTTCTGAATGGATGAGAATTTGCAGCAATTATTTTGAGTTATGAAGACAAACTCTACATCCAATTGTACCCCCTCCAAATGAACACAGCTTCAGATATACTTATTTTTCACTCACAGTAAGAGTGGAAGTCCTTAGAATGACTTACAAGGCCATATACCATCTAGCCTCCCATTAGCATATGACCTCCACTTTTATCACCATGCCTATTTCACTATATGCTTTAGTCAAACAGAACTACTTATTCACCCATTTGTGTGCCATGTTTTTGTCTCCTCCAAGAAACCCATCTCAAACCCTAACCTTCTTGAAGTTTCAGCTCAGATACCACCTGCCCCATGAGGCTTTCACAGACTCACTAACAGGAAATAACAATGCCCTTCTCTGAACATTCATTAGCATATTATTTTGGTTTATCAGAGGTCTACTCTATGTTAGGACGCTGGTTCTCAACCAGGGTGATTTTGCCCCCAGGGGATATTTGGTAATGTCTGGAGATATTTTGGTTGTCCTTAACTCAGGGAGAGTAGAGTTGGTGCTACTGGGATCTAGTGGCTGATGGTCAGGGATGCTGCTAAACATCCTACAATGAATAGGACAGCTTCCGAAACAAAGAATTATCTGGCCCCAAATATCAACAGTGCTGAGGTTTAGTAACTCTAAACCCTGTGTCAGAGTATGCATAAATGAGTAATTTTCCCTACTAGATTATAAATTCATCACAGAGAGGGCCTAAATGCTCAATACAGTCATGCATGGCCAAATGACAGGGATACGTTCTGAGAAATGCATCCTTAGGTGATTTCATTGTGCCAACATCATAGAGTGTACTTACACAAACCTAGATGGTAGAACCTATTATACCCCAAGGCTATAGGGTACTAATCTTACATCATATATGACCAATCCCGTCACGTATGATGGGGCCACCTGTCTGTCGTTGACTGAAACGTCATGCAGCACATAACTGTACACGTATGTGGAATGAATCAAACCAAGTTGCAAAAAGGCATGGTTCAGCCAACATGAGAGCTTCAGGATTTCTAAGATCAGAGTGAATTCTTCAGCAAGCTTTGACTTGAGAGGCTGTGTGTGTGGGCTGAGCTGCAAACAGTCTAGAGGAGAGAGAGCTGAGCCACACAGACATATAAACAGAGAGATATAAACTCCTTTGCTGTCCCAAATGTTCAGCAAAATCTTCTACACATATCTGTGTAAATTATTTCGGGGAGAATTAAGGAAAAGGATATGAGCATGGAATAGAGACAACACACATGGGACAGCCAAAGGATCCAGAAACTGAACTAATTCAATGCGTAGAGGAGCTGCTGGGCCAGGGGTTTCCTGCATAGATTGGATGATAGTACAGGCCAGGTGATTTCTGGGGAGATCTGAATCTCAAAGGACAGAGTACCCCAGCAGCTATTTAGGATTTGGGTAGATTCTGCTCGCAGACACATCTCCTCGTTCCCCCTTCATCTCCATGGGAAGAGCACATATGTCGCTGACCCACTGATGTTGGTGTCGGCCACGTGATTTGCTTTGGCCTCATGGAGGGTGGGATGTGTTTCCCCGCTCCTTGACTTTGGGCTCAGTCTTGTGGCCTGCTTTAGCCAGTGGGATGTTAGCAGACACGACAGAGGCCTGGAATGCGCTTGCCCAGCTGGGCTTGTCCTCATGTGCCTCTGCCAGCACCACTGCTGTCCCTTCAGCCTGGCCTTGGAAAGAACAATGGGGAGTAAACCAGAGCCCAACTCAGAGTCAGAGGCCATGCCTAGGCGGGCCTGCACCTCAAATCAGAGCCACTCAGCTGAGCCCAGCCTTGACCAGCAAACGCTCGGCCTACTCACAGAAGTGTGAGCAAGAATAAGTGATTTTTATTATAAACCGCTCGGTTTGAGAATAGTTTTTCATATAGCACTAATGTGGCAATAGCAAACTGCTGCAGTTCAAATATTTATATATCATAGGCATATATATTATAGGTGTGTGTATTACATGATACATATGTATATATAGCCTAATAATATAAATATATATAAAATATATATACATAAAATATATATATATCCCAATAACACCTGAAGCTAAAAGATCAGAAAGACTATATGCTCTCCCGACTTCCCCCAATCCTCAGGGGAATCTGGAGGGACACAGGGCACCCCTTCATGAGGATTAAGACTGAGAAAATAGAAAAATCTCAGTGGTAGTTGTCTCTGAATGATGGGATAATGGGTGATTTAAATTTTGTTCTTTATAATTTTCCATATTTTCCCAGTTTAAAAACATTCATGTATTTCTTATCTAACTAGAATAGAAACAATAAAATGCTTTTTAAAAACCCCTCCTTGGCTTAGCACTGAGTAGGCAGCATTTCACAGGCTGTGGCCTAGGAAAGGAGCCAGGGCTGCAGCCTCTCCTGTGTCAAGTGAGGGGGTAAATGGCTACATTCCATAGTCGATCTACATTCAATTCAACCAATGTTTCTGGACCTTGTTTGACTGCACCCAGAGCTAGGCACTACAGGGGATTCTAAAATAAACAAGATTGTGTTAAAAATGGCTGACTAATAACAACAACAAAAAGGCTATCTAAGTAACCCACCTCCCCCCGTGAAGCAGCCCCAGGTGGTTAAGAATTCTGTGGGACCTGATGCCCCCTGGCTGGCCTGACGGTCTCCCCAGCCTGGCCCTGGCCCTCTGGGTTTGGGGCTCTCAGCTATACAGTTCAAGTGCTAAAGATCTGGGTCATGATACTGCGTAACTGAGAAGGAACGGAGAGAGAGAGAAAAAAAGAAGCAACGAAACTAGACTTTCGCGATAACAACTGAGTTTCACCCAAAGGGAATGAATGTGGGAAATCGACAGTTTATGTGAGTCTAAAAAGTCAGATCCAATAGCAGATTTCTCTACAAATGCACATGTGGTTTTGGCCAGGTCCTGAGGGCGCTGGACGGCCAGGCCGCTATCTTTATGTGGAAAACCTGAGTCCCAGGCCTCAGGAGCATCCCCCCAAGAAACGGTGTCATAGAGTTAATAAGGGTCATCCTAGCCGGGTTAGAAATGCCACTGTTTTGTAGTTTCATGACTGAAATCCAATGCAGTCTTCCTGGAGGAGCCAAATAGATATTGCTGAGCTAAAAATAAAGAATGGGCAAGCAGTGTAATTTATACACAAGGTTAATCGAGGCTCTTTAGTCTAAGACAGGTGCGCCTAACAGCCCCTGACCAGCTTGCTCAGTTTCTTCTGAGCAAAAAGCAGACTGTAATAGGCTGTGAGGAAAGGTGACACATTGCAGCTGTGTAGGTTTCATTTACTGGAGATGAGGTTGCAATCCTGGCCAAATGGTCTCACACAATCTGCCTAACCCCCATAGACCTTCCCCAGGAGAATACAAAGGACCTAGGGCTCCATGAAGTGCATCGATCATTCTCTCATTTCAAAATCCATCTATACATTCATCCATCCAACTGTATGCGAGCACCTTCTCTCTATCAAGCCCTCAGGGACAGAGAGGTAAATCAGCCGCAGTGGCTGCCCCTGAGAGCTCTTGGTCAAGGGATGAGAACGGCCAAATAGACACATACATTACAATTCAATCCAAAAGAGTGATCATGGAGGAGCGAGGTGTTGCAGAAATGTCAGTTCTGTCTGGGAATGTGGCAAGACTCAAAGCTGCCTGCCCGGTATCTCCTCCCCTTTTCCCCATACTAACAGAATCCCCATTCTGTTGGCGGTGGCAGTGTGCTCAGCTGAAAAGGTACACATCCAGCTTCCATTGCAGATGAAAGGGGCCACAGACAGCTCTGGCCAATGAGATGTAAATAAAACTTGTTGGGAGAGACTTCTGGGGAAGCTTCTTAAAAGGAGGAGAGTTGACTTAAGTGGCCTATGCCCTTTGCTCTTTCTCTCCCTCCTGCCTGGTGAGCGGCCCTGGTGCTAAAGAGATGTATTAGTTTCCAGTTGCTGCTGTAACAATGACCACAAACTTAGTGGCTCACAATATAAACTTATTATCTTATATTTCTGCAGGTCAGAGTCTGACATGGGTGCCACCAGACTAAAATCAAGGGTTTGGCAGAACTGTGTTCCCTTCTGGAGCTCTAAGGAAGAATACATTTCTTTGCCTTTTCCACCTTCCTGAGGCCACCCACGTTCCTTGCCTCATCCCCCTTCCTCCATCTCCAAAGCCAGCAATGGTACATCTCTCTGACTATTCTTCTCTAGTCACAGCTCCCTCTGGCTCTTCTTCTGCCTCCCTCTTCCACTCTTACGAATCCTTATGATTACACTGGACCCACCCAGATAATCCAGAATAATAATCTTCTTATTTTAAAGCCAGCTGTTTGGAGAACTTAATTCCCTCTGTAACTTTAATTCCCCTTTGCTACGCAGCCTCATGTAGTCACAGGTTCTGGGGGTCAGAATGTGGACACCTTTGGGGGACCATTACTCTGCCTACCATAAGGGACATGATGTTAGAAGTGGAACAGTCATCTTGTGTCCACAGGGGCAAGAGTATGCTAAGGATGGCGGAGTGGGCAGAAGGTGAGAACTGCCTGGGTTCTAGATGGCATCATGTGGTCACTACGCCAGCTCTAGATTGTTGGCTCCGGATCTCTTGTTATGCATTTAAGCCACTATTATGACCAAAGCTGAATGCAATGTCCAACTAATACAAGGGATGAGAAAAACTTGACTGAGTAAGTGATAGTTGGGCCTTGAAGGATGCATTCACCAGGTGGAAAAGAGGAGAAAACACGGAGCCGGCCCAGTGGCATAGTGGTTAAGTTCGCGTGCTCTGCTATGGTGGTCTGGGGTTCACAGATTCGGA
Source organism: Equus asinus (assembly GCF_041296235.1). NCBI lineage: Eukaryota > Metazoa > Chordata > Mammalia > Perissodactyla > Equidae > Equus > Equus asinus. Next base: position 34,203,410 of record NC_091799.1, read on the forward strand.
TCCCAGGCACCGACCTAGCACTGCTGGTTAAGCCACGCTGAGGCAGCAGCCCACATAAAATAGAGGAAGACTGGCACAGGTGTTAGCTCAGTGATAATCTTCCTCAAGCAAAAAGAGGAAGATTGGCAACAGAGGTTAGCTCAGGGCCAATCTTCCTCACCAAAAAAAGAGAGAGAAGAAAACATGCCAAGCAGAGGAGAGAGCAGAGGCCACGGCCCAGAATATCATATGTCCCTACTCTCCCCCAGCGGCATGTGGCCTTGCACGGCCTTTTCGGTCACTGCGTACTCTACCCTCCAGTTGACACAGCTCAGCATGATGCCTCAGAGAGGTCCTCTATATTCCTGTCCTTCATCCCCGCAGCTCACTCTGTGCTTTCATTCTCCTGTGCCTCGCCTGGCCCAGAAATACCTGGTCTTTGAGGCCCTGCTGAGAACTTACCTTCCCTTCTCTGCAGTGGGAGAAAACAAGTCTCAAACCAAGAGAGAAAAGAACAAGAGAGGCTGAATGAGAGGGACCCTGGGCCATGAGTTCTCCAGCTACTGCTTCCCATGATCCTCTGCTACACCTTTGCCCTTCTTATTTACAGAAGGCAATATATTTTTCCTTTGCGTGGGCCCCTCTCAGCTGAATTCAAAAGAGGACAGACTAATACAAACTGCGTTTCCAATAGTCTTCCTGTTGGGAGAGGGCCTTGCCTGTAAACTCAGGCATGCTTCATTTTTCTTTTTCCATCAATGATGATGATAATAATTTTAACAGTAATAATTCTACTATTGTTTTTGATAGGTATATATTGCTTTGCACAACAATAATAATAATGATTAGGATTTCTGAAGGCTTACTGTGTGTCTTACAAGCATTATGAGCCTCAGTCTTCACCATAGCCTATCCTATGAAGCAGGAATTCCATAACCCTCATCACACAGATGAAGAAACTGAGACACAGAAAGGTCACTGACTTGCCCAGGGTCACCAAGATAATGTGGGGCCAGGATTTGGACCCAGGTGGTCCAGCTGGAGAACCAGTATTCTTTGCCACTACTTTCAACTACCTCCCCATGACCACCTCCTCTTTTCCCCTCATTTCCTCAAGAATGCATAGTGCAACATAACGTATTTTTCATGCTCCTAGAACCACAGAAGGTCAGGCTGGGAGTGGAAGCCATTGAATCTAACTGCTTTTCAGAAACCTGAAGCCCCTGAACTGTCCTCCACCCAACAGTTAACCTATCTCTGCTTGAAACTCTCCACACACAGGGAGCTCACTACCTTCCAAGGGAGCCCCCATTCCCTTCTGAACAGTGCTCACCGCCAGAATGCCTGCTCCCTCATTGCTTTAGGCAAAGGTCACTTCCCTGTAGCTTTCACTAACTGTCTGAATTCTAACCCTTGGAAGCACAGAGGTCAAGTTTAGCAAACACCATGACTTACTTGCAGGAGCTCCATTCTGGGAAACGGCAAGACCCAGGCAAACAAAACTTACTACCCAATGGGGAGCACTGGTGCTAAGAATCAGGGCTCAGAAGTCAGTGGGAGATGGTGGGAAGAGGAGAGAGGAAAGGGGTGAGCTGACCAAGAGGAAGGGGGACTTCCGGGCTTCCTCATGGAGTGAACTTCGCAGATTAAAAGCTGAGGCGAGTGAAGCAGTAAAGACATGTTCACAAAATCCTTGGGACCCTAGCTGTGCTTCTGAGCAAGACCAGTCTACTCGTGACAATGGAGTGAGTCTTTACCACCTCCCTCACTACCAAGGGACAAGGCGAGGGTCACACACAAAGCTGTGAACAGGCCACACACTGCCGCCCAGCTGACTTGCATTTGAGTCTCAGTGAACTCTTCCAGAATAAAAGGAGATGCTGACAGACTGGCTGAAGGTGCTGAATTCAGACCCGTTCTCTCCTCTTGAACTGCAGTTTCATACTTGAGCAGTCAAGTGGAGTGCCTGTCTGGTCAACCCGCCAAAACGAGAACCTCTGGAAGAATGCTGCTCAGAAGAGAGAAGAGCTGTGCACATCTTTACGTCTCCAGCATAAGGAAAAACGTAAAAGACTGCTAGTTGTTAGCCAATTTCCATCCTCCCCTTCTTTCATGTCAATGCGATCCCTCAAGTTTAGCTGGGCATATGGCCACACAGAATAATGTCCACATTTCTCAGCATCTTTTGGAGCCATGTATAACATATTCTGGCCAAACGGATGTAAGTGAAAGCATTGTAGGACAGCTTCTAGAACCTTCTTTAGCCCTTTCTTCTTCAGCCCTTCCTTCATCCTTCTGTCTGAAATGCACATGTGTGCAGGTAGAGCTCTAACTGCCATCTTGGACTCTGAGGACAAGGAAAGGAGAGGGATAAACTGGAAGAAGCTTGGGTCCCTGAGGAATTCACAGAGTGCAGCCATCAGAGAGCTCTTGACCACCTGCCTACCTGTGGATTTTCACTAGATGGAGAAATAAACATCTTGTTTAGGCCACTGTTACTGTGGGTCTCTGTTACTTGTAGCCACATTTAACCCTAATCAATTAAGACATTTACCACATATTGTTGAATTTTGAATGAATGTTCTTAGACGTATGCTGGGGATGTGGGGCCGTAGCTAATCACGACCCAGAGACTCATTAATGACAGCAGGAGCAGAAGAGAAAAATGAGCAATTGCAAAGTTTGAAATTCATCACAGCTATTCAACTCCTGTAAATGGGGCCCGCCTGGAGCTGTCCTTCACCACCCTCCCACCTCATATTGGTGCCCCATCTAAAGTCTGAGGAGGGAGTGTCCTACTTTTTGCACAATGATAATCATCCACATCTTAGCATCTCTTCGGTGTGCTGCAACTGTGATGTTTGTGTCAGTCTGACTCCCAGAGCCCTTGCAGCTGAATTAACATCAGAAAGAGCCAAGATTGGGCTGTCTATACCCTTTGAGCACCCTCCCAGGCTTGCCATGCAGCGAGCTAATCACCCCCATAAGTGAAGACTTCAAAACAAGTAGCTCACCCATGACATTCAAGTTTCAGTTACATATAGGAGCAGAAGACTCAGTATATGTGGTTCAGAAGTGAGTGTGGTGGCCAGCAGCTGTTAATTTTGCCTGCCCAGGATCCCTGCCACTTTTTGTTTGGGAGCACCATCCAGTTCCTGCCCCAGGAAACAATCTCTCTGGAGTTCCCTGTGGATTTGGTGAAACTACTGAACAGGGGGCTCCACATCCCTGGCCAAGGAGTGGAAATATAACCAACCTGGCTCAACTGGACTGATGCCCAGGAGGAATCTGCATCTTGAGAGGAGACCCAAGAATGGAGAATAATCGTGGGTTAATCATTCCCACAGCAGGATCCCAAAGACTGTGCCATTGGCTCCTGCTGCCTGGGGCCCCACGTCTTCCTGAGACCTGATTAAAGACCCCTCCCTCTATTCTAAGAATTCTTAGCCTCCTCTTTCTCTCTCTTTATCTCTCTATCTCCATCTTAATATCTCTCTATTTCTATCTTCTAGGTAGAGCGTTGGGAAGAATATTGGGAAGAATATTGTTTATCTTCACAGAAATAGATGCTATCAAATTCATTTTCCATAATTCAGGAAGACGGTGCATTTGTTTCTATGGCACTCCCTAAATATTTTTCATCTATGACTCAATTTGCAAGGAAACAGCTTCCTTTTATTTAGATGAGTATGTCTGGAATCACCGCAGATCATTTGGTATTTTACTGTAAAAAAAAGGTTAATGGCCCTTGAATAAACAGAGGATTTCCACTTCTCCTTATGAAAGAACAGGACCTTCGTTGACTACAAGGTGTCGGTGGAAACTCAAGCCCATTTCCTTTTTTTTTTCCCCACGTCATCACTGAGACAGATATACAGCAGAGAAGAGAAGGGTCCCTTTCAGAATTCCGAAAGCATGGCTCACACCCTTCCCCTCGTTAAGAAGCTGCTGGTCACTCTCCATCACCTCCTTCCCAAATCCCATCAAACTTCTTAGCTGGAAGTTCACACCCTCCATGCTCTATTCTAACCCTTTCCAGCCTTACACTTTCTCCTGTGTTCCAGCCAGAATGGAGTGCACGCTGTTCTCTGACAAAGCCAGGAATGACTCCCCACTCCCAACTCCACCCACTGAATACACACCTGATAATCAAAGCCCGAACCGAACTCTGTCTCCTTAGTAAAGTTTTCCTTAAGTTCCCTCAACCTGATGTGTTTATTCCTCCCAAATCCCCACAGCATTTTTAGCTCTCCTAGGTACTTAGTGTACCCTGCCTGGTATTAGAGCGTTAAAAACGCATCTATCCTCCCCGATCTGACCTGTACCATCCCTCTCCCGAGCACAGGTTTATTGAGAGATAGGACTATATTTTATTTAATGATCGTACCTCGTATTCTTGCCTGTACATATTTGTTGAGGGAATGAAGAAAGGCAAAGCAAGAACACACTTTTAAAGGATTCTAGAGTGAAACTATCTTGGAAATGGTGATATTAAATATAATTTTTAAAATCTTGGCTTGGTTTGGCTGCTTTCCCCCAAAATATACTAATTTCAATATTCATTGAGAAAAAAATTGATATTGATTTATATCTTTGTCTATATATACAGCTGGGAGTTAGTGGCACTTTTCATTACTGATTGTGGTGCAATCAAATTTAGTCCCAAATAAAAATGAATGGAAATTTCTCTCTCTGTAAGTTTTCCTTAGCCCATGGAGACCAGCCTCACTCTCCTTTTCTTGTGTGTTTATTCCATCTGGAATCACGTGGCCCGCACCATTAGAATCCATACAAGTTGATTTCTGCTGCAAGAAATGATTTCTAAGCTTGCGCTGAGCATTGATTTGTTGGGTGTGATTCTTGTTTCAGTCTGTTCCACCAGAAATAAAGTTTCGACTACTACATGAAAGTGAGATGAAGAAAGAAGAAAAGCTTAAACCTTTTCTTCCCAAGAAGAGTCTCTTCTTGTAGGAAGAGAAAAAGTCTCATCTAGCCTTCTTACCTCCAGCCTCTGACACAGAGACTGTCCTGTTGAAGGCCAATGCCTCCACCTGTGCCCCTGACCTTGCGCAGATTCCTCTGGGATGGAACTCCATCAATTATTCCCTCTCTCCTGAAGCTTCAACCTCTCTCCCAGATGCCTGCTTCCCTTTAGTCCATAAACAAGAATAAATTCCCTCACACTAAAAATAGGTGAACTTCTCTTGACCCTGCATCCTGTTCGAGTTACTGTTAACTCTCTCTTTCAGATTTTCCCAACAGCAGTGGCCTCTGGCTACTTCAGCATCGTTACAGCCCAATCACCCCTTGGCTTACTCCATTCTGCCTTCTGCCCCCACCACTCTGTTGTGTCTGGTCTTGTTAAAGTCCATGATGTCCTACTGCCAAGTCTAAGGGTTACTCTTCAACGTGAATCTATTGACTTCTTCATTTTTACAAACACTGTGGACCACTCCTCTTCCCTTTTGGAGGCTACGACACCATATTCTCAATATGGGCTCCTCTCTCCTACTCCTTCATTAAATGCTTATTCAGCTCACTATTCTTCTTGCTCGACATTTTATTCCTGGCTAATCATGTCCAGCCTCATGCTTTAATTCCCAGCTACACACTGACATCTACCCAACCTATATCTTCAGAGATAGAGGCTATATCTTCAGTCTCTCTCCTGAACTCCATGCTCTAAATACAAGTGCATTTTCAATGTCTCCATCTGGATGCTCCACAGGTACTCAAACCCAACATATGCAAGATCAAACTCATCTTTCTCCATAAAGCTGTTCCTCCCTCCGGAATTCTTTAGCTCAGTCCCTGGTACCATGACCAATCCATTCTACAAAAGATGGCAACCTGGATGTTATCTTGACCTTTGACTTGCTCCTCTCTGGTAATCATCACACACATATATTAGACACTAAGTCCCGCCAATTTGCCCCACGAATCTCTTTCACATCTCTTCCTCTTCAGCCATGTATGAGCTCTCTCCTTCTTTCTCCTAAATGCCTATAGCAAGCTTCTAACCAATCTTTCTACCTCTATCCAGCCTTATCACTCTCAAATCCAGGATGTGCCTGGACACACCACAATTACACTCCTCTGCTGAAAATCCCTCACAGGCCCTCTGCTATCAGCTCTTTAGTCTACACACTCCAACTCTCATTTACCTCCAGGAACAATGACTTCCTTATAGATCTATGCACAAGGGATGCTCTTTTTTGCCTCAATGCCTTTGCCCATAGACCACCTCTGCCTCGATTGCCCTTCCCTTGTTCTCTCTCTTCCCCGTTCCCTCAGGAATTACTGCTCATCCTCCAAGAATCTGCTCAGGATCATCACTTTCTGGAAGTCTTCCCCGGACCCTTTCGCATGAAGGGGCCCTTCCTCCTTGCTACCATATCTTGTAGACATATTTCTAGCATTGATTTTATTCCACTGTATTTTAGTCACTTGTTTATGGATTTTAAACTCCCATTTGCAAAGTTCTTGAGCATGATAACCATTTCTTCCTTTGCTTTCCTTGAATATGGTTCTAGCATTGAGCTAGCTTGCATCTAACAAGGAACCTGGCTCAGTGAAAGTTCTCAAGAAATGTTGGTTGAGTAAAGGAATACATAAATTGTTCCTCAACTGGAAGTAGCCTCAAGACCCACTCTTTGGCTCAATTCTTTTGGTCAAAAATGATTTTTAAAAGTACAAATTTAAGATAATGACAACTTTAGATTTAGTCAAAAGAACTGGTTAAGAAGAAGCTTGTCTTATTTGCTTTCTCTGAGACAAGATAATGCAGAAGGTAACTGCTGTGTTTTCTATACTTTTTACTCTTTTCCCTAAATACCTTAAATATACCATTTCACCTGACCCTGTGTGTGTATGTAATGTACTGTTCCTATTTACTCTGGGGCGCCCCTAAATAGAACCAGAGGTAGCAGACACACAGATATGCAGGAATTGGGCCAGAATGATGGACAGTCTCAGCGTTTACTTCACGCACCCGGTGACTCTCTCTGAGTTCACCCCTTCACGCAGGAAGCATCTGGGCTTTCATATCTGATTGTGAAACTTGTTTATGTGGCGCATTCCGTTCCTCCAAATCCCTGTTTATTCATTGTTTGTGCCTAAATCCAGCACTCTGTGATAGCTTTCCTGCTGAATTAGAGTTTCCCATGAGCCTCTGTGTGTGCACATCCACACAGCTTCAGCCTCTGCTTTAAAAAATGCCCGAACTGTGATAATCAACATGTTTTTGCCTGTTGTGCATACTGGAGGTTACTCTGGGGAGACTGATGGTGTTTTCAAGATACTTGATTTAATATCTCAATGAGTCATTCATCCACAAAAATTATTTAATGTCCACAGCAGTAGTGGTTAAAATAGTTAACACGTATGGAGCATTTACCATGGGCCAATGTGCTAAATGGCTTGTAAGCATTATTTAATTCTCTGCAATCTGCATAGTAACTACTACTATAATCTGCACTTGACAGATGATGGGCAGGATGCTGAGAGAGGTTCAGCAACTCGTGACCTACCACCAGTACGTGGCAGAGCTGGGATCCAAACCCAGGTCTGCTGTTGCTGGAACCCAGCTATTAGGCTGCTCTCCTTCTAAGAGCAAATGCAACTGCTCGTACTCCAGAGGTTTTCAATATTTTCTCTTTCTGGTGTCGAATTTTGTTTTCCAATGTCTTGACCAAATAGAGCTGTTCTGGTTGAGGCATGAGCAGACTGGGAGCCCCTCCTGCTTCTCCCCCCCCCCCCATCTTTGCCTCAGCTCAGCCTCTCGACAGAACAGAACACGGTTTGGAAACTGCTGCTCTGCAAGAGGAGAAAGAACATCTGGTGTATTACTGGGGCTCCCAGAGTGCCTCCAAGAGCCCTTTGTACACAGCCAGTGCTCAGTCAATGTCTCTTGCAGGAATGTGATTATGGAAGGGAGCATTCCCACCTGTGGCCACCTATAGCCTGGGCTACCATGAGCTGCTCAGAGGCCCACCAAAGGACAAACAGCCCCTCTGGCCTCTGAGCCCTAGAGGGGAGAATGTTATCCATCTGGAAGGTACAGGTGACAGCGTAACTGCCTGAAACAGAGACTCAGAAAGAGGCTGGTCTGGGGAGCTGGGGCAGGGCCAGGAGGCTTGGTAAACCCAACTGGATCATCCTAAAGGGAGCTTCCTCTGAGGTTTTGTTTTTTTCTAACTATGTTTTCCATGCTTGACATTACCAGGTGACAGCTCCTCCTCAGTGGAGAAATTTGTCATCCCACTGGGATAATTCCAAAGTTATTCTAAGAGTTCCTGCTCAGAACAAATCAAGCCAATCAGGAAGCTCCCCCACATGGGCCGTGCCGGCCGATTGTTTCCCACTTGGACACTTCCTGCTATTGTTCTCCCGCGTGTTCTCAGAGGCACAGCCGCTGAGCCCTGCCCCTTCCTCTCAGAGCTGCATTCATGGCTTTGGATGGAGGTGCCCTAGGCTCAGAGATCAGGTACCTGGCTGGGAGAAAAGGGCCTGAAGTGAAAGTAGCGGCGGTTCCTGGCCCAGGTCGCTAGAGCAGAAACCACAGTATTTGGGTGTCGCTGGGTTTGGAAGAGAGGTTTGAAATATTCTGGATCATTCATTAATGGCTTATCAAGCATGTGTTGATCTAGATACAGTGATAGTTGCCTGGTCTCTACATTTAAGAAACTCACCATCTGATGAGGGAGGCAGGAGTTTAAACAATTATGAATCAGTGCTCGGTAGAGCTCAAACTAGAAGTTCAAAATGCTATGGGCAGGCAAAGACCAGAGCTTGACTAACTGCTTAGGGAGCAGGCAGGGCGAGATTTCAGGAGTTGGAACATTCCAGTAGGATCTTGAAGGATGAGAGAAAATGTCAAGGCAGAGAGGTGTTTAGCAGGCATTTCGGGCCAAGACGATAGCATGGACAAAGGGGCCCTCAGGCAGAAATGTGCGAGGAGGGTGCAAGCAAGCGAGTGAGGACCTCTGTAGGTCTGCACTCAAGATGGGAAGAGAGTGACTGGGAGGGGGGGCTCCAAGATGAGATGGCTCTTGAACGCCACACTAAGGAGTTTAGATTTGAGCCTGAGGGCAACAGGAAACCATTTAAGTTTCTCATTTATCTGTTTGTTTCAAGGGAGTGATCTGATCGGCTGTGTTCTAGAAAGATCACTCTGGCAGCTGTGTGAGAATGGACGTGGATGTGTGGAACAGGTGCAGAGTGAAGACAGAAAGACCACTTAGGAGCTGTCCAGGCAAGAGCTGAGGGGGCTGTGCTTGGCATGGACTATTGTGGGAAGCAAAAAAGGATTCCATTTATTGATTTTTGTAATATAACGACATTGAAGGCTTTCTAAGTCAACCTTTTTGCCCTAGTGTGGCCCCACAGGCTGGGCTGACAAAAATGAGTGACACGAAATTGTGAAACTATGAGCAAAAGTAGACTGAGCTGGCCCAGAGGCTAGAGTTTGTGTGGGGTTAATAAGACCCTCAGCTTTTTCTCCCCGCTCCTCTCTTGGCCACTTCTCTGCAATTGCCCAACAATTAGAGCTACCACAAGGCTCCTCTTCGTGGGCAAAGGGAGAAAATACAGCTGAAGCCAGCCATTTCTGCTCCCTTTGATGGTCTATGGTACAGTGTTGGCCAGGACATGAATTCGAACCTGGAGCTTCTGGGAAGCTTCTTAAAATGTTCCAAGGGTTCACTTGTCTCAAATCCACAAGTTCCTACAAGGAAAACCAGCCCTTAGACTAATGAGCTGCATCGCTGCCCTCACATGGCTGCAGCAGGAAAGGCTTTGGAGTAACAGACTAACGGATCATCACGGAGTCTGGGCAAATTCTGAGGCTGCCCTTCTCCCTTACAGCCAGAGGCTGAGTCAACACCGAACACTTCATCCTCCTGGAGCATCCTGCGTGGGCTGTAGGCGCAAAGTGGTTCTGCACTGTCGGTTTCCCCTTGGCACATTCACAGGAGTCCCCCTGGCCTCTCCCTGTCATTTTTCCATCTGAAGATAAAATAGAGACACTTTGTCTTTAAAATGCCAGATAGAAGACCCTGTGGGGCCCTCTTTCAGCGGTGCCCATGGGTTTTGAGGCAGAAGCAGCTACATCCCCCAGCTCCGGCTCATGCCTGCCCCCTGGTGGCACGGAGGCTGGGCAGGTAGCAACAGGACAGCCTCGGTGGAAAGAGCTCCCTGAGCTCTGGGAAAAATTTTGGAACTAAAAAAAAGTTACTAATATTCTCTCTGATGAACTTTATCCCTATAGACTTATCAGCCCTGATTCTGTTTTACAACAGCTTAGTGTATTGAGAAGTCGAATGAGAAGGATGTCTATTTCGGGGTTTTCAAATCCAGAAGGAAAATAGAATTTTCTTCATACCAAGAGCCTGCCAATGAGAACCTCCAGATACAAAACGATTCACAGGCAGGGATCAAAGCCCGGGTCGGACAGCATCACTTAAGCCAAATTAGAGAAGCTCTTAGAAGCAACACGAAAGTGGCTTGCATCAGGTCCAAAGAAGAAGAATGCCCTTTACAATCCATCCAGAGACTTGAGCTTTTAATTGAAGCCCTCTGTCAAAGAGATGATCTGCTTGGCCATTGGAAATGGAAACTCTTGGATATACAAATAGGACATTGTGTTCCAAACTAATAATTTTAAAAAACAATCTGCCTCTTTCTGGCAGTTTGGCTGGTGTAGAAAGGCGCTGGCCATCTTCCTCGTCAGCTGTGGCCCCACCTCTGAAGCTGTCCTACATTGTGTATTATTTCTGGAGCCTGAGGCTAAGGGAGAATTACCTGCTGAAAGCACAAGGAAACCGCATTGCAACACTCAACTGTAACAGAGCATTCGGGGCAGACTAGACTTGTTGAAATAGTTCAGAACCCTCAGCACGGGAGGTCTCATGCAGAGGCCATCAGTGTTTTTTGAGTGAATGAGTGAAGGATCACATGTCTCCTGGGCACATAAGAGAATTCTCATATTCCCACAGAACCCAAATTATCCCAATAATAACAATAGCAGACACTTGTGTAATACTTTAGAGCTTACGACGTCCTTTCACAGCCACTGGGAATTGTTTCATTCCTATGTTAAAGATAAGAAAAATGAGAGGAAGGAAAAAAGAGACATCAGAGTCCAAATGCCTTTCATGCCACAATCTGATTTCTGGGAAGCTTCTCCTGAGTGTTTAGACCAGTGGGAGGCAGCAGGATGTCCTGCAAACGAGCCAGGATCAGGAGGTCGACTAGTCTGCCATCTACTGGGGGAAACACCAGGTAAGCCCCCGACTTTTCTTCGTCTCAGTTTCCTCGTCTGTAAGATGGTTATAATGATGCTTTTGGAAGGGCTATTTCAAAGCCATGAAGATGAAATGAGTTCATATTTAAAATATCTCAGAATGCTGCCTGCCATGGAGTAAGTACTATTTCATGTTTATGTTCTTCCTTTCTCTTCCAGGGCTTTCTAAAAAATTGAATTTAAAGACTATTCTGTTAAACACTGCATGGACCACTTTACAAGATAAGCCAAAACAGACTATTGAATAGGATAAAGTCGAATGCAGCTTCTTAATCATGTGGTTTGTGGCCTATAAGATTTAAGAACAGCCATAGATTCTTACGTTAAACCAATTTTCCAGAGAATGTGAATAAATCCTATCGTTTGAATGCTAACAGGAAAATTAAAGAATGGATTATTGGCTTCAAGGATGGTGAAAACTAAGGTTGTGTGTGTATGTGTGTGTGTCTGTGCATATATGGTAAAAGAAAAATTCAGAAAATCTAATTGAAATTCTCCATGTGGGAGAGGCTTCTGTGCACAGGGGGGGCCATCTAGTGGCAGGAAAGTCATATTCCACTGACTAAGGTAGTATGTTTGGGAATTTAGGCAGTGTCTGGGAGGAAACTGCTGTCACTCTGCATATTTGGTACTGTGTGGTTACTTGGGAAGAGACATCTCAATGTATCGACAATGAAATGTCCACATCCCTGAACACTTTGTTCCTTGTTCTCGAAGGAACAGTACTCTTGCCCTAGTGTTGTATGCAGAAATCTCCAGCTGAGCCACGTAAGCTGTGAACCAAACTTGTTCTATGCTCTGTAACAGGGAGAGAAACTGCTTGAGAAGGTTCAGAGTTTCGAGCCTTCGGGAAGAAGTGGCTGAGACTATTTCAACCATCTTTATTGAGACCATTGCTTCTATAGGAGCCACATGACATAAGACACCATCAATGGGCTACAGTAGGTGTCCCAAAGGCCAATTATGAACAAGCCAACCAGTGACCCTCTGGTCCAGTATGGCCAACACACATGTCCTCCCTACTACTGAAGGCCGGCCACCATGCTGACACGGACCCCAAGGCCCATGGCTCTTCCTGCCTCTGCAAAGCAGCAGGGAGGCCCTGCAAGGTATGCTCCCTCCCTGAGGCTGGCTCAGCACACTTCTCCGGTACATGTGTGTCCCTGGCCCTTCACTTAAGGAACAGCTCCTTCACCCATACATCTGGTATCCCAGTGACCAGGGCCAGGAATGACATCTGGCTCGTGTGGTCAAGCACAAGAAGAGGTTCATGAAGTCGGTGAGGTTCCAAGTGCAGAGGCTGGGCCTTTGTCATCTCAGGAACTCCAGCACCCAACACAAGGAGCTGCACAAAGGAGACCCTGGGTCCCTGTGGAATTGAGTAGGGGCATGCATCTGTCCGCACGCTTGCTCTCCCACGTTCTCCTTTCATCTGGGCCAGGGTAAGCATATACCTGTGTTCTCTCTTGGACAGTGAGCTCCTCCCAGAGCAAATCAATCATATGCATCTTTGGATTTCCAAGTCCAGCCAGGGCCAAGGGCACAGTAAGTGTCTGGAGAAAGACAATCAGGCTCTGCTATGAGGCTGTGGAGCCTTCTACTTCTTCTACTCTGAGTGCTAACTGAGCACTGGCCGAGCAGCTAAATAAGTTCATAGATGCGCTCCACCTATGAATGGATTGAACTCAACAGAATCAGCACATATAAAAGAATTCACTGAGGACATATCTCACCCAACAACAGACTACCAGCAGGGCTTCCCCGGGGATCCAGCTACTTTACTGCATTAAAACGAGGATTTACTGTACCATCTTTCAGGGACCCAGTGAATGTAAAATGAGGGATGGCTGAATTGACTTCACAGTGAAAGAACGCTACTGTTCTGATCACATTCCTCCCATCAACCCTCTGCCTCTGGCTAGAGAGGAAGAAGATCCACAGAGAAAAAGCTCTGCGCTGTAAGAAGAGAAAGACAAAAGGATACCAACAGGAGCTGGGGACCCATTATGTGCCAGGTCTTGAGTAGACACTTTACATATATTAACTAAGTTAAGCCTCACAAGCCACATGAGATCCCTGTTATTGATTCCTGCTTTACAGATGGTTTAAGTAGCTTGCCCAGGGTCCCATGCAATTAATAAGGTGCAGAGCTGAAATTCATCGACCAAGGGCGGTCGATGCTAAAGAACATACTCCGTTCACTGCACCTGTAATAAGCCCCTGCTCAGACTTTTGGAACCCTGGGGGAAGAGGAACCCTCGATTCATGGCAGAACTCTATTCAGGCCTAAGATATCACTGAGATTTAAAAAATAAAAATGAAAAAAGACACAGCTGAGCAGGTCTAGAACTGGTCCCGAGGTTGGAAGTTTTCCTTCACGGTGCAGCAACGCCTCTCCCTGGGAACGCTCCAGAGCCCTGGGCTGCCTCTGCCTGAGGCTTTCTCTGGCCCAGTGTGAGAATCTTGTGTTTTATTTGCCCTCTGGCGTCCTGGTCCATCCTCTCCTGGTAGACTGTCTTCCTCAATCCCGCCCAATTCAACCTAAACTGGCTCCCTGCCCAGTTGGTTCCCAGTCTACCCTGGATTTCTCTACCTCCTCCTTACTTTAATTGTAGAAATGACCAGCGTCCTCGTTTCACCACCGGGTTTATTACAGCTTCCATGCTCTGAAACTTTCAATCACGCTCCATGGCCTCTAGAATAAACTCTGAGTCCCTCAGCTCAGCATTCGAAGCCCCTATGATCTGGTTCCAACTTGCTGTTCTAGGCTTTTCTCCAGAGCAGCTTCTATAGTTAGGTCTGTGTTTATCCTGTCTTTAAAAAGAGAGCAGATCCTGTGCAGAAGGACCACCCTCGCACCAGCCATGCCTGGACCATTGCTCCTGATGAAGAAAGTGATTCTGTGAGAGCAGCAATGGACTGTTTACTGTTTAGGGTTAGGGTTAGGGTTAGGGGTTAGGGGTTAGGGTTAGGGTTAGGGTTAGGCTCCCTGTTTCCATGCTCCTCTCCCCTCCCAGGGAGAGACAACACACCAGATAGAGAAAGAACCTCCAAATGGAGCCAGGCCCCCTTCAGCTGTTTACAACAGGTGGCTCAGCTGTGAAGAGCCAAGTGAGCTTGGTCAGGATGGAGCGTCCATGACAACCAGCTGACATTGCCAGTTAAGCTCCATTCCAACACGCATGTGGCCACAGCCTCTTAATGATTGCATCATCCGGTAAGTCAAGTCCAGCTCTAGCGCTGGGATCTGACTTGAGGCCAAAAGGGGCCAAAGCCTCCCTGGGTCAAGGAAGAGCCCCCATTTTCCAGTCTGGTTATATCTAATGATATCCATGTGCACTGGCTCCATCTCAGTGACAGCCATTCAGCTCCCATCCCCACACAGCCTTCATAGTTCATTTCCTGTGAGCCTGGAATTCCCTTCCAATTATTTGAAGGATACTAAACTTGACTTCGTATCTTTTATTTTTTAAAAATGAAACCATCACTGCTTTAAAAGACTAGCTATTAAAAGTTTTAGATTGGGGTCATAATGTACCATCTGAAGTCAAAGTTAACTCTCTCTTGGTAGTAAGAAATACTTCTTGGAAGGGCACCTTCCAACAGCAAATGTTGAGATTCACGAGCCATAGAATATAAGTCCAGAAGCTTCAGAACTCTGAATACCTAAAGTTGAGGGACTTTGACGAGTTGCCTCCCAATATAATTGAGTGGATTACAGGTCTCTTGAGGGTAGCGATTGTGTCATTTTCATCCCTGTATCTCTAAGCTAGCTTGGCCTCCATAATAAGCATTTGATAAATGTTCAATGAATGAATGAACAAATCTTAGAAAGATTAACCTCTGCCAAATCCCATGGGGATAAAGCCCAAATCCTAAGGCCCTCACTGATCATTCCTTTCTCCGAATTTCTACTGTCTTGAGAACAGGTATGACATCTCTCAGCACCTGTCGTACACTATTCCATCCGTCACACACCTAGACTGTTCGATCCATAAGAGCAGGGAAGAAGACTTCGAGCTCTTTTCTAAAACTCCAATACCTTGCCCACTGCCATGTATGATGCTCAATAATGTCTATTTAATAATTTGTTCCAAATGAGTATTATGTCAACCACTTCAGAGCAATTAGTTGTCAACATGGACATTTGTTCATGACAGTACTTGTCCAGACTTCTAGGTAAATGGAACCATGTCAAGAAAACAATTTCTTTCCTTTAGTTCATGTCACGATTACATGTCAATCAAAGCAATGAAGACAAAGGCCCAACTTTCTGTTGGAAACGCCTATGCAGAGAGAAGCCTTATAAGCATCTACGCCCAGAGCAACTGTGGGTGTGTCATCTGTGTTCCCTTCAGTCTTTTCTTCCTCCTTCCAGTAAATAGGTATCCAAGACTTTTGTGCCAGGCAGTGTGCTAGCACCTGGGGATACAAAACTGAATACTCTACTCTCTTTGCCTCCACAAAGCTGAGGTTGGAGGAGGATAGAAAAAGAAAACAGTTTCATATGTGCTATGATATAGTAAGTTCTGGGCTAAAAATGCCCTTGGGGGATGTTAAACCAGTGTTCATGGCTCAGGGAAAGGGGTATCTTAACAAAGGCCTGAAGGATCAGTAGGAGTTAACCAAGCAAAGAGGAGCTGAATTGTGTTGCTGGCAGAAGGGGCAGCATGTACAAAGAACAAGACACAGAGAGAGCTTGGTACCTCCAGGGAACTGCAGGGAGTGACTAGGGTGGCCAGCAATGGAAGGAGGAGGAGGCAATTATTGGAGATAAGGCCAGAGAAGTAAGCAAAGTTCGTATCATAAAGATAAAGGAGTCTGGACTTTATCTTACAGTCCAAAGGGAATGGGTGAAGGCTAGAAAGTGACATCATCAGATATAAATTTGGAAAGATGCTTCTGGTTGCTGGGTAGAGTTTGGGTTAGAAAGACACAGTGCTGGAGGAAGGGAGACTCGGTAGGGGCTATTGCAGGAATCCACGTGAAAGATAATGATGGCCTGGACTAGTGTCATGCCAGTGGGAACGGAAGAGTAGAAAGATTCTAGAAATATCTGTGATATAAAATTATTGAATAGATATGGGGTTGAGATGGGGAGAGGAGTCAAGGACGATGCCCTGGTTTCAGACTTGGGCAACTGGATACACAGTGGTGTTTTTCAATGATATTAAGAATGAAACAAGAGGGAGAAAATTAGAGAAAGTAATGAATTCAATTTCTGATATGTTGAGTTTTGGGTGTTGGGGGGAGACCCAAATGGATATGGCCAGGAGGCAGTTGGCTGTATGGGTAGCTCTGAAGCAAAAATTGGGATGAAAGAACGTTTGTATTTCAGAAGCCATGGGAACAGATGATATCACTCAGAGAGAATGTGAGAAGTAAGAAGAGCACCAAGATAAGAACCTCAAAGAACCAACATTTCAAGGATGGACAGAGGAAGAGGAGTTAGGAAAATCACTCATGTTGTCATGTCAAGTAAATCAAGGAGAGAGGATGTTTCAAAAGATAGGGAACATTCAGCAGTCAACTAAGGTAAGGATTAAAAAGTCTCCATTGCACTTAGCCACTAAATGTCACTGGTCACTTGGCAAGTGCAGGGTCAGAGGACACGTAGATGAATGGGAGGTGGAGATGCTGAGCATGGACGACTGCTCCAAGAAGTATGGGCTGAAGGAGAGGAAAGAGAGGATAGTCAGTGAAGAGGGGGTATGGAGTCAACAGAGTTTGTCTGAGGATGGGAAGAATATTTTATGACAAACACCTGTTGCAAAGTCAGCTATATGTTCCTAGGATCCTCGAAGTATCGTCTTGTTTTTATTAAGACTCCTAATTTTTAATTTCTAGATTGACTTTTAAAAGGTGCAATAATTGAACAATAAATAGAGGACACATCTGTCAGCTCCTATGAATGTGAATATAAACTAGCTCAGGCAAGAGAGATTTGTAACATATATGAAAGGAGAACCATGAATTTAGCACTCTGCAAACTGTGTGTTCAGGTGGCTGAGGAAGAGAGGACTTTTGAGATCTGTTTCCTCATCTGTAAAATGGTATGGAGAGAAAACTCTGGAGAATGGGGGGTGTGTATGCACATGAGTGTGCAGAGGTAGTTACACTTTTACTTGAAATATTGGGAGCTTGACCTTGATGTTGCTATGATCTGGAGCGGATGTGAAGGATATAATTGTTGCAAAGAGAGGAGGGTACCACTGCTTTTATGTGACCTTTTTGTTCCAATTCTTTTTTGTCAAGGTGTATCCTTATTAATTCCCCCTAGAGAAAAGAGATAACCACAAATAGATTTCATAGGACACAAGTAAATTATTTTTTCACCCTATCAAATTATAAACCTTTCTGGTTTGTTAATGTATTACCTATAATTTATTTTAATGCAAATTCCCATATCCAGTGATTAAAGAACACTTAATCTAAATAGTGAGTGGGCCCCTCCACACCTCTCATCTTACTGAATGAGCTGGGAGAAAACACACTGGCATTTTGATGAGAGGAGATGAGCAGCAAGAGGCACAAGGGTCATTTCTAAAATGGGGATATGGAATCATTCCCAATCCTTGGCCAAAAGAAAAAACAACTATATATCTATACTTACTTTTTAGAGGGAACACAGTGAATATGATTTGGAAGATAATTCAGAATTAAATTAACCCCCCATCTAATGAATGGATATTGAAAAAATCTGGTCTGAGAATCATTCCATTTGCTTGAAGCAAACATGATCTTTGGGTCATGGGAGATAACAGCCAATATCATCATTGCCAGACACTATTTTGAGCATTTTATATGTGTTAACTCATTTCATCCTCTCAACTATCCTCAAAGTATATACTATGAGTATTTCCATTTTACAGATGAGGAAACTGAGGCATAAAATATTAGGTAACCAACATATTAAGTAATCCAAGGAGGATTGGAGTCCAGTGAGAATGCCTGCTCTTGACCCTATACCATTGCGCGTCCCACGGAGGATGCCAGGTTGACCTCAGTACTCTCTGCTAACAGGTTGAGTGGTAAATATGTAAACCTTGTGGAAAATCCACATTTCCTGTTACCAGAATTTTGTATGTAGCATGAGATTCATCTCTAAGGAGTGGCAAAAAGAATTTGGGGCTGATTACTAAGTGAAGCAAAAGATAGCTGGCGAAAATTCCAGTGAGGACATTTGAAAGCCAGTGAGATTAGACCATCTAAAGAAAAGCCCAAAGAGCATCTTAATAATGTTCTTTATCAGAGCTGCATCTGACGGGACACAGGACACATCAGAACCTAAGTGCCAACATCCTTGGGATATGAGGACGTCCCTTCTGACTCTCCCCCAGTAGGGACTGTGCTCTGAGGAAGCCATACTTTCTTCCTGCCTGATGCCATTAATATTGTCATCCATGACAGTGCTGGCCAAAGGAAAAGCCACTCAACTGCCAATCTCTCCTCCCTTCTTTAAAAATAGGAGAAATGTGCATCACTCTGAAATGGTGTAAGGGTGGTCCCACCTGAAGGCGGAGGGATTAACAAGTCAATTGCCAAGGGTCTCTTCCAGCTCTCAGATGATTTCTTTTTAACCACGGAGAGTCTTACAGAACAAACAGCCAAGTTTTACTTCTGTTTTCCCAGAACACATCATCTCTCTGGGCTTCTTCTTATAGCCTGACAAAATTCTTAGGATGCCCCCAGGGAGAGCAAATTTTATTCTTGTTCCTATTTACAGAGTTAGCTGGGACATTAACCGATTTTCTCAAGATCTCAAACCAAGACATCTGTGTGGCTAATATTAAAACATCAGTGTCTTAGATTCCTGTCCTTTGCTTAACAGAGCTGACCTACGACCAGCAGATCACCCTTATGGAAGGTCTGAGTTGTGTTCATGAAACAGCTGCTTCCAAGAAAACCATGTCACTCTGGGGCATTAATTTGCGATTTGGGGTTCCTTGTTAGGGGCTGAAATTTGCTTTTGCATTAGCTACAGCAAAAGAATGGCAGCTCCAAAAGAGCATTGGGGACCTGGGTTTAGTTCCAGGAAGACCCCAGGCTGGCTGGGTCATTCTGAGAGTCCTGTGGTCTGTCCTGGCCTCAGGTTCGTCACCTTTGAGGTGAGAAGTGGGAGGAGGGGCTTATCCTAAAGACCCTTCAAGTTCTTTTCTAAATCTAAAGATAAATGGTATAGAAAGATGATAATGACAACATTTAGGCAAAAAATGTCATCTTGGGGCACATATTCATCTCTCTCCATCTGATTTGCAGCAGAGCTTCTCAAACTCTGTGGTCAAGGACTAGGGTTTTATCCCAACCCATCACAGACCGATATTAGCACTCAGCTCATGACACAAGCAACTCACCACGGGAGTGTGACAACCCCAAACTGGTATATTCAGTGAGACTGGTCCACTGATCACCCACATGGTTGTCATGGTGATGTCAAGTTGCTATTAAAGTTCAAACACCTTACTGGCAATCTTTGTCCTTATGTTGGTAACACACAGTTGCCTGACCGGAAGCAGTCCATGGACCATACTTTGAATAGCACTGGATTTAGCCATTTTTCTCTGACAAAGTAAGTTCCCTAAGGGACTTTCAGACAACCTAGATGATTTTTTTAAACAAGCAACTGGAAAGCACAAAGTTACTTTTTTTTTTTTTTTAATAGCCTGCTGAGATAACTCTAGCCTCTCACCTTATGCAACCCGCTCTGCCCCACCACTGGTCTGGATTCTTCTTAAATCCATCTATCACATTGTCCTACTTCATCTGCCCTTGGAGTTGTTCCTTTTCATCCTCCACTTCAGCTGACAGGCCCTGGGAAGGCCCTGGAATTCCTGCTGAGGGTCTCAAGGTAACAGACAAGAGCTGATCACAGAGCAGGAGGGAACCTGAGAGGCTGGCAGCTGCCCTGGGGACAGCTTACAAGGGCCGCTTTTCACCCTTGTAAGGTAGCAGCCACTCCACTTTCAGCACTTTCAGCGCTGTACTCCCAGCCTCCCTTCCCTCCTCTTCCCTGGACCTCCCAGTGGTGAGGGCTGATGCTTCCAAGCCACCGCCAGACTCCTATGTCCACCTGCCACTGACTTCTGAAAGGGCGTGCTAAGCTTAGGGCACGGCCTCCCTCTCAGCTATTTCTGAAAGTGGAGAGGGAGTTTGGTAAAATCAAAGAATTTTGGGTTATTTATATATTGTACATTGTCACATCACTCTTTCATTTTTATAATAAAAACTAAAACCTATTGGCACCAAGTCCTAGACAGTTCTAAGCACTTTCTAAGCACTTGTGTATATTACTTTGTCACCACTACCCAATATAGTTTGTCTCATTAATATTACCTTCTTTTTGTAGAAGAAACTGAAGTAGAGAGAGGTTAAAGGAACTTATCCAGGATACACAGGCAGTAAGTGGAGCCCCTGGACTTGAACTAGTAAGTGTAAAGCTCATGCTCGTGCCTATAACCATGGCCCCACATTGGCTCTGGACATAAATGTTGGTTTGAACCTCATGACAATGTTATGGATGATCTAAAGCTGATGCAGATCAATTAAATTAAAAAATATTTATTGAGCAACCTACTAGGCACCAGGAAGTGTTCTAGGCATTTGGGATACCATTAGTGGATGTAGTGTGTTGAATGGTGGCCCCTAAAAAGAGATGTCCACATCCTAACCCTGGAACCTGTGAATGTGACCTTATTTGGAAAAAAGGGTCTTTGGAGATGTGATTAATTAGAGGATTTCAAGACGAGATCACTTGGCATTATCTGGATGGGCCCTAAATCCAATGGCAAGTGTCCTTATAACAGAAGAGGAGAAGACACAGAGACAGGAGGAAAAGCTATATGAAGATGGAGGCAGAGCCTGGAGGAACACCACAAGTACAGCCAAGGAACACCTGGGGCCACCAGAAGCTGTAAGAGCAAGGAAGGATCCGCCCCTAGAGCCCTTGGAGGGAGCACAGCCCTGCTGACACCTTGATTTTGGGCTTGTGGCCCCCAGAACTGTGGGAGAATAAATTTCTGTTGATTTCAGCCACTAAGTTTGTGGTCATTTGTTACAGCAGCCTCACGAAACTAATACAGTGAGTAATCAATAAAGTTCTTGCTCTCACGGAATTGACATCCTAGTCAGGAACAAACACAATGTAATGTAATGTAATGTAATATAACATAATATAATGTAATGCAATGTAACTAAGAAAAGAGAGTATCATTTGCCTAACAGCTGAGAAACACATTCGCCTCCAACATTGCCTTCTCCAGGAAGTGTCAGCTGCACTCCCTAATCTGAGTGCTCAGTTCCCCTCCCCTGTATATGCTCTTGTAGACACTTTTTGAATTTCCATGATAGGAACGTTCCCATTTTCTAATCAATGGATTAATGTCTGTGTTCCCCAGTGGCCTGTAAGAAGCTTCATCTCCAACCTCACCCAAGATTATTTAAGAATGGGAAGAAACTGGGAATACCATAATGACCAACAAGAAGGAGGCCAGTGGAGACGAAGAAGGGAGCAGGGCCACTGTACATGCTTGTGCAGCTTATTTCTGCCCAAGGATGCTGGCCGAGGGAGCAAAGGGGACCAGAGCCCAGCCAGTGGTCTTTCCAAGTGGTGGCCTCATGTGAAGCTGCATTTTCTAATTTGCACAAAGGATCCATGTAGCCCAGCAGTGGGCCTGAATGCCACTGCTATTTAGAGATGTCAGTCCTTCCAGCCAGAATCTGGCTAAGGTACCAACCCTCATGCCACAGAGCAGGGCAGTGCTTAAAATCCTTCCTCTAGGCACCCAGACTGGGGCGACAATCTGACAGATTGTTGGCAGAAGTGTCCTGAACCCTCACAGATATTCTCTATGCATTGGTGACATTCAGGTATTATCCACTTTTTTCCTTTGCCTTTCTTTTTTTTTTTTTTTTTAAAGATTTTATTTTTTCTTTTTTCTCCCCAAAGCCCCCCCCCGGTACATAGTTGTATATTCTTCGTTGTGGGTCCTTCTAGTTGTGGTATGTGGGATGCCGCCTCAGCGTGGTTTGATGAGCAGTGTCATGTCCGCGCCCAGGATTCGAACCAACGAAACACTGGGCCGCCTGCAGCGGAGCGCGCGAACTTAACCACTCGGCCACGGGGCCAGCCCCTTCCTTTGCCTTTCTACAATGGGAAGAACAAATATGAGACTCCAGAATCTCTGGAGTGGGTACTATTCCAACAGAGACTCTGTTTCAAAGGAGATCAACAGGCTAGGCAGTGAGGCATGAGATGCTTTTGGTCGGCAGCAAGCACAGTGGTCTTGTCATTTCACATGTGGCTATAGGTAAGTCGTATTTAGGCCTCTATTCCTTAATCCTTTTTTTTTTTTTAACTGCATCAAAAAAGATTTTAAGATTAATAAAAATGAAGAGGAACACAACATAATAATAAAAGGAACATTCAAACAAAAATATATAATAATAAAGGCTAGGCTTCAAATATGTGCCAAACAACACAGGCTCTGAGGCAGACCATATTTTCCAAATCTGGCTGCAAAAAATATTTCCCATCCCACATGGTCTTCTGCAATGTGACGTTCCACTCTCATCAAAAGGTAGAGTCTAATTTCCCTCTCCTTGAATCTGAACTGGCTTTAGTGGCTCAGTGGAAACCAATAAGACACAACAGAGGTGATGCTACGAGACTTCCCAGGGGCTAGGACAGAAGTCTTTCAGCTTCCACCTGGGTCTCTTGCAAGGTTCGCTCTCCAGACACGCTCCCTTGGGATGCTCCTTCTCAGAACCCAGCTGCCATGCAATGAGAAGCCATGCCTGTGGAGCGGCCATGTGGAGGGGCCCTGGACATTCCTTTGAGTCACTCCTAGTCTCTCATGTCAGGTGCTAGACATGCAAGCGAAGAAGGCTCCAGGTGGTTCCAGCGCCCAGCCCGTCCAGTCACCCCTGGCCATTGGTGTCTTCCCAGCTGAGGCCCCACACGTTAAGGAACAAAGACAAGCCCTCCTCCTTGTTCTCTGCTCAAATTCCTGACTCAGAATCCATGAGCACAATGAACCTTAATTCTTCATTCTGCAAATATAATTGCACATATGCTCCAAATGTGCTAAAAATAGTTTCTCAAAAAACGGATGGGCATGAGGATGTAGGCAAATCCTAAACCCAATTTGTCTATTACTGGATACCCCTTCCCTCTCATCTGGCCTGAGATCCCCACTGTTAAGGTTTACACCTTGGGTGAAGGGATCCAAAGAATTCTTGATGGCAGAAGTCACTTTTAGGGTAGGAGAAAGAAGAGGGACGTTTCTTCTAGTGTCCTTGCATGAGTTTGCCGGGGAACTGGAATCCTAGAAGCGGAGAGGGTTTGTGCATCTTATCTCCCATTTGCTGCCTTGGAGAGCTCGAGGCTTGCACCAGAGGGAGGGAAAACCTGGAAAGGCCAGTAGGAGCAGGCCCTGCAGTGACAAGTCTCAAGCAGCCTCAGGTCCCACAGAACTCTTCTCTGGGGCATAAGCAGTGAAAAGAGGGGAATACAAAGTGGGGTTGTGCCCAGGAGATCAGCTTGGCTCCAGGCCCTGGTGATGGAGGTGTCAAGTCAGCCTGCCTAGGCATGTCTGCTTCCCATCAAAGCCTGCCTGGGTCCCCATGGCCACTGGACCACAGCCATCAGATTCAACTGTTAAGGCCTCCATGTTGTAAGACCATAGACTGTCCTCACTGGAAAGGACCTGAGAGACCATCCACTGTGTTCAGAATGCACCAGTTGGTACATAATTGGTGAAAACTGTGGAAGAAAATATCAACAGGGCAATTGTTGTTTTTGTCCCATCAAGAATACAGAGGGGTTAGAAGTGACCACATCACAAGCTATTGAGGCCGAAAAATACTATTTTCAAAGCTTTTTGTAGCGGGGAAACTTGAGGCATGGCAACCATAGGCCAGAAAGCCTGGGACCAGCTCTTAAGAAAGTTGACTTTGGGGGCTGGCCCAGTGGCATAGTGGTTAAGTTCATGTGCTCTGTTTCAGTGGCCCAGGGTTCACTGGTTCAGATCCCGGGCATGGACCTACACACCACTCATCAAGCCATGCTGTGGCAGCATCCCACATACAAAATAGAGGAAGATTGGCACAGTTGTTAGCTCAGTGATAATCTTCCTCAAGCAAAAAGAAAAAGAGGAAGATTGGCAACAGATGTTAGTTCAGGGCCAATTTTCCTCACCAAAGAAAGAAAGTTGACTTTGCATAATTCGTTAAATATGGCAATTGTTCAAAGGGCTGGAAAATGCAAGCATTTCCCAAATATGGTTCTTTCGTGGTCTCAGTGTACAGATGAAATTCTCCCACTATTTTCCTAGTTCTGGACACTTTAACTCCATTTACCTAACCAATAAGGAGGTGGTTATAATGGAGCCTACAGAACCCGAGTAAGGCAAGATGCTTGGGATACATCTGGCAGTAGGCTCTTCCACTACTGCCACCAAGAAACTCACATGCACTGTTGACATGCTTGAGTGCAACTTAAGACTGATTGCTCCCTCATCTGTCCCAGCTTCCAGAGCTGACTACAAACCAAATGCAACGAGGTTTCAGAGTTTCTGAAGAGGGACTTTTCTTCGTGGTACCTGAGGGACAGGGGAGGGACCAGAGAGCTGATGGAAATGGCAGGGAACAAAATTTTTATCCCAAAGGAGGATTTTTTGTAATAATGAGAGTTGTTCCAGTGTAGACTTGGGTATTACTTTGCAAGGAAGTGAGTTTCCTGTCATTTTCAGCCTTCAGGGAGAGACTGTCTATTGACTCCCACTCACTGGGTTCATTGCAAATTCAGGCCTCAGATAGGAGTTGATCCAGACAACACCTTAGTGATACAGACTCTAAGATTCTACAGCTTTACGAGCTGTCATAAAATCACTGCCTTTGCAAAATCGGTGCAGCAATGGGTGTCAAAAAAAAAAACAAAAAGCAACCATTTTTTTTTAACTCAGAGCTGACTTTCATGCCTCAGTGCTTGAGAGAAGCCTCAGAGAAGCAACTGAAACGCTTATGTCGTTCTGCACCAAGAATCATTAATGTTATCTTCATAAATCTTTTTAGGGTTTTGTATTCTGAGGCTGGTTATGGGGTGATTTTCATCTCAGTGTCAACAGCTGCAATCCAGGCTTTGAAGCAGTGGTTCTCAACCAGGGGCTATTTTTGCCCCCAGGGGACATTTAGCAATGCTGGGAGACATTTTTGATTGTCATACTGGGAGCGGGGTGGTGCTGCTGGCATACTGGGTAGAGACCAGAGATTCCGCTAAGTATTTTGCAATGCACAGGACAGCCCCCTACAACAAGGAATTATCCAGCTCAAAACATCAATAGTGCCGCTATTGAGAAACCCTGCTCTAGAAGGATGGAGGAGAAAACAATAACAATAGCACTACTCTTACTTATTGACAGCCTACTGTACTTGGTACTTCACAAATGCATGTGATCTCGACACATTACATCACCTCGTTAAGGTGGGCACTGTTATCCCCAGTGTGCAGGTGGGGAAGTTAAAGTCCAGAGAGGTGACATGGTTTGTCCAAGATCGAACAAGTCATAAACGCAGAACTGGGGCTCAAACCAAGGTTTGACTCTAAGGTCCAGGTTTGTAAACAGTATGGTATGCTGGGAGCCCTTTACGTAACCACACACCGATTGAGCCAAAATTTAGGCTGGATACAGCCACAAAAGTGCACCCGGGAGCAAAGGGCTTCAGAAAGAGACGAACCAAGCCCCGAATGGAACCTGCACTTTCTGAACGAACCTGAAGGGGGCACCCTCCCGAGTCAGGATGACCACTCCCAACAAATCCAAGCCCAGCCCCTCTGGGGTCTGCACACTTGCTACACTGCTTCCTGAAGAGGCATTTGTGGGGGCTGAGGAGGGAGGAGCATGCTACCTGTCCATCCACCCCCTCCATGAGGTGAACTTTATTTTAGTGTGAGTTCACTGATTATCACAGGTCTCAAAAATTTTTAGCCGAAAATAACAACTTTCGCTGAGATTTTTGAGAACGCCCTCTGGAGTTAGGCAGAGCCAAGTTCAAACACTTGCTCTTTTCACTTATTCATGGGGTCATTTGGGGCAGCAAGTGACTTTCTCTCCTTAAGCCTCAATTCTCCCAACTGTATGATGGGCGTCATCATCATCACTGCTACTTCATGAAGTGTTATGAGGATGAAATGAGAAAACTTATGAGCCAGATGGAGGCCATAAAGCTCGATCGGTACCCAGAACAGAGTAAGAGACCAATGAAAATTAGACGATATACTGATACCACTATATCTCTATACGGTTGATAGTATACATCATTTTATTTTGGTGAAACGAAAAGAAGGGGAATGAGAACAGGGCTGAGGGGCCGAATGTGGCTGTGTCGGGTGGGGCTGGGCTGGGCATGTCCAGATGTGGAATGCCCATGTGGGATGCCCCACACTCCACAAAGAACAGAGCATCTTGGAGTTAAAACTAGCAAGCAGGAAGAGCATAATGAATCCCGAGCAAGTGTCCTTTGTGATTCCAGTGAACATTTCTGTGGTTGCCTTTTCTAGATAAGTTATTTGTGGATGACTGTCATCTTCTCAGTTGCCAAAAATCCCATAATATAACACACACATGTTGATGCTGGATGCGCCAGTCTTCTGCTTGGAGTCTCTTAACAGACTTAAAATTCAGTGAATTCTGGGATCCATCAGAGACCCCCCGAGGCAGTCGGAAAATCTTGAGTCAGAAGCAGAAATGAAGCAGTCCACTTGTATCTTGAATTTTCTTTCTAAAAAGCTGCATGGCCCTCTCTGAGTTAGCAACTGGGATTTCAATATTTTATTCAACGAATATTTGATGTGACATATTTTACAACCAACAGCTGTTCGGATGAATTAGTCACCTCTGTGATGATTCTGTTACTCACACACAGGGCTTTTGTTTCCTGGAACTTAACCTCTTTCCCCAATTCTGGCCTGTCTCCAAAACCACTTCCTTTCACAACAATGACATTTCTTTGCACAGGTGTATTTGTTCAGAAAAGGGATCTCTAGCCAACTGCCCAAATTAAAGAATCTCAGAATACCAGAGTTGGAAGATCTTCAGAGACCTTTCACTAAAGAGATGAGGAAACAGAGACCAGAAAGACTGAGAGACTTGCCCAAAGTCACACAGCAAATTATCAGCAAAGCTAGAATTAATACCCTGGCTTTGTGACAGCTTGTTCCACTTTTGTTTACTATCCTATGAGATTTCTCATCTTCATCAGGGTAATTCCAAGGGGCAAGGAGAACAAAGTTTTCCCATGTTTCTCACTAATCAAAAAAGTTAAGAACATTATATTTCAAACACTTGAATAAAACCTGATGAAATTAGAAAGAGAATCTTAAGCGGGAAAATCACAAGGAAAACCACAAGATTTGTTGATTGGAGCAGACATGAAGTAGAGAAGGCTAATGTGGATCTCATGGTCTAAAATCTCCAAGAGCATCAATGTGAGGCCAACACATAGCTCCCAGGGACCCATCACACACATATGACAATGGTTGACAATGGGCCCAAACTAGAAAACCTTTGGGCTTCTTCAATATGGTACTCCAAAAGGAAATAAAGCTTACAGAAGATGTGACATTCGAAAGTTTTTTAAAAAGAAAATTAAGAAAAGAAATCTGTGTACATATTTTGCTTTCAACGATCCTGACCTTATTTAGCCTATTTTACTTCTGGTTTCCAGCGAGCCAAGAATATAATGAACAGACTTGGCCATCGTGACATCGCCCAGGGAAAAGTTGTGCAAAAGAAGGACAATCTATCCCTTGTAGTGACCAGTTCTCTTCTTTCTTTCCTGCCATCTTGATGTCATCACTTCAAGGCTACAGTGCTCTTAATTTCAGCCAGAAATCTTTGAAAAAGAGTAGAATTTTCTGGCCTTTGGGAAAGTAACCAGCTTTCCTGACCTGGATCATTTTCAGTCTGGTAAACCAAAGCTGCTCCTAATAAAGTTCAAATGAAAGTTTGGCTCCACTGTGGGGCCTATGGTGGCGAGACCGTAGCTTCAGGCCAGAAAGAAAGCTCTAGTCCCACCTACAGGCACCCCCAAAGCAGGGTTCAAATTTCCTTAAGTCAATGCTCGAAGGCTCAGAATCAGTCTAAAATCAAGTGTCAGGGTTGTCTTTCTTTATTCATTTGTGTGAAATCAATTTTCTTATAAACACTATTTATTTCCTCATCTCCTTTGGGGCTTTCTAGGTATTAAAATATGATTTCATTTATGGTTTATTGTTTTTACCATTCAACAATCATTCTTGAATATGACCATGAAAAGAATTATCTGGAGCACTCTTTAAAAAACATAAATTCCAGGGCTCCTTACCTGGATCACTGAATCCAAATTTCCTGGAATGAAGCCCAAGAATCTGTATTTTAAAAAGTGTCCCAGGTGATTCTAATGCCCAGGATTTTAGTAGTCTAGTTACATTTCCCCTTCCCGTCTCCCTTCCTTCCTCTCTTCCTTCCTTTCCTCCTTGTGGCTGCCCTCAAAATCTAAGCACCACATATAATGGTTTTGGAAGAGAGGTACGATTCTCAGTTCCAAACCACCACCAGTTTGACAAGTAACATTTTGGTAGAAACATGTCTATAAGCCTGGAACTTCCTGTATGGCTACTGGCACTTAAAGAATTTTAGGATCAGAATTAGAAAGGTGGTTGTGTTCTTTCTTCTTGAAGATATCTAGGGAAATAGACATGCATCTAAGTGCAAATTCTCATGCTTTATTTGAGGTCTTTATCGTATTCAGAATGGCCCAGACATAAAGAATGAAGATGTGGCCTAAACCCTACACACACTTGAAGTTCTGAGTTAGGTTGCTATTATCCTTTCTTTTCCTAAACTAAATGGCCCAAATTTCCCTTAATGTTTCCTTGTAGGCATTCTCCCTGTCCTTTGATTACTATTTTCTACTGCTCTTTCACATTCTTCAAGCTACTCTTGGTTCGCCAACAGGGACTAAAATACCTTCAGGGCATAGCTGTACTAATATACTTTATAGTTTGAAAACAGCTCATACATCCCTTTACAAGAATCCAGTTTATTGCTGGGGAGTGACTTAGACTAGTGACCCAACTCTGAAGATCTACAGACTAACGTTCTGCTTCAAACAAAGAAAGTTTCCTTTAGAATTCCTTTATTTAGTGGTTCTGCTACATCTGAACTGTAGACAGTTTCTGGGATTCCTATTACATAAAGATCAGATTCCGAATTTGATCTCTAAACCACCCCTATTTTCTCTTATTCTCTCCTTCTTTTCCCTCTGAATTCCTGAGTTCTTCTAGTTCATCTTCTTTCTTATTCGTCGGCTTTTCTGTACTTTCCCTAAGGCTGGTCTGTTTTCCCTCAGGCTTGCAGTTTTTCAATTGCACAGTCATGCTTCTGGAAGACGGGAGTATTAGCCCCCATGTCCTCCTTTTCCGGAATCTGTGCCCTTTGCCACATTAACTCAGAAGTTCCTTCCGCTGAAGGTTGACGCTCCGTCTCCTCCCCTTGGCTCTGGGATTGGCCGTGGACTGACTTTGGCTAGTGGCTCATGGGCAGTTCTGAGCCTACGCCTCGGTTCTGCTCAGCCCTCTTGCACTTCTGCCTTTGCCATAGAAAGAAATTGTCGTGGTTAACTCGTTAGTGTAAGGAAAGCAAGAGAAGACTCATCTAACCTAAGCTTAGAGTCACTTAAATTAGCAGGGCCAGGGCAGCCAATCCACACAGACTTCGTAACACTGTAGGATGCCTATGTTTCCAATGAGCCTTTAGAGCTGTTCAAATGACAATGACTGAGAGAACTACACTATGCTGGACTCCAGAAGAGTGGCTTAGATGACTGAGTATCCTTTAAGGGAGGAGGGAAGACATCTCCTTTCTTTCCTTGGGACTAGAGCTTAAAGATGCTGAACGTTGTAGTAGAGAAGATGCGAGGAAGATGAGGGGAAGCAGAAACTGATTCTGGGGCAGGAAGAAACACCTCTCTAGGAGGCCCCGAGGAGGAAACGATGCCTACCAGCAGCCCTGCTCCTACAGAAAAGCAGGTCCAGAGAACACAGCTCATCCCACAGAAAATGACTGTGGCAGAAGGAAATGTCCCTTGAATCCAGGCCTCGGCACCTCCACCTCTACCCCCAGGCTCTTATGATCTCTTTCCTTCTGGCTTGGGAATCTGTCTCTTAAATGGGCTCCAAGAGATTGCCTGCGTACATCGAGTGAGCTCGTTATCCTGTTGACTCAAGACATAAAAAGACATTTTCTTTATTTTTCTGAGTATGATCACTCCCACGCAAACAATAAACCGGCCCCTAACTCTTACACCTCACTCCAATGGTCATTTTAGCCAAAACTGAGTCTCGATTTAAGACCCTCCCTCCACGTGGAATTGTTCATCCCGCAGGTGAGAGTTACGACCTATGGGACCAGAAGAACAATATATTTGTGATCAAGCCAGAGTGAAACTGCCAATGGCATTTTCCAATGCCATTTAAGAAAAACAGACAAGGTCATATAACTAATTTTAGCCTATTTTCCAAATCCTTTCTGCCTCGCATCTATAATAAGGCCTACTAGAGGAAATGAATGCACATCAGGCTCAGTGAGAAAAGATATCCAGTTGTTTTTTTTTTTAAAGATATCCAGTTTTTAAAGAAATGATTTTAAATGATTTTCTGCTCATTAGCGTATACGCTGTCTCCCTTCCTGTCAGAGGTATTCTCATCCTGAAATTCCTTGAACTCCTCAGTAGCACATGACCCACCCAGAACCGGACCCGCGGTTCTTGCTGTGAATAGACGGGGCCCAGGCCACTTGATTCCCAAGGTCTTGCCAATTTGGACTGGAGAGTTCCTGTGTCAGGCAGGGGTCCCCCGATGCCCAGTGCACTAGGTCCCAATTCTTTCATTCAACAAATAGCTAGGGAGCCTCTGCTTTGCGCCAGAGCCATCTGTTGTGATTATGTAAGAAAGAGGCAGGGAAATGACTGGAACTGTGAGCACAAGTAAAGACAAAGAGATGCTGGATCGTGTCAACTGTCACTGCAACTAAAAGCACCATGGACCTGCCGCTTTGAGACCTAAACAAACTTCCTATGAAACCATTTCTCAGAGCTGCCTTTTCCTCTCCAATTTACTGTCAATATTTCCAACAATCTTTGGCTCCTCATCTTGTCTAAGATGCAGCAAGAAGTGCCACTGCTGAGGAGAGGGAACCCCTGAGGCTCAGGTCTGAGTGACTTCCACCTGCCCCCTCTCATTCCTCTCTTCTGGGTTTCTAACAGGAAGTCCTGTCATCAGCGGTCCCGGAGGAACTTGTCCATACAAGCTGGATGCCAGTATTTACAGGATTAAAATTTTCTTCTTCCAATGCCATAATTGTTGGTAATAGTTCAGCCTTTGTCTTTGTATTTGAAGACAGTGTGTGTACACATACATGTGTATATATTTGCACACACGTGTATGTATATGCATACACACACACACACACCCCATACACACTTTTTCTTAGCCAGTTTCTCCCACAAGTGGCCAAGCTGCTCTGAGAACTATTAAAGGGACATCAGGGTCCAAGCAGGGTAGGGACATAGGACTTTGGGGCTTACACTGGGTCTGCTTTTCCCTTTGGTGACACTACTGGAGTCCCCTGGGGACTCTCTCAGTCTGTATTCACCCTGGGGTACAAACAGCTGGTGGCAAGTTAGCACTACTCTTTGTATTCTGAAAGAGCTCATGATGTCAGGAGAGAGAGATGAAGCTCTGACGGTGAGAGTTCAGGCAGAATTTGGTGGCATGGGTGGACTGGGAGATTTGGTTCTAAGGCACCTACACTCACCAACTTCCACCCCTACGTCATATCTCTGGCTGGGTGTCCTGGGAGCTGGGGTGACTGTGGTTCTCAAGCCAAAATCTACATTTTTGCTCTTGCAAGAGCCTGGACAGCCACTGGCCACAGGAAGGTCACTTATCTCCCAGACTCAAATGTTCAGAACTTGGTTGAGAACCATAAAGGAAGCGACCCACCCTGTGCACAGTGAAAGCAGACAACCCCAGGTTAATTTCTAGCACCCAGGCTCATAACCCCAGGGGTGCTCATTCAGCACTTCTATATGACACGTTTCTATTCCAAGACCCTTGGCTACAGTTTTCCATTTCAAATTGATCAAATGTAGCAAGTTTGAAAACAGACCTACGACAGCAGCAATAACAGCTAACAGCCGGACCCAAAGGAGGAAAAAGACAAAAGCTGATGGAAGAATTTTAAAAGTGGCATTTGGTGAAGGGACACGCTGCTTACAACACCTCATTGGTCCATGAAGGCGTCACTGTACTATATGAAAGCCCCATACAATAATTAGTACTCAGAGTAATAACTCTGGGTATCTGGAAAAGTTTAAATGATATCAGTGTATTCTGTTTAGGAAGATAATTCCAAAGCTCTGCAAAAAGCTGACGGCATGGAGAAAGGCCCCCTAGAGGAGAGTAGTGGTTACTGCGGCGTAAACCACAGCGTGGGGACTCCGGGCTGGAAACCACCTACCTCTGAATGTTGTCTTCAAGCTGTTTGACTCGGAACTCATCCTCCTCAGACTGCCTCCTCCTGGCTTCCTCCTCCTCGGCAGTTCCGGCGGGTATACCCTGCAGCAGCCATTTTTCCCGAAGCACTTTGGACTGTGGGAACAGCGAAGAGAACAGACGACATGATACCTTACAGTCCACAGCCTCCTCTCCGGCCGCAGGGCGCCGTTTTAGCTCCGCCCCTCATCAGTGTTCACCTCCATCGCTGCCTTCACCTCCTCACTAACTTGGCTCCCTACGTCCCTCCAACCCAACCCCCAGAGAGCCACCAGAAGGATTTATTTTTAAATTTTCTACTATTAAAAAATTCTGAAAACATACAGAAAAAGAGGAAAATGTATAATGAATGTCCATGTTACCTCATCTAGATTTAACAATTATAAGCATTTTGCCATATTTTCCTATGTGTATATATATAATTTTTTTTTTTTTTTTTTTTTGGCCCTGAGCTAACATCCATTGCCAATCGTCCTCTTTTTGCTTGAGGAAGATGGTGCCTGAGCTAACACCTGTGCCAATCTTCCTCTATTTTGTAGGTGGGATGCTGCCATAGCATGGCTTGATGAGCGGTGTGTAGGTCCAAGCCCAGCATCCCAACCTGTGAATCCAGGCTGCCAAAGCAGAGCATGTGAACTTAACCATTACGCCATGGGCAGGCCCCCCATTATATTTTTTCCCCAAAGCGTTTAAATAACAAACACCACGACATTTCATCCATAAAGATTTCAGTATAAATCTCCAAAAAATAAGGACATTTTTCTATGCAACTACGGTTGCATTATAAAGTTTCCTAGGATCACCTAATAGCCAGTCCATCTTAAAGTGTTCTTTTTAAAAGATTACTCTGTCATGCCTCTTCTTAAAAACTCTAGAAGACTCCCAACCGTCCTCGGCAGCGGTCTCTAAATGGTATTAAAATCATGCACCCTACCTGTGCCCATGTCCTAATACACTGGGGAGTGAAATAAAAAGTTTTTGTGTTTCAGGTCAATGGCTGGGTGGAAGTGATTACAGCTTTGAGAAGGGAAATAAAACAGCTCAAGAGAAAGGCATGTTGAAACTTTCTAAAATGGACAGCAAGGCGAGGAAGGTGTGGGACAGCATTGTTTTGATTTGGTTCCCATTACACGGACACTAGATGGCAGACGGCGGCTAGAGGATGTCTGCAGATGTTGGACCCTGGGCATCATGGCTGAGCGTCCCCTTGGGCAGGTCGGTGGTCATGGCAATGGACCACTGTGAGGACACACTGCCCAGTCTGCCAGAAGCAGGGCACATGACCAGTTCTTCCCAGCGAGGACAGAAATCCTGGCCTCGAAGCCAGGCCACATAGACTAAGGGCTGGGTTCCCTGGCCCCCTGGCATTCCTCTGTCAGGATCTCATTTGACCTTTTTAGGCAGGGTGAGCAAGGGAAAAGGAAAGGGAGCTCTCATAATGACTAAGAGCCAGGTCACGCATGGCCTGGAGCCAGTTAAATACGATTTACAGAAATGAGAGAGTGGGATATGTCTCTAGTATCGTGGACACAAAATTCATACTCAACCACGGTTTCCTTTCTATAGTGCTTATGAGCGAAAGATACACAATTCCATAGACTCATTTTTATGTGGGATTAGTGCTACTTATTAAGAACCTATAAAATGAGTTACTAAAAATTACTAACAATTAGGAATAGTAAGTTAGAACACACTAATGGTTCTGATTCGCCATTCTACTGGGAAATCCAGTGACCATTCAGGACGGTGGAGCCCCTGCTGGCTGCACGTGAGCAAGTTCTGATGGCTGGAATTCCTGCACTTCTGGACGGACCTTTTGTCAGCCATGCATCATGAGCGTGGTATCCAGGCAGCCATGGTCTTCACTGGTATTATTCTTGCTTTTCAATGATAAATCACCGTTGGTGGCCATCTGTTTGGTTACTCTTACAGTCCATGGAGAGGCAGATTTATGGCACTTGACCTGTAGCTTTCCATTAGTTAAAGATGCAAGTTTGTTCATACACAAGTGATCCCTAACTGTGCTGCTAAAGTGATTGTAGACAGGAACCACCCCCTTGCCCCAATATGCTTGAATGGTTACACGTCATTAGTACCATGCTGCCTGTAAATGTGTTATATACAATTAGTTTGTAACTATCACCAACGATAGTGTTAAAAAGTACTTAAAAATGTATAGGGCATTGTTGAATAATATAAAATCACGTGTAAAAGCTCACAGTACAATTTGTTTCTGTTGGTTGCTCTCTCATATGGGCTGAATTGTGGCCCCCCTCAAAATTCCTATGTTGAAGTCCTAACCCCCAGTACCTCAGAATGTGACTGTATTTGGAAACAGGTCCTTAAAAAGGTGGTTAAGGTTAAATGACGTCATTGGGATGGGCTCTAATCCAACATGATGGGGGTCCTTATAGGAAGAGAAAATTAGAACACAGACACACAGAGAAAGAACACCACGTAAAGACACTTGAGGAAGACAACCACCTACAAGCCAAGGAGAGGGGCGTCCGAAGAAACCAACCCTGCTAACACCTTGATCTGGGACTTCTTGCCTCTAGAACTGCGACAGAATAAATTTCTATTGTTCAAGCCAGCCAGTCTGTGGTATTCGTTGCAGCAGCCCTGGCAAACCACGACATTCTCCAAAGCTTCGTCATAGAGATGTTTTCTCCATTGGAAAGTGGGAATGGGTGGGCTCAATTGATTGCCCAATTTAGAAGAAAACAAAATTCAGAACCACTATTCACTCAAGCCACTCAAAATTCCCCAGAGAGATCATGCTTGCATACTGCAAGAGGCCATGTTGGACACTGTCTGCCATTTACTAGGTGTATGAGCTCGGACAGGCTCCTTAGCCTCAATGGGCCCCAGTATCCTCATCTGTAAAATGGACCCAACAACAGTGCCCACCTCAGAGGGTTGTTATGAGCATTAAATGAGTTCACACAGTAGTTCTGGGTCCATACTGAATATTCCAGAAATGTTTATTATTGTTGTTCTTCCTGTTCCTTGGCCTCTCCTCCTTTCACCTGAGCAAGAGCAGATAAATTGCCACCTGAGAAGGCTTCATCCACCTCAGCTGGCAGGTTCGATGGCCTTCTGCTCTGTCTCCTATAGTGAAGAACCGACTTAAGAACACTTTCTTTCATACTGTCCTCAAATTATTTCTCTTTCAGGCTATCCCTCCTTTAGACTCCCAGCTCCTCAAAGGCTGGGACTGTCCCTTATTCACCTTTGCATCTCCTTGTCACACCTAGCCCCATTCCAGTGAATGAATAAGTAAATGGGTGAATTGGAAAGTTCTCGATTTTCTTCCATTCTGATTACTTGGGAGGGGGGGTGTCACACTTTCAGAGTTCTTCCTGTGCTGGAAGCTTTGACATTAACCTAGTCAACCCACAGAAGGTAAAAATCTTATTAGGATTTTGGGAGATGGATATGCTGGCAACCCTGGTCTTGTGTGTGGACCCATCTGGAAAGGCAGCCACGGACAGTCCCAGCGTCCTCCACCCCAGCAGAGATGCCCTCCAACCAGGGCTTCTCGAAATGCAAGGAAGTGGCTGTTCTTAGGAATGTTCTCTCTGCTCTTCTTCATACAGCACCTCTTGCCCCAAAGGAAAGGTCCCCTCATTTCTGGCTGACTGAACCAGCGCCTTCAGTCAGTACCTCTGACAAAAGCAGCCTGGTGGCCAAGAGCACCGGAAGCACATGTGCCCCCAGCTCTGTCTCTCCTCTGGATACGACACTGACGTTACCAAAAACATCCCCCACAGCTGCCGTCAGGAAGAGATGATCTAATCGAACAAGGCAGAAGGCCCGGTCTCAGGGAAGTCTGTTTCATAAAGGTGCTTTGACATTAAAAAAACAAAAAAGCACAGTTGATTCTTCACTTGGCCCCAAAGTAAGGCTGTCAGGGGAAACCATCAATTCAAATTCATTTCCTCCCCAGGCTTCCTTCACCTTTTCCAGATCCCTCATGTTGTCTCTGAGGACCGACCGTGTTAGGGCCAAGGAATATAACGCACTTGTGCGTACTCATCACACACGCCCCTCAAATCACCAGCTTCCTGTTACTGTTCTGGCGCTGATTGGCAGCCTGAGTGTTTCAGAAGTTCATGACAAGCAGAGCTCAGCAGAACTAAAGAGTTTTCTCTTTTTATGTTTTTATTGTCCAAATAACATCCATCAAAAAAAAATGTATCATGGCTTACAGGTGCTAAAAACCGTCATAGCTTCACATGCGTCAAGTGGATGGAACTGTGAAGCGTCAAGACAAGGAAAGAACACCTGGAGAGCTGGCGGCTGGACAATGGCGCCTTGGCAGGGCCTCCTGAAAGGCAGGACAGAGGGAGCTCCTAAAGTAAATCTGGTTCTTGCTCTATGGGGCTCTCCAACTTTGGAAAATAAAACTAGAACAGAGCTTCTCAAACTTCAGTTTGCACAAGGATCACTAGGAGAGCCTGCTAAAACACAGATGCCGGGGCCCCACCCACAGAGATGTTGACTCTGTGAGTCTGGGGCAGGGCCTGGGAATCTGAATTTTAACAAGCTCCCATGTGATGCTGTCGTTGACGCTGCTGGTCCGAGGACCACAATTTGAGTAGCACTGCCTGAGAACCTGTGACTATCCAAATGCCTGAAGAATGCATGAGCTTTCCTGCTGGCTGGCCAACACACTGATGCAAAAAGGAACTCCTCATCCTCTCACAAACCTGCCTCTCCTCCTGCACCTCCATCCCAGGAGGAGTAGCTCGGTGAGCGTAGGGATTCCCAAGCTGTCTTCAGGGCCTGGCACAGTGCCTGGCACGTGGGGAATGGATGGGGTACCACTGCTCCTGAAATGGGGATGCAGGAGAGATGAAATAGGTGCTAATATTAAGTAAGTTATCCATGGTCACCGATGTCGTAAGGTGTGGATCTGAGATTTGAAGCCAAATGGTGTGCTCTGCTATCTTGCCTAAGATCACCCAAGAATTATTTTTTTTCTCAAGTAGGATTTACAAAATCATCAGACACCACTGACCTACTGTCTAGCATGGATAACTATTTTCCAGCTTCTCCAAAAGTGGGTCCCATATGATGATCTCTCTCATTTATCCCTGAGTCCCTCAGAGTCAGGTGCTTACTGTCTTATTCATCCTCAGAGGCTGACACGCAAGGTTATAGCTGTCGATCATAAACACCTGTCAAATGAACGAATGATCAAAAGACCATGCACGCGCACTGTATTTTAGCAAATATAAAATCTTAGACTATTAAAGCTAAGAAGATCTTAGAGACCATCTAATCAAACTTTTTCTTTTTCTGGCCTTACTGAGGTATAACTTACCAAAAATATTGTATATACTTAAAGTGTATAAGGTGATTAATCAAACCTTTTAAATCTACAGATAAGGTAATTGAGGTTAAGCTACTTTTCCAGGTGATCCAGATAAACAGTGAGGAGTGTCCGGGGTGGGTGGGGAAGAATGGGAAGTTGGAGACGAATTGGGACGAGAAAGTCTCTGAAATTTTTCTGATCATTGTAATTTTTATAAAGCCATATCTAGCAATCATTTTAATTTATAGTTCTGGCTTTGCTATCATACTTAGATAAGACTTCCTCACCCTAAGACTATAAAAACATTTACGTCTCATTTCTTCTTCTACTTCTATGATTTTACTTTTGACTCCAAATCTTTCCTTCCCCTGTGATCTAACTAAAGCTGACATTGGCTGCATTAGTGGATGATGGCTGGAATCTGGCCGAATTCAATTTTCTAACAGAAAATGGATTAAACGCCAGGTGGGGCAATAGCGGTGTTTGTGTTCACAGTCGCTTGTGTCCCTGTTCATTCTCCTTCTCTTTTCCTGAAACACTTCCCTCCCTCCCCATTGCCTCCCAATAAGACCTTGGTTGGGGTTTTAGGTTTTGTTCCCTGATTTAGCCCACACAGCCAGAAGCTGACCCAAGACTTCTGATAGAAGAAACCAAGTTTTAACTTCCACTCAAGCTCTGTTGACATGGTGGAGGCGCCATGATGGAAAAAAGGACGAGATGTAAATTTTCTTTACACTATGTTCCCTGTTTGTCTGTCCAACATTTTTCAATTGAAATTGGCCTTACACACATACTAATAACCAAGAAAAGTCTAAAATTAGTGCTCCAGGTTCACAATAGTGAAAGACACTGTAATATCTTTGCAACAAGACTCCTGATGCCTTCAGGCTATTCAGCAAATGACCTTGGTGGGTTGACAATAAATGTCTGGCAGGGTCACAAGTCAGCCTTTGATTTTTTTTTTTCATTCAGTCTTCTTTAAAGAAAAGGCTGTGGTTTTTAAAATATAATGACAATTTTCATAGCTTGGATTAGAAGAAAACACTAGTCAGGGTCCCCTGCTCATGAATAAACAATTCAAAGGCAGCTTATGTATGGAAGATGTGGTATTCGCAATTTGATTCTGATGGTACTGACTGTCATACAAACCTTTACAAATGTGACAGTCCCAAAAGGATTCATGTGGCAATATGTATTGAGTGCCTACCCTGTGCCGGGACCTTGAACAGACCAATAAAATAGATAAATCTCTGGCAATTCAACCAAGAGGCAAAGGGAATATTAAATTCAGTCTGTCTGGTATCATACAATAGTTGATTTATTTTTTAAAACTCATATTATCACAAGTCACATAATAAAAGCAATAAAAATAAATAATTGTTTCCATGGAATAAAAAGGCAAGACAATTTTTCAAAAGAAGAATAATGATGCCTCTTGCCTTATGAAATAATACATTAAAAAGATAGAGGAATTAAATGAGGATGGTATGGGAATGGCAGATTAATGCAATAAAAAGAATCCACAAATGGTGGACTCGAGTATAAATCAGAAATACATATATGATAAAGAAGACATTTAAATCAGTGGGGAAAAGGACGAATTAATCAATAATTCATGTTGAGACAACTGGCTCACCATCATTAAAAAGTAAAGTTATTCCTACCTCATACCTTATAGGAAAATAAATTCTAGATGGATTAAAACTATTGAAGTATAAGAAACATCGTAGATAAGTGTTTGAGATGGAGATGTTCTTTCACAGGACATGGAAGTCAGAAATCACAAAGGAAAAGAATGTTAGATGTGATTTCACAAATATTATAAAGTTCTGTATGAGAATTTATTTATTTATTTATTTTTTAGGAAGATTAGCCCTGAGCTAACTGCTGCCAATCCTCCTCTTTTCACTGAGGAAGACTGGCCCTGAGCTCACATCCGTGCCCATCTTCCTCTACTTTATATGTGGGATGCCTACCACAGCATGGTGTGCCAAGCGGTGCCATGTCCGCACCCGGGATCCGAACCGGCAAACCCCGGGCTGTCAAAGCAGAACGTGAGAACTTAACTGCTGTGTCACCGGGCCGGCTCCTGTATGAGTTTAAAAGAGCCCATATCCAAAAATCAAAAAAGAGG
This sequence comes from Equus asinus, assembly GCF_041296235.1. Taxonomy (NCBI): domain Eukaryota; kingdom Metazoa; phylum Chordata; class Mammalia; order Perissodactyla; family Equidae; genus Equus; species Equus asinus. Next base: position 34,243,737 of record NC_091799.1, read on the forward strand.
TAAAGATGAATGTATTCTGGATACTAATGTTAATATAATTTCATTTAACTCACAGGCTCATGAAACCTGTGAACAAGATTTATGTATCTTAATCTACAAAAATATATCGGGGAAAAAGTATAGAAGGATATACCTCTGTGTAGGTTATATCTGGGTGGTGAGTACACTGTCGATACATATTTTTCTTTGCATTTTCCTGTACTTTTAAATTTTACTCTTGCAGTGATCATACATTCCTTCCTTTTATAATCAGCAAAAATAATAGAGCTATTAAAATTGCTCACTGGTCCCAGATGTGAGCATTTCTTGGAAATTCTTACATCACAAAAGATAAGATACTAAACATAGCTAAGTTTCTTGTAAAAAGAGATCTGACTTGAATTTGGCCAGGACTTCAAAGTACCCAGAAGTTTCCTAACCACTAGAGTGTAGCAGCTAATATTTTAACATTTCGTACTTTGGTCCTTCATTGCATTATAGAATTTGCTTATCGTTCATATATAAAGAAATGATACTGTATTTTGCGGAGTTACTATATAGCCATAAATATTGCAATTAGCAAGTATATTAATCAGATATACAAGTATCAAGACTATTGTCTTGCATTCTATTTATTTGCTTTGATAAGAGACCAGTGAATCTGTCTAAATAATTCATGTCTCATTGCACAAGAATGTGTCCATAGACTGATAATGAGAATCATATCTTAACAAACATGAAATCTAATTCTAATGCTTTTCCGTTTAACTTTGCACGAGAAAAGTATCTTTTTCCTTAGAAAGATCTGGGCTTTTGTAAAATGGTGAAATAAGTATTAATTACTGACATATTTCTTAATATTTTCTACTCCAAGGAACTATCAATAATCACTGTGGCCTGTCTCCACATGATCTCAATTTTCTGGAGTCCATGAAAATACACTTAGAGTAAAAGAGACGGTGATGATGGTAACCGACATCTCTCTAAACAAATTGCTCAAAAGAAAACATTTCATTTGAAGAAAACAGTCTGGGAGAAAGCACAGTTGTGGAGGCAGACAGCCCTGGGGTTCAATTGGGCTCCCTAACTTACAGTCTCTAAGTTTTTGGGCCAGTTACTTTGCCTCATGAGTTTGTTTCCTTGCCTGTATGATGGGGAGAGTAATATCCACTTTGTGGTCATTACTGAAGGATGCATTCAAAGTCTTTTTGTTGTTAGTGCCACGGAGTTGATTCCAACTCCTAGCGACCCTGTGGACAGCAGAGCGGAACCCTGCCTGGTCTTTTTGCGCCATCTTCTCACTTCCCAGTGCTGTATCAGACAATGCTCTGCTGCTATTCACAGGGTTTTTGTGGCCAATTTTTCTAGTGGGTGGCCAGGTCCTTCCTAGTCTGTCTTAGTCTGGAAGCTCTGCTGAAACCTGTCCACCATGGATGACTCTGCTGGTATTTGAAATACAGGTGGCAGAGCTTTCAGCATCACAGCAACACGCACTGCCACAATATGGTAACCGACAGACGGCTGGTGTGGTTCCCTGACCCAGAAATTAACCCAGGCCGTGGCAGTGAGAGTGCTTAATCTTAACCACCAGGCCACGTTACGCACTCCAAAAAATGATGACTATTATCAAGGGTGGACAAGAAGATGACAAGGCTACCACGCTGCCAGAAGGAAGGTGGCTGAGTCTCCACCAAGAGGCTCACAAAACAATTATAACCTCAGTGAGTTTACTACCATCCAGGGGTGAGGCTGCCAAGCTCAAAACTGGCCAATCACAGGCAAGATGACTCACACTACTCAAGTTCAGTCAACAGTCAACTGATGTAAAGTAGAACATTATCCTCTCTGGTGCCAGAAGTGATCCTCTCTCTCAATCCGGTGCCGCCTTCCTTATATTAAAATAACTCAATTACTTTGGGGAGGATGGACTCAGAACAAAGAGAGGCAGTGTTGTGAGGGAAGTTTCACCTGGGCCAAGGTGAGGCCTGATGACTCTCCTTGCCTTACTGCAGACCCACCTCACCAGAGCACAGAAACTTGGTACCTCCCAGAGCTGGGGTCTCTCTCCAGGGCGATACCAGGTGAACCACCTTTGGGACCTCTGAGCTTTCCTTCTTCACTGTTCAAAGCTAGTGATCCACTCTCATTCTGTCTACACAGGCCTTCTCTAGAGAGAGAAAATTACAATGCACTGGTCTCCACTTACTAAATTGCCATCACTTCCAGTCCTTCCTCCCCAGGTTACAGCAAGATTACCTCGGTGAAACTGCTGGCTGTTCTCTTAGATAACCAATCTCATCAACTGTGTGAAATTTTACCATGATAACCATAAGAACTATCTGATTTCCTTGTTTCCAAGTCTTTGAAGAAATCTCACGGCTTCCCCATGCAATACTAAGTCATTTTCACTGTTGTTTCTGTTGATTGGATGGGTGCATGGATGGATGGATACATGGATGGATGAAAATGGATAGATGGAACTTGAAAAGAATGTTGTAACGCTGTACTGGACATCAGCAATGATTGAGTTCTTGGTGTCTTATTTGGCATCCAGAATGACAACAAGTGGGAAGAAGAAACTTGATCTTCTGACATGTGTTTATTGCCTGACTTTTGATTCAAGGAATGAAAAAGCAAAGAACTACACTGAGCTTCCAGAGAAGAGAGGCTGTCTAGTCCAAAACAGCCTCTCATTCTTTCAGTCCTCTTATTGAAAAGTTCACCTTTGGGGCTGGCCCCGTGGCCAAGTGGTTGAGTTCGCATGCTCTGCTTCAGTGGTCCAGGGATCGCCAGTTTGGATCCTGGGTGAGGACCTAGCATGGCTCATCAAGCCATGCTGAGGTGGCATCCCTCACAGAAGAACTAGAAGGACCTACGACTAGGATATACAACTATGTACCAGCGGGCTTTGGGGAGGAAAAAAAAAAAGAGAGGAAGATTGGCAACAGATGTTAGTTCAGGGCCAATCTTCCTCACCAAAAAACATACCTTAAAAAAAAAAGTTCACCTTTAATCAAGAAGTCACTGAGGTTTTAGTACATTTTGGTCTCTCATAAGGAGTGAGTTAACTATACTCTGAGCCGGAGACCAAAATCTGTCCAGATTGACCTTGAACATTTGCTTGGTTCTATTAAGTGTTTTCAAGCCCTACTCTCTGTAAGAAGAAGCTACTAATATTAGCCCTCAATCCTCCCTCAGGAATGTTGTAAGGAAAGAGAAACAGCAGATGGGGTATATTGCAAGATCCTACATATAGGATCCTACATATAGGAAAGTCCATAAAAGGATTTACACGATGAGCAGGGAGAAAGGGCAATATTTTCGCTAGCATGCTGTTTTTCTTCCTTCTAAACACATAGCTCTTGTTAAAGTTAATGGAAAACTGATAAATATGCTAAGCAGATTTAGGTCCTGCTGCTATTTGAAATCAGTAGCCAGCCTGCTGCTGGTTCTCATTTTGAGGATTCATTTAGCACAACCCTGTCTTCTAGAAAGGAATGGGAAATGCAACCACAAAGGTTCATCTTGTTTAAAAAAATCCAAATAATCCACACCTAGCATCACCCTGAAAGTCAGCCCCACCTTCCCAACCAGCCCTTCGAGCAACGCAATTCTGACCGTGCAATGTCACGGCAACTTGAGGCGAGCAGGTGAAGGTTTTCCTGAAAAAGCCCAGAAGCAGTAAAAGGAAGCAGCGACTCCGGGCTGGCCACCAGAGCGTGGTCACATTATTCTCTGAGCCTGCAGAAAGCAACATTCTGCAAGCAGTGGAGTCCTTGTGACAGTGACAGAGCTTTCTCCCGGGCTGTAATCAATTACGATGCTTAAGTGCACTATGTTTCAAAGAAAAATAATAAATAAACATCTCCCTTTCTCTCTCTCTCTCTCTAACATGGTGCAATGGAGACTCAAGCAAGTCAAATAATTTCAATGCCATCTTTTGACCAACTGCTTGTTCTAATAGAACACTTTCAAAATTGTTAAAGTAGAAATTAAACCAATGAGTAATCTGAAATACACAGGTTGCTCTTTATTTTATCTCCCTTTTCTCCAGATCAAGAAAGAAAACAGTGCTATTTTTAACTTAAAAAAGAACATTATGTTAAATGTATCTATTGGAACCCCAGAGGAACGTACACAGCACCTATGCACTGAGGACACAGCCCCGCTCACTGCCTCACCCACTATATGCAAATTCCCACCCCATTTCTATATATAGCCACCACATTTCGCATGTACACACCAGTCTCCAAACCCATCCACATGCACACTACAATCTCATCTGGCTTGCAGAAACCGGAATGCTGTAACAATGCTGCGAATTTGAGAAATTCACAAGAAAAGCCAAGGGATGGTTTCCTGAGTGAATGAAAAAGGGCTGGTTCAGTCAGCGGCAGCGGCTTCACGCCAGGGCAGGCTCTGCCCATCTCTCTGGAGTGTGATCTGCATGTCTAATCACGGAAGAGGTCCCTGGGATCAGCACTTACCTTGGAATGCTGCAGCAGAAGTATCTGCTCATCGAGCTCCTGTCGCTTGCCTTCTATTTCCGTCTGTCTCTTTCTTTTTTCCTTGAAAATAAAGAGAGAGAGGCTGTAAGAGTGGGTGGGTGTTGGCTCCAGGAATTTTAAGGCAGGAAGCAGCAGGAGCCACACACATCTGTAGAGACACTTCCAGAGATGCTGGGCACACACGCCGTGTCACCTGCCCCTCCGTCTCAGGCTGTGTCGCGAGCAGCAGCGTTCTCCTAACATGTCTGCTGTGGGCTCGGTGAGTGGGAGAAATTCTCCTCACTCAGCCAAGCTGCAACAATTTAATCCAGGAGAAAAGGCGGTTTCTACACACACACACACACACACACACACACACACAGTCATGTTCTGTGCAGTGTTAATTTGGAGACAAAGAATAAAAAATGTCTCACTCAAAAAGACAGAGGTTGTGATAAACCGCAAATATGATAGAATAAAATGGTGGAAAGTTCTAGGGTCGATTTCTTTTATCAAAATCATGTACACAAATAACCCAACGTAATTGTAAATTTTGCGAGACAAATCATTCAGCTGGACATGCCAAACGATGCAAATTAGATAGGTGATCTTTCTTAAATTGGCCTTTGGGAGGGCACTATATGTGGGTGGGGCTCGCTTAGGTCACAGTCAATATGAAGTCTGGAGTCGGTCTGCCCAGGTCCAACTCCGAGCTCTATCATTTGCTCCCTGTGTGGCCTCTGGTAAGGTCTTATACCTCCCTGGGTCTCAGTCTTCTCTTGCATCAAGAGGAGATAATAATTATACCTGAACCATATGGTTGGGGCATGGATTAAATGAGATGATACACGGAAAGGACCTAGAACAATGCCTGGTACGTAGCAAATGCTCGATAAATTTTATTTGCTATTTTCTTATTGCCACATGTTTACTTCTAGGAGTAAAACTGGTTTTCAAAGGATATATCTGCCTTGTATTCACAGCATAACTTTTCCATTGGCATCACTCTTCATACTTTTCTTCTCCATACTTCTCAAATGTAGACAACGAACATCACATAAATGTGATTAAGAAGAGAAAGGCCTGCCCTTATGATAGCGTACTTGTTCAGTGTTTTGTTTCCAAAAGGCACATAGGGGAGTGGGTGGTACTGAGATATTTACTGCGCTGGATTATTTTCCTTTACTCAGATATGCAGGGAGAAACTTGTTAGACAAGACATGATGGCATTTTATAATACAACAGCCAAATCGTGGAGAAAACAATAATGTAGGAGGCTGGCTGTTGTGCTCTGTGTTAACAGAAGCTTTTATTTTATGTAGGTGCTATGTTTCTGGGGATGCGCTGGCACCACTGCTTTTCAAATCAACTAACAATAATTTGTGCTATAACCAAGTTCTTCTATGCAATGTACAGACTTTTAAGAAATATTAGCTTATAATCTCAAGCCACTGGGACATAATATCCAAGTCAGGGACATAACATTTCTGCCAAAGTAAGGCCTGAGAATATTTTAGGAACTTACCGTTTACCAAAGAACTTCAATCAATGATGCCTCATTGATGCCACTTAATCCCAGAGTGCATCCAAGAACACACAATATATGACAGCAGATGGAAAAAGTGAGACTCAGGGGGACAGCCCCCCATCCAGCCTCTCAGAGGTACCACATGATAAAGCAAGGACCTCTAGAACCAGCCACTATTGCTATTCTAAGATTTCTCAAGAGTAGGTTTACTGGACTTTATCATTCATTCCCACTGACTATCAAGAAATGTAGTTGTCCTACATTTAAATCCAGGACCAGGATACAGTATGTCATGGATACAAGATGCAGAGGATTGCAGAGGATATTTCCACCAATGTTAACTGAGTGCTATGTGTTTGCTACAGACTGTTTGTGTCCTCACTCCAGAGTGCCCACCATCATAGGAGTGAACCATGCCTTGAACAGAAGCCATATTACCAGATGGTACAGGCAGTGAACCCTCACATGCTCGAACAGTAGACTCATTGGTGGTCACTGTGAACAGACATGATCATGAAAGATGCAGGTTTTAAGTTAGCTCTTTAAGAATGGGTAGAAATTAGGTAGATACAGATTAATGGGCAGCACATTCCAGGCAAAGGGAACTGTGTGAGCAAGGGGAAAAATATACTGCATATTCCAGGGACAATGAGAGGGAAATCTAACTGGGGTGCAGAACTCGCCTTTAGGAATACAGATCAAAGATTCAAAAGGTTGGCTAGACCACTGAGGGCCTTGAGTGCCAAGCCAAGAAGTTTGGACTTTATTATACAATGTAATGTCATTGTAGGGTTCTAAGTGAGAGCACGATATGGTGAGATGGCATTTTAGGAACATTAATCTGGCACTGGTGTATAGGATGGATTAATAGGGGTCAGGATACTTTTCCTGTAAAGGCTCAGATAGTAAACATTTTGGGTTTTGTGAGACACACAGTGTCTGTTGCAACTACTTAATGCTGCCATTACAGTGCAAAAAAACAGCCTCAGACAAATATAAATGAATGAGTGTGGCTGTGTTATAATCCTTTATTGACAAACACAGGTAGTGGGCCAGATTTAGCTCATGGTCATAGTTTGATGACCTTCAGATGAAAGGATCATTGAGCGTGTTAGGAGGATGCTACATTCACCCCAGGGGTGTGGTGGGGATGGATGAACTAACAAGCCCGCCCAGCTTAGAGCTGTTCCAATCAGAATAGAAAGAAAAGGACAAATACAAAAACCAGAACTGATGAGGCTCAGGACTAACAGGATCTGGGCGGTGAGGCAAGGTGGTGTCTTGGCTTTGAACCACACAGACCAGAATGCAGGTGCAGGAAAGGGGAAAAGTGGGAAAGCAGTGCCATCCCATTTGTGCTGTATTCATATTTTCCCTGAGGAAACGCCTTACTGGGTTAGAGCTTGAAATCAACCAGTTGTTAACATCTGCAGTGGGGCATCAGCACCAGCATGTTCACATCTGCATTCTGTCTGATGAAGACCCTGGGTTTGGCCCCATCACAAGGACCCTTTGCGCATCTATGGCTGTTACAGTATTCTTTCATTAGTTGAGTCCCTTCCACAGTGATGGGCTTAGGACCTGACGTCACTCCTAACTGGACAAGAGGTAAGATGTGCAATCAGCCTCTGTACAGAATTAGACATGAGTCAAGGGACAGCATGCTGGAGCATGACACCATTGGGATCCTGACACTTGCTCACCTGGACTGCTGAGGTGCGAGCTGTGCTCCCCACCTGGCTCCCTAGACCTCTAAACCACTACTTCTTGGGCCCTCTTCTTCCTCCAGACATTTAGCCTCCATGATTTCCTTTCCTCTCACCAACTATACAACCTACATGCTGATAACTTGCAGGTCTATATTTTCAGCCTAGATCTTTTTTGAGCTCCAGATTCCCATCTCCAACTGCCAACTGTTCATATCCAGTCGCTCAAACTCAACCCTTGCAGTTATCATCTTGGCCATCGCTCCTTCCTGACTCTCACATCTGTTCCTTCTGTATTCCTCATCTCAGCAAATGACATGACTCAAGTCAGAAATTTTACTTATCCTAGACACTTCACTTTCTTGAAAGACCAAGTCCTATTGATTCTGCTTATCATTTTCTACATCGTCTGCTTCCCCACTATAACCTCTATTAATACTCCCTCCTTTAACTCCCCCCTGCACATGGAGACTATTCTACATTAGTATTGTTAGCATTCTGTAGCACTTAGCTGTTTACACTCCATTTCCATCTGGATTACTGCAGGAGTTCCCCCACTAGTCTTCCTCCTCTGAGTCTTGGCTCTGAGCAAGGCACCCTCTGCACTCCTCCTGGAGTGATATTCTGAAATGGAAATCTGACTATCTCCAACCCTTGCCTAAAATCTCAGAATGTTTCCCATTGCCTACAGTGCAAATAGCAAGTCCCTTAGAATGGCCAGTGCAGCCTCTCTCTATCTTGCAGCTTCATCTGGTCATGATCCCCCAACCGTAAGCTCCAACCTCAACAAACGATTTGCAGTTTCCTGATCTGCCAGGGTGGTTCATGCCTTCCTGGTTTTGCTCTTACTTCTTCCTCTAACAATAATGGATTTCCCTCACTGCTTCATCTGACAAAAAACCATTCCTCTTGAACGACACACCTTAAATATCAGTGAAGTTAGACCATTTGCTCAGCCTGCCTGCCTTCGGAGAACCCACCTACTACCACTGTAAATGGTGCTGATGGGAATGCCAGTCATGGGTAGTCACATATAGCCTGGCTCATCCTTGCCACAGGGACTTGTGTGTGACACAGGTTAGACCAATCACACTACCTTATTTTGTTGCAATTGCGATTGGTCCAGGGGGTGGCTAAATGACCCAACAGGACCAATAAGAGACATTTCTAGGGACAGACAAATGAATACTGGAAGAGAAAACCTCCCTCTCAACTAAGGTTAAGCTGGGAGAAATGGGGTAAATCTGAGCGGCAATTTTTCCAAGCCACATGGAAGAAATGTATCCATGTTGGAGAAAGGTCAACACGCAGAGAGAAGCAGAGCTGAAAGAGAGACAAAAAAAGGATCCTAATGACATCGAGGCCCAGATCTAGTTAAGCATGAAGCCAGACCATCCCTGGGCTTCCTAAATTACATCCACTAATAAATCTCCCTTTTGCTTAAGCTAGTTTGAGTGGTGTTTCCGTCAATTGCATCTCAAAGAGTACTGACAAATACAGAAGCCTTTTCTGCTCCCTCCAAATAGAACTCATCACTCCCCCTTTTTTTCCTCCCCTCAGAGGCTGAGGATCTTTCTACATTAGTACCTTGAGCACTTTAGTATTTATACACTTAACTGTTTATACATTTTCTCCCTCTACCACACTGTGGGCTCCCTGAGGACGAGGATCTTGGCCAATGCATCCCCAAAGCCTAGAGCATTTCATGATGAAGATACACCATAGATGCTCAGGAAGTATCTCTGAATGAGATACATGCTCTCCTCTGATCATGTTCCTGTCTGTCCATACCTCTCAATCAAATGCATTATGATTTTGCACTCACGATTTCAATGGCAGTAAAACACATCATTGAAAACACATTAGCCATCAGTCCATAAAATCAGAAGTGTCTGTCTGTTGAAGACATTAGCCCATGTGGAATAGACCATTATCGCTATGCATATAAGAAAAGAGTTGAAAAAGCTAATTCTGGGAAAGAATCATGGAAAGCTTATTCTGGGGAGAAAGCTAGGGGAAGTGGAAATTCCAGAGAAAGCATAATGAGCTGACAGTAGCAAACCATTCAGGGGGAAATGTGCCTCCAGAGACATCTGGAATGAAGTGTTCTCCACCCATTAGGAAGATTTCCGGATCCCTCCACTATCTGGGAGGCCTAGCAAGCCACTTTCATGTCTTTCTGTAAATTATATATTCTTGCTGGCAACTATTTTCTGGAAGTATTGCAACATTATGAAACTGCAAACTCTTAGTATAGTAAGGAGCACCCATACAGAATGGAGCACACTGTTCAAAGGTAGTTAATAAGTTTGATGGGAAGAGAGGCATTAAACATAGTTAGGAAACCTATGTCCACCCTTGTGTAGCTTCAAGCAGACTCCCTCTTCTCCTCTCCTGTTGTCTGTGCTGTAACCCAGACAATGGGAAATGCAAGGGGGTGGCTGGGGGAGGGGTCCCCACTGAGTCTTTGAGAAACAGCGACAGAGGGGAAGAGGCTGAGCAGGGAAGGCAGTAAGAAGCAGAGATATGGTGTTCCTTTCCTCTGCTGAGGCCCATTCTGATGGGGGCTGACACTTAGAGCCCCAGGGCCCAGCAGTGGGAAGGAACCAGAAGACCTACTCAAAGCACTGTTGCCATCAAGATATCCCAGAATGTAGATGAGAGGGAAAAAAAGATAATACATTCAGTTTTAGATGTTGCAATCTTTCCTCTGGCCATTGCTAGAGAAAGAAAATTTTGCGTTGACCCTTCCCACGGTGAGCTAAAGAGAATTGCACATCCCTCCCTTCACACAGTGACTTTGGGCCAGCTGGTTCCTAGGCTTTTGCCATGCAGGACCAGAGAAAGGGGTAGATTGCTGAAAAACTGCCAGAACCAGACTGTTTAAACAGCTTGCGCTTGGAAAGGGAATGGGGATATGGTAGACAGGGGGCAAGTCAAAGATTGAGAAAAGGAGAGAAGGGATGAAGAAAGAAGAGCTGAAAGGGCTTGGGGATAGCTTTGAAGTTCAAGAGCTTACAAACAAAAGGGCTGAGATATTAAGACCAGAAGATCAGAGAGAGAGAATCTTAAGATATTTTATGGTAGCTTGCAAAATGAATCCCCTTTGATGTTCTCCAAAAGATTCCAGTAAGGATACTGAACTTTTGCCTTCTAGACTGTGTTTCTTTGAACGTGACTTCACACCGAAACTGGATCGCCAGGGTGCCAGGTTGTATACAGATTACACTAAGAAGGGAGGTGATGTTTTGAGAATTAAATTATGGAAAATCAACTTGCAAACGGGGATCTGATGAGCTTTTCTATTATGGAATCAGAATGTCATCTCGGTCATGGTTAGATTATAACTATTGTTTAATGCTGCTGCAGAACCAATGCTATTTATACATGTGAGGAAAGAAAAGGAAGGCGGTCTGCATGAAAACTGAGAACCTGAGTGATCAGGTATAAAACAAGGAGGTGCCCACTCAGCTTTGTCCAATTGCCTGTCCAGTTGCCTTGAATGCTGAGTTTGCTCAGCAGACACATCGCTACTAGAGATCAATGATGTGATCCCAACATCATTAGATATTAAAACTTTCTCTCCTGGCTCAGACTTCAAGGTCACTGATCATGATTCTGATTATATTCAGGCTTCCCAAGCGGTTAGCTAAATGGAGAGAGAACATTGGTTAAGCCCTCTGCCATGTCCATCCACTGTACAATGAAGAAATTGACACTCGGGTTTGTAGATGAGTGGATAGAAAGCTAAGTTGGTGTGTGGTTTTCTGATGCCACAAAACTAAGGAGCAGAACCTGCAGTCAGCTTAAAAGGCTTGGTCAAAAGAACAACTCGATTTCCTCTAATCACACTATTCTGCCTGGCCAGGCACCCATTCGAGCTACAACATCACCATGTGAAGTGGAGAATTCCACAACTATTCACTCCTCATCTCTTAGTTATAACCAGTATTTCCATTTAGGTAATTTCTCTTTTATTCGACTGATTACTTGGCCTTGAACTTGCTGTCTATTGGTAAAAGAGGGAACTGCCTATGTGTTTGTTTTTAATAGCAATTATAAAGACAAGAGAAAGAATTTTAATTGGGAAAAGAAGACAATGATTAGTTCAAACTTCACTACTCATTTTTGAAAGGATACTTTAACATCTAAAATCTTAAGAAACATCATATAGAGTTTAGATGCAAAATTGTTCATTGCACTGAACAGTTAGTATAGCTAGCCTATTAGTGCCAAGTCAAATGCATGACACAGGAGAGTTTTAGTTTCAAGTCCTTTGTAGATACTTTATAGTCCATATGCATTATATCTGAAGTCTATTTTAAGGTCTGTTCACGGCGTTACTCTTTAAATAACTGTTTAACTGCGTAGCCATATTTTTGCTTTAATGGTCGTAACATCAAATTCTTTGCTAGGAGTGCCTCCCTTTAGTGTCCTTCTCTGAAGACCAGGAAGTACAGTGGTCTGATATAGCTCTAAAATAAGATCTGCTTCTTGATATAGTGATAAGCCCATTGTGGTGAAAAAATCAAGCACTTTCTATAATAGGTAGAATCGTAGAGAACTCTGAGGAAGTTCCAAATGCCAGAAACCACATAATTCAATTCATTTGCAGAATGCAACCTCCATACCATCACTCTCAACGTATTGCATTATTCCTGCCACAAAGCAACATGAGCACTGAACTAGGAGTCAGGAGACCTGGCCTCACGTAGAGGTTCTGCCACTAACCTCTGGGTGACTCAGACGAGTCCCTTATTGTTTCTGGGCCTTAGATCCCCGACGTGTGAAATGAGCAGGTTGGACCAGCTTCGTTCCAAGGTTCCTCCCATCCCTGATTCCACGATGCTAAGAAGAGCCACGACTTCACGTTCTAGACTCGCATCTGCCCTTCCTCATGTATACAGTAATACTAACAAACATTTACCTAGCGCTGATTGTGTGCCAGGCACCGTGCTGATTAACAGATATTAACCATTTAATCTTTACAACAACCCACGGGGTTAGGTACTATCATTATCCCCATTTTACAGAGCAGAAAACTGGGGCATGGGGAGATAAAGAGATAAAGTCACACAGCTAGTAAGTGTCAATCAGAATTGGAACTCAGCATGAAATACAGAAATAGAAATGTCTTAAGGTGCTACTGTGGCGCTGAAATGAGGAACAACAAAAGTGGAACCAAGCACGTTTCCTGACAGAGTGCAGGGACTCAATGAATAAAGGGGCTCCCTTTGTACCCAGTATGAAGCTTTTGGCTTAGGATTTTGCCTAGGCAACTGCAATTTACTCATGGAACCAAAATTTGGTTCTGTAGTGGTTGAAGCCAAGAATAACAATGATGGTGGTGGTAAAAATAATAATGATAATCATAACAATGGCAGCTAAGTTTATTGACTACTTGCTATGTGTGAGGCACTATTGGAAGGAGTCCTGTTCAGTTTTTCACTTAATCCTCATAACGCTTTGAGGTAGGTACCTTTAATATGCTTGATTTTATGGATGAGAATAGTCAAGGCTTAGCTAGGGGGACAAAACAAGTTCAAGGTCATGAGCTAGGAAGTGGCCAAGCAAGGGTTGAAACCGAGACAGTCTGACTTCAGAGCACTTTATCAGGAACGGAGACGTGTTTCAGCTACTAATGCTTGTTTAGTTCTGAGTGAACTCCACACCGGACACATGAAACATATAACCTCATCCCCTTCAGGCTCGCATGCCAAAACCATCCGGAACAAATGAGATGCTAAAAAGGCCAAACATTCTGATGTCAAATCCTTCCACTCCTAAAACAAGAAGCCTCTTGCAAAATCCATGAGCATTTCCCAATTCCAAACAGAAATAGGTCAAGGCTGGGTTGGAACCTTTTAAAATGCCTAGTGAATCAATATGTTCATTTACTTCAATCCCTTTAGAAGACATTTCCAGGGACTGACTGATCTAATAAGGACAGCAAATGCAAATTTCTCCCTCATTTGAACTTTTCATCTGAGAATGACTACTGTGAATGAGGCAGCAGCTGGGAAAGCGCTCAGTTTACCGCGTTGGGCTCCTGAGTAGAGAGGACTTTGTAAATCCAGGGCTTCTAGATATCAGAATATATCTCCCTAAAACTAGATGACAGGAAGAGTCAGGGGCAGAGGCATTCGCTAAATTGATAGTGTAATCTTAGGAAGATGTGCAAGGCCTGGAGGAAACGTCCCTCGGCAGGAAGCAGGAGTAGACACAACGTGGACCACACAATAAGCAGCTTCCCTGTTGGCTCCTCATAGATCTCAGAGCAGCAGCTCACAGAACAGTGGAGGGGCTGGGAGTCAACTGAACATAACTGTGGTTGTTGGAAATACAAAACAAAATAGTGTGCACAAAATTAGAAAGAGAACACAATGCGCAGCATTCTGCTGACAACAAAGGAATGCAAACTGCAAGAAATTAGCATAATCCCAAATGGTCACCTACATGCCTTTTCTGACGATTGCCAATCACATTTTTTTCTTGTTTGTTTCTTTAGACGCCTGTATCTGCTGAATATCTATCTATGTCTATATCCATGTCTATATCTATCTATCAGAAAGGTATAAAGAAGGAAATATAAATAGCCCAGATAAACATAGCATTTAAAATACATAATATAAACCAAACTAATAAATGTGTATGGTGAGAAAATTCAAACAATACACAAGTAAAATAAACAGCTGAATCTCCCTTCACCCCACCCCCATCAATTTCATTCCTATAGGTTTTGAATGTATCTTACTAGGGAAAAAATATGAATATGCCAACCTATTATCCATAGGGATATACTATTCTTTACATAACAGGAATTACACCATATACTTTCTGCTTTTCAGCTTACTTTCTTCTTAGTGATGTGTCGTCAACATTTTTCTATATCAGCACATAGAGTCCCACCTCATTCTTTGTAACTGCTGCCTGGTGGTTCACAGATGTATCTTAATTTATTTGCCAGTCTGCTGCTGATAGATTATTCAGGTGGTTCCCAGTGTTTTATTTGCTATTATACACAGGGCTGCAATGAATCTTCTTCTACATACATCTTAGATGTATTTTTGTGACTATATCCACAGGGTAAATTTCTAGAAGTAGAACTGCTGAGTCAAAGGATTTGGGCATTTAAAACTTTAATAGGGTCAAACTGCCCTCCAAAAGACATTTTCTCTATGTTTTAAATGATATAAATCTGAGTAGAAAATAAGACTCAGGCAACTAATAAGAGTTTTGACAGTTTTTCCCCTTATTAGCCATATCTTTAGTGGCCCGGGGGATTTTAAATGAAAAAAAAAATATCTACTACTTTGTGAATAACTGCAAAATATTCTTAAAACATACTTGGGTAATCTGTCCTTATGATAACCTATTACTCTGGGCTTTCAGATTTTAAAAAATGAAGATTTGCTACCGTACGAACACAAGTCTGCGATGACTCCATCGGTTTTCTGCGAGGAATCAGATTTGTACCTCTCTTCCTTGCACTATTAATGTTAAAATTATCACATAGCCAAGTTGTGCCCACTTGTCTATCATGAAAGAAGGTTTTGCTTCTGTTATGGTTGCTGTCCTCCAAGGTATAAAGTGCAAAAATTCCCATCCACCAAGATAATTTCTAGATGGACTCAGGCAATGTAAAAAACGAAAACAGGAGAAAATACAGTGACTATCTGATTTTAGGATGGGAAAAGACTTTAAAAACATAAAGCATAGAAAGAAACCACAAAGCACAAAAGCAATAAAATTCATTACATAAAACTTAAACTTTTAGATTTTTATGGTACCAACTAAACATAACAACTCAAAGGCAGGTGCCAATCCGGGAAAAAAACTGGCAACATATATGTCAAAAGGCCAAGACCTTTCATAAATAAAGAGTTCTTACAAAACAATATGATTTGCAAAGAAAGATATGAACCCTTAAACATAGAAAAAAGGATAAAATATAGGGAAAATGTTCAACATTATTAATAACCAAAGAAAGGCAAATGAAGCACTGAGATGCCATTTTCCACCTGTGAAATGTGCTTCTTCCCTTTCCTACACACACACAGAATATTTTACTTTATTTATCTAATTTTGTGAGGAAGATTGTCCCTGAGCTAACATCTGTGCCAATCTTCCTCTATTTTTTTACATGGGATACCACCACAGTGTGGCTTGACAAGCAGTGCTTGGTCCGCACCTGGGATCCAAACCTGCAAACGCCAGGCTGCCAAAGCAGAGCATGGGAACCCAACTACTATGCTACCGGGCTGGCCCCTTTATTTTAAAATAACATGTGTTCTGCATTGGAGAAAGTGTGAGGAAAGAGACTCTCACTTTAACCTGTGTCAGAATTCTAACTAAGAATTGTCTTTCTGGAAGGTTATGCCAAAAGTTTTGATTGACTTTATCATAAGGAATTTATCCAGAGGAAATTATCTTTGATATGCTCAAAGATTTTTGTAAAGAATATTCAATACAGAGATATAAGCAACACACACAAAAAATCAAACCAAAAATGATTGGTTAAATAAGATGGCATCTTATGAACCATCTAATGACTTCCTTTTTCACCTGGAAAAAAAAATCAAAGCAAGCCCAGCCATGATCCATTGCCTGCCTTTCTCTGGCACCTCATCTTGTCCCTCTCTCCTCCTCCTTACTTCCCACTCCAGCCACATTAGCCTTAACCAGAGATCTGCCATGAGAGGCTTGGAGGGAGGGCAGGCAGGCGGGGATCTGCACTAAATCTGGCTCAGAATCAAGTAGTACTTTTCTTTCCTTTTCCATTACCCTCCATGTGTATATCTCTCTTGGGAACCCTCTAGAGTTATGGCTGCAGTCTGGGGCAAGACTCAAGATGTCTGGCTGTTAATACCATGAAAGTGGTGCCCTAACCTCATTATTTCTAACATCTGGCTTCCAGTCTCATCCAGTTCTTAACATGCATGAGCCAGTTGACCTTAACTCTCCCCACAGTGTACAACCCTCAATGACCATTAAGATCGCCTGAGGAACATTAAAAAGTACCAAGCCCAGGCCCCACCTCGAGAGACCCTGATCTTATTGGTCTGGGCATCGGAGGCTGTACGTGCTCCCAGGTAGCTCTAATGTCAGCCAAGGCGGAAAAGCATTGCTGGGCATGTGGCAAGCGCCGTCCAGGCTGATAAGCTGTTCCTACTGCTTAAGCCAGTTTGAATTCTTTCTTCATCAGCCTGAAATAAGCTATTTGGTTAAATTTTGGTAGAAGACAGCACTGGGTCAGTCACTTTTCTATTTTGCAGCTAAGTCCTTGCTTTCTTTGCTTTTCAAAGGCTGGGTTTCAGCCACAGGTGCATGGGGTTTTTGACATAAGGGCTTATAGAACCAGTACCGAGCACGTGGCTTTCAAGAGTCCACGCTGTCTTTTCATTGTCATATTTATCATCCTTTCCAGCTGATGTCTCATTTCTTTTACCCTTCTGTGAGGCCCCTTCTCTTAGAATTAGTTAACAGTACTATTTTCTACCCCAGGACGTGGGGGCTAGACCAGGTCAGACGGGACCAGAAAACACCTCACACAGAATCTGGCTTTGATCTAAGGTAAACAAGTTTTGTGCTTTAAAAATTTGTTTAAATGCCTCAATGCTCCACTAGATTTCAAAATTCAGAAAGACAATAGTTAAGAAAAAGATCATCCCTAAGAATGGGTTTCTTCTATGCAGCCTCTACCAATAACACCTGGTGGGTGGGAGAACACGAAAAATACGACCTGAGTGGGTCCTCGACCAGCTTCGAGTCACAGGCAGCAGATCCCACCTGTACCTCCAAAGCCTCAAGGGATTCCCTATTGGGTCTCACTTGGTGACATGATGACACCATGATGACATCCTGGGGACTGATTCTCAAAGAGAGGGAATCAGTTCTAGCGAGGGCCTGTGAGACCCATGGATCTCTCTGAACTGGCTCAGCCTCCCTGGGGATACCCTGCACATAATGAGCACTTCCTCTTTGTTCTGGCACTTTCCATGATCATAGCGTTTATTTCAGGCTAGTTCCTGATCAGGGTCAAGACTGAAGAACCTGTGCTGATATTTGATAAAAGTATACTTTAATCAAAAGTATATAAAATAGGGCAAGAATGAGAAATCACAAACATGGCAAATGGCAGGCTTCCCCCACCCCCACTATCACGTTTCTACTTCGCATTTGCCTTCTTGACATGTGAAAGCCAAGCAACTCACAAAAGGAAAATTATCCAAGAAACAAACAAGATCATCTTAAGTGACGCTAAATAGTAATTTCTTGACGTATTTTCAGTGGGGAAGGTATCTCTCTGCAAATCCGCAGCTGGATGTCTTACGTGCAGGCTCATTTTGAGGTGTCTGCCTCCCTAAAGAGTTATTAACGAATGCCAAGCTGGAGTCCTGGGCTCTGCTCCCTGCATTTTATCTTTGGAAGATTCCCACCTTCCAGCAGACGGCTGAAGGTGCCATAGGTCATACCTAGCTATTGGGCATTGCATTTTCTAGAGAACAAAGGGTTTTGTGAAAACACCGTGATATTGTGATGTGATATTGACTGTTCTCTCTCTCTCTCCCCCTCTCCTTTCCTTCCTCCTCTCTCTTTTATAAGGAGTCCATGTTCTATCTTACAACTTCTATCCTCTAGTGCAGGGATTGGCAAACTTGCTCTGTAAAGAGCCACATAGTAAATATTTTAGGCTTAGGACCGTCTCTGTCTCGACTACTCAGCTTGGCCCTGTAGCAAAGAAACAGCTGCAGATGATACATGAACGAATGGGCGTGGCTGTGCCCCATCTGGCCCCAGGCCGTAGTTTGCAGACCCTGGCCATACAGCATCAAAAACCAACTAGCACCTCTCAGCTCAGCTATTGACACAAGCTCCTGAAGTCCTAAAAACAAGCTGTGGATGTGTGTGGGAGGTGGTGGTGGTGGTGCTGGGTGGGCGCACGTAGATAAGTCACAGAGAAAGGAAACATGAGAAAAACATCAAGTCTCACAAGCCCTAAGGGTCACCTACAGTCTTCCTGCTCTATCATATGCAGCAAAGGAAATGTCTTCCCCAGACCCACTGCTCCCTCTGTTTCCCACGGCTGAGAGGGCAGGAGCGCTGGGTTTGAGCCCTAGCCCCATAACATAGCCTCTGGACACTTCGGGCAAGTCACTGGACATCTCAGGGCCTCGGTTTGGGCATCTGTAAAAGTTGGCATACAAAAATCTGCATGGCCCTGCCCCTAGGGTTAAAGGGAGGTCACAGGGAATTAAAACGTGCCATCAGTGCCTGGGCCTTTCAGAGTGCGGGTCAGTGACACTCCCTGGCAGGCAGGTGTGTGCTCATTTTTGAACCCACTCAACACATTCATTCAGATACATTCCTGTTCTCAATTCAGCTGATTTATTTGACAGGAACAAGTTTATCGACCAATAAAGGGAAAGAAAAGAAGAAGAGAATGAGAGGACGAGGGGAGTGGATTTTACAATTTCTAAAACCACAATCCTGGCAATTAACTTTTTGTAAAGGCTGGCTTATTATACAAAGACTGCAGACCGCTGTTTATCCACAAGAGAAAAGTCAAATACTGGCATGGAAGGCCACTTACGACCTATGTGGCCACATTGCCTCCTCCTCCTCTGTCTGTCAAATCTCCCTTGTGTGTCTCTTATAAGGACACCTGTCATTGAGTTTAAGATCCACCTGGATAATCCAGGACAATCTCAATATCTTCAACTCAAGTACATCTGCAAAAGACTCCCTCTCCCAATAAGGTCACATGCACAGGTTCCAGCAATTTGACCTGGACATATCTTTTGGGGGGCTCTTTTTGGTCTACCACACACAGGTGTTACTAACACAGCCACCTTCCCAGTGGCTGCATTTTGGGGGGAATTGAAGGCCACGTGCCTAGTTAGATATCAGCCACCGTGAACTCGTGGAAAACGGAAATTGTTCACCTGATGGGATGCTGTCCTGGCCAATATTCAACAGGGACTATAAATTTGAAACAGAAAAAAGCATATCTGTTGCATACTGTGCTGTTGGGCTGGTAAAGAAGCTGCTACAGAAGAAAAGCAAAGGAATATTCTTGAGTCGGTGTATCCCTTATTCTTAGAGGAAAGGAGGGAGCCAGGAGGAAGAAGGGAGGGGATGCTTATTGAGTGTTACATGCACCTGGAATCGTCAGAGGTGACTTTATTTAAGTCTCACAACACCAAAAAGAAGGTTGCATTGTCCCTACTTTGCAGAGGAAGAAACTAAGGCTCAGATGGGTGGAACGCCCAGGGCATAGAGGGAGGAAGGAGGGGGTGCTGGTATTTGCACCCAGCCCTGTCTAGTTCTGAGCCCACACTATGTTAGCCCCAAAGCCAAGGCTACAGTGATATAGGGTAGTAGGGCCTGGTGCCATCTTCCTTCGACACCTGCATCCTGCATCACAAAGCTTGGTGAGGGCCAGCCAATTGAGGAACTTGGGCAACAAAGAACCATAATGGCCAGAGACTTTGCATATGGTGCCTAACCCTCACCAGGGTTCCTGTCCCACCCTAGGGGGCCTCTTAGAATGATCTGTGTAGCAGTTCTGACACCAATCTGCATCCACTTCCCTTCCTCCAGAGGCAGGTCCCTTTTAATGCAGGCCCTAAACTGGGTGCCATGAGCTTCTCTCCTGGCCTGAGCCTAGGGACATGCCTCTCCCCACCTGGACTTCTCCTTTGCTACCCGACCCCACTAGCTTCTGTGAAGGACCTCAGAGAGATCGGGGGAGAGAGGGGACCTGCTGTCCCACCTGGGCTGCCACCGCATCCTCCTGCCTCCTTCTCATTCTTCAGATCTCAACTCACAAGTCATCACCCAGATCCACCCATCTAAAGTAATCACCCTGCCCCCACACACAACCCTCTCTACCACATCAATGTGGTCCCTGTTCATTTTCTTCCCAGGTGCTTATCACAATCTGAAATTATCCAGTTTACATGTTTACTAGTTTCCATCAGTCTCTTCTCTTTAGGATGGAACTTCTCGAGTCTGAGACCTTCCAACTGTCCTGCACTATATCCTTCCTTAATGTTTGAATGTTGTCTGCTGCCTGGTAGACAACACAGAAATGAGCAAGGGAGTGAACACATACACACACCCGGTAAGTTCTGTTTCCAGCAAGGATGCTGAGCTTCCTGAGCGCTCAGCACACAGTATTCCTGCATCATCAGGGAAATATTTAGATGAGTGGGTTTTCTTCCTCTCCCTGGGACGACTCAGTAAGAATCACCCAGAAAAGACTGCCTAGACATTTCCTCTGCCCACTGGGGGCCTCTAGCAATTACACTGAGAAGCAGTATGAAATTAACACAGCTTAACTCATAAACCCTGAAAATCCCCGAATCTAGTTAATAGAGCAATTTTTAGCAAGTCGAGCGCTTTTTATGGCCGTCTCATAGCCATCTGGGGAAGCGACTGCTCTCTCCTAAATTGTGAAGTGTCTTTACTCCAGCCTTACACCACTGCCCAGGAGACTGGCCATTAGTTGAATGACAATCAAAATACTCTCTTGGCATTGACACACCCCCGTTAGGAAACAAAGCCAAAGTCTGTGGTCAGCAGTGACTGGGTTTGCCTTTTAGATCAATGCTCCAAGGGACCCCTTTGTTTCCTTTTGGGAAGATGATGAAAGGGTAAAGCAGAGGAACCCTCAACTGCACTTGCTGAAAAGAGGCAGCTCTAAATGACCTTGCCAGAGAAGAGCATTGAAGGTGTAAGTTGGTCATTCTGAATTCCATCCTCCATCTCCATGACTGACCATGAAACCCTCCTACCAGCACACACACACCCCTTCCTGACATTTAACACTGGGGGACAAGACTACCACCTGTGACACAGGATTTTTATCACAAAGGTGAAGTGTGACTAGAAAGCAACCGGGCATGTCACGTGGGAGTCGTGTGGGCTTCCCTCTCGCTGGCATCCATGTAGGTCCCAGGTGGGGATGGAACGCCCTGTTGCATGAATCCTGAAGCACGCAGGCATAGCAGCGTGTGTGCGGTAAGGTGCAAGGGTGGGTTTCAAAGGCTCAGCACATACACGACCACACACAGGCACGTGTGCAAGCATGGGTGTTCACGAACATACACACAGCTTGGCGTTTCCTTTTTTAAATATACTACTTATTTATGATAATTTTCGGCTATAAAGATGTTGCAAAGATAGTGCAGAAAGGCACTGTATGACCTTTACCCACCCAGCTTCCTGTAAAGTTAACATCTTGCATAACCACGGTGCCTTTGTCAAAACTAAGCCAATGTCTATACGGTGCTGTTAACTAACTATAGACTCCTTGGATGTCACGATTTTTTTCACTAAGGTCCTTTTTCCAGTCCAGAATCCAATCTAGGATATCGCATTGCATTTAGGCCATTTCTATTTGAGGATTCAGGATGGCACATCCCCTCCCTTCCTGACAAAATGTGCTTCGGAAATAGAGAAAATGGCTCTCAGGCCCAGGAGACACTGGGATTTCTCACTTTTAATTTACTTTCCTTTAGCAAAATGACTTAACCTCTCTAAGTCTCAGTTTGCTCATGTGTAAAGCGGAGCTAGCAGCAGAACTTACTTTACGTGATTGTTGTGAAAATTAAATAATTCCGGAAAAGTGCTGAGCTGTAGGCTGGGCACACTACACGCTCAGGAGATGTTAGCTCCGGCAATCTGCTCTTATCAACGAGAGGAGCAACCATATCCCATATTCACATTCAGCAACAGATGAATGGTCAGGAGCCAGTTTGAGGAGTAGACCCCAAATCTGAGAAATATAGTTTTTGTGTACAACCAACCAAAGAATTGGGTGTGGTTGTTGGCGTCAAGAACCACTGATTTGAATCTTGGCTTCTCCTCTTGGCTGTTTCTCGCGGTTGGATGCCATGGCTGTGACAACTGTGCAGTGGTGACAGAAAAGGGCCACGAATAGGCAGCCAGCTGGCCTTGTTCTGGCTCCTAAAACTGTTTGGAGCTCAGCGTGAACAGCTGGGATGGGGCCAGGCCTAGGGTAACACAGTCAGTTAGCTCTAGATGCTCCTTGTTCCAGAAATAAACCAACCACTCTCCTTTCATCAACAGGTCCACTTAAGTACTATGGGCTCCCCATTCCACGGGGAAAGAGGACGGAAATCAGCATTCATTGAGCGTGGCCTGGGTGCCAGGCCCTGCACATATATTATGCATAGTGGTCTTCAATTTGTTTTCATATACCTTTATCTGTACAAGATTTTGAGTACATACCATCTGTATATATGTATATATACAAATAACAGATAAACATATTACACAGGCACCACTGAACTAATGCGTATATTATAGAATATGCATAAAATGAGCATTTAAAATGGATAATTTGTAGATGAAATAAGCAATATGCTAAGTCAATTAAAAATTCATAGCACTGTTAATGAGAGTAGATGCAAATCTTTAGTTCAAAAAGTCTTCTTGAATAGCTGTAATTAACAAGACAAGAAATAACAAGTGTTGGAGAGGATGTGGAAAAAACAGAAACCTCAACACTGCTGGTGGGGATGCAAACTGGTGCAGCCACTATGGAAAACAGTATGGAGATTTCTCAGAAAATTAAAAATGGAAATACCACATGACCCAGCTATTCCACTACTGGGTATTTATCCAAAGAACATGAAATCAATAATTCAAAAGATATATGCACCCCTGTGTTCATTGCAGCATTATTCACGATAGCCAAGATGTGGAAGCAACCCAAGTGCCCATCAATAGATGAATGGATAAAGAAGGTGTGGTATATATACACAATGGAATACTACTAAGCCATAAAAAAGACAAAAGTGTGCCATTTGCAACAACGTGGATGGACCTTGAGTGTATTACACCAAGTGAAATAAGTCAGACAAGGACAAATATCTTATGATTTCCCTGATATGTGGAAGATAAACAAAGAAACACCTAGATATGGAGAACAGATTGGTGGTTATCAGAGGGGAAGGGGGGGGAAGGGCGAAAGGGGTAAAGGGGCACATGCGTATGGTGACAGATGGACACTAGCCTTTTGGTGGTGAACACGATGTAGTCTATACAGAAACTGAAATATAATAATGTACACCTGAAATTTATACAATGTTATAAGCTAATATGACCTCAATAAAATATATTTTTTAAAAGTCTTCTTGATAATTTTGAACTTTTGGAGGCCAACTTCTTATCAGATATGATTAGCCTGTCTTTATTTTTATATCTTCCTGGGGCTGATAACAAAACTTCTTCCTGAAGAAGTGTTAGCTATTTTTTTGTTTGCACAGACACTTAGCATTAGCTTTTAATTCGTGGTTTCTGTGCAAAAACTTTTTCAAGCCACATCTTTGGTTTGGTAGGATTTGTTCAGTTTAAACTAGATAATGTACTCTGTGAGCCCACGTCACCTGGAGAGAGAAACCGCAATAAAACACAATGTGCTGAATGAGCATCACGCTGCCAATCCCTTCCAGTTCTGGAACTTGCTCTTCCTTTCAGGACATGCCCAGAACACGCAGCATATGGTGGGTGCCAGGGTCAACCCACACATTAAATATTAGTAAAGCTTAATTTCTTATTAAGTAAAAGATGAATAGAAATGCTAAAATTTTCTACCCACATTCCCAAGAATCAGCCTGTACATCCCCTGGGAGCATTTGTCTCTCTTTGGATTCCACTGTCTCATTACTCTGAATTGTCACAACAGCCCCTATTGGGTACGTGGATAGTGCCATCCCATTTCACCTGTGAATGGGAAACTGGGGCCCAGAGACTGTGCACGTATGATGTCACCCAGAGGGCATATTGTAAAGTGGAGTTTAGACTCAGGTCTCAACGCCAGCTCCAGCCCTCATCTCACCCTCTCTGTCTGTCCCGCCATCTCTGCCAATGTGTCTCCCCCGCTCTTCTCACCTATCAGGGCTGTTGAAATTAAATGCCAGCTTCCAAGAGGCCACAATCTGAGCAGACACCATGGCATGGTGACAGCTGAGCGATCTAAGTAGACACCCCTTCTGGAATTAAGTAGAAAGGGTTTGTGCAAGAAGTGCTGCTCACCTCTGAAGAATCTGAGGTTTGGGGAGATCAGAAGGAATCCTAAATTGAATAATAAAAGAGATGAATCTAGCAAAAGATGGGTGAGAAGCTGGATGCACAGTGGTCCAGAGTCCTGGCTCTGGATTTGAACAGCTGAATGTGAATCCCAGCTCTACCCTGCCCAGCTGTCCAGCCTTGGCTGCCAAGCCTCAGTTTCCCCAACTGTATCATGCACCAACTTTGCTTGTTATAGGATTTAAGCGGTCCTTCTCAGCACTCAACACCGTGCCTGGCACATGGTAACACTCAGTGAACGGAAGCTGTTCCCTCTGTGTGATTTGCTGGTGTGGTGATCCCGGCAGAGCTGACACTCCTGCAAATCAGGGTGTCTGCTCTCCAAGACCCCCCAGCACCTCACATCACAAAGGGTCAGCCTCAGACTCTGTACAACTTTACATCCTAATGGGTGCTGATTATAAATCATCATATTTACTCACTAAGGCAACGCTGATAAGACTCTCGTCTACACATCGCTAGAAAGAAGTAGAAAAAAAATTAAGGGTGACTAAGGTGCTTTTAAAATCCCAGTTGGTTTCTTCCTGTTATGAAATGACTCTTCTTTCCTCTTGGTTGATATTGTTAACTCATTTGCATGTTAAGATATATAAATTTTGTACAGTGTCAAACTACCGTTCTAAAAAAGCATGTCCCGGGAGGGAGGTGGTCACTTACGGAGGGAGCAGAGCTATAGATTGAGGGAGAAAGGGCCAGACGGGAAGAAGCCCTCAGCCTGGGGCAGGGTCATCCCACCAGGGGCTGTTTAGAACGCATGGTGGCATTTATTTTTCTAGATTGTCACAATGACTGGGGGGCACAGTTGGTGTTTTGTGCTGGGAGGGTAGAGACGCTGAATTTCCTGTGATGTGTAGGGCAGCCCCACACACTGAATAAGTGTCCTGCCATATACACCAACAACTGCCCAAATGAGTCCTACCTGGGCCATTCCTTCACGTTCAAGGGAGTCTTCAGACTAGGTGAGCCCACAGACCGGAAGCTGGGAGGCCAGGTAGCCTGGGCCAGCTCTGCTCTCACAATCCTCTTTGAACACCTTCATTGTACCTTCTGAAGGGTCTCCTCAGCTGGACTCTGAGCTCCATGTCGGCCCACACCATGCTGAATTCATCTTTGCACACTCCAGGACCATCATGGTGCCCACGACATAGTAGGTACTCGGTACATGGTTGGGAACTTGATTTTAAAAGGTGAGTCAATTTTGTCTTGAGTGTAATGGGCTGAGTGGACACTGGCTCTACCATGAGAAAGACCAGAGAGCACTTGACCTGAGGAGACAGGTGTGGCAGGGATGAAAGGACCCCAAAGGTCTAGAGCAGCAGCTCTCAAAGTGTCTTTTCCGAATCGCCTGCATCAAAATGCATATTCCCAGGTCCCATCAGGCTCTCTAGGGAGGAGGCTTAGACACATGCATTTTAAACAAGCTCTTCCCATTTGAGAACCACAACGAAATTGTGTCAGATGATCTGTGACTGGAGAGCGGTTTTGTTGGGATAAAGGAAATTTGGGGCTTGCGAAAGCTCTCAGTCACTACTACTGAGGAATTTTCTGGGTCAGAAATCTGTATTTTGTGGAAGTTTTTAAGATGTCTAGGTTTTTCCACTGAGGCATGGAAATTAAATTAGAAATCAGATTTCTAGGAATATTTTTCTTTACTTTAAAATAACGTTTCTTTTGAAAATGGCAATCAGCATTGGATTATTGACAGGCAGGAAAGAGGAATTGATGTGGTCCTCAAGATTAAAGTAAGAAAGTTCCAAAGAGCTAATAATTGACTTCAACTGAGCAGCATTGTGAGCCCACTGACATGGACCGCTCACTTACTTCTCACAACACAGCACCCTAGGAAGTAGGTGTGGTTACTGTCATCCCCATTTTACAGATAGTGAAACTGAAGCTTAGAAACATTAAGTAACTTGGCCACAGTTACACACTACTAAGTGACTGAACCGGGATTCAAACTCAGGCAGTGAGACTTGCTGAACCTCAAGCCTGGAGCACTTCTGGAACCTTCTGTGCAGCCAAAACTGCCATGCGCAATGCTCTGCGCTTGTCCCCTCGAGAGGATCAAGGTCTTGCTTCTTTATGCACTGAATCCTTTACATTTATTCAGCCTTGCCAATTAGTGAGGCTTTCCCTTGTCTCTATGTCTGTGAGTGGAGGTGGGGCCCTGGAATTGGAATGAAATAGAAAGAATCTGTCAGTATTCTCCAAAAAAGGAAATATTTTCACCCTGGATGGTTGGTTGGCTTCTAGTCTCTGATTTTAGAATTCATAAGGAACTACTACTCGAAAATAATTGGCTTTTGAAATTCAACTGACAGCTCAAGTCTCTCAAAGTGAGGATGTCTTAGATCATTTTCTCTACCAAGATCAAAAAGTGACTAATTCAGCAGTCAAAAAGGTAGAGTTCTATACAGACTCAGAGCCGACTACAGACGGTTGGCTCATCAGAGAAATGGGCTGATTATTTTAAGCACTGTAAAGCTCAATATGTTCCAATGATTCTCAAGAAATGCTGGGAATATCAATTGTAAACAACAAAGAGGGGCTTGCATAATTTTAGACTTATTTTTTTTTCTTTTGTGAGGAAGATTGCCACTGAGCTAACATCTGTGCCAGTCTTCCTCTGTTTTATGTGGGACGCTGCCACAGCATGGCTTGACGAGTGGTGCTAGGTCCACGCCTGGGATCCAAACCAGCAAAACCCAGGCCACTGAAGCGGAGTGTGCAAACTTAACCACTACACCACCAGGACACCTCTAATTTTAGACTTTATTCCTTTCCTCTAACTGCATCTGTCACTAATTTTTGAGGTAAGTCCAGAAAGAAGCCCATTGTCTAATGGCCTGCAAACAACTTCCAGAAGATTCAATAGCCAGCCTCTCTCAGAGAACTGGATCTGCTAGGAATATTTTTATTGTGATTTTAAAAAGTTAACCAGCTTCATTTAATATGTATCCACACAATGGGAGAGACGGTAGCGTAAGACTGTCAAGTGGTGGCCTATGTTACTTGTCAAAAATCACTCTCAATCATCAGGCAGCTTCATCACCCTTGTGCTAGGAATGGGGAGCTGAAAGACGGATGAGATATGCTCTGGAAGCCTGGGTGGAGAGTTCTTGTCTTCTCTGTGGAGGGTGGGGGAAGGGGGAGTTACAGTTATCATGGGAAAGAAAGGACTGCATTGCTAACCCTATGGACACCTCACCTCTAACCAAATACCTCCTAATTCCAACAGCAGGTCTTCTCTGCAAGACTCTGGGGACCCAAAGGCTCACAGTCCACCCATTCTCCCAACACGCAACCCTTACACCTGATATTCCACCCAAATCTGGGGTAGCACCCACGTGTCTCCATCAGCCTTCTCCCTTTGCCAATTTGAAGAGTCTGCAGTGAGCAAAGTATAGACTTTGGTTTGAAAGAGGCTGGGCTCTGGGCTAGACTTTGTCAATGCTGACTGCGTGACGTTCAGTAGTCCCTAAGCTTCAGCTGAATTTTTGGTAAAATGGAGAGAGTTGGTCCTTCCACTTAGGATTGTCACAAGTATGAAACACAGAACATAATGTACAGTAGACATTAAAAACCAGACGTCCTCTTTTGTCTCCCTCTCTCTCAAGGCCGTTCTGTTATTCCCAGCCAGGTTTAGAACTACTGGCTGGGACTTTTCAGTCAAAATTAAATAAACACACTCTATTCTCCTTAGTGAATGCAACCACTGCTTGTCCGATGTTGTTCTTTCCCTTTTCTTAACTGCTCCTTTTTCTCTCTAACTGAGATAGGAAAGGCAGGTACAAAAAGGCTTGGCTTAACCCATCTTGGCAGTTGGACCAAGATCAGAATCCTAGACTTAGACGTGTTTTGTTGCTCAAACATCAGCACCAGCCCTTGGTTTGGTGAACTAACCAGACCCTCTCTCTAGCCCCCAGACACATTTACAATGTGTCCACAAATCCTGCCAACCCTTGTCGATCTGGACAACGAATTTAGTGTCTCCACGAATGTCACATGCAGTTTCTAGTCAGTGTATAAGTGAAAATCATCCATAATCAAAATTACCCTTGAGAATCCCTTAAAATGTTCATCAAGTATTCAACAGCAGTGCCTCACACACAGTCACATCTTTCTTCTACTGTGAGTTTCTTCACTGGCTTGTGCGTAGGGGCCACGAAGCATGAAAAACAGATCTGCATCTTTACCATTAAAATCATAAACAGAGGCCAGTGGAGATTTCAGCAAACTCATCAGTCTCCCACCGCATGCTCCCCTGGGACATACGCTCATGGAGAATAACTCACATTATTCAAACAGGTCATTACTTTTTCTTCTCTCAGTTTTGTCTTCCTTTCAGTTTTTTGTTTCTTCACCTAACTGGACTCACTTATGTTCAATGTTTCATGGTCAGATTCTCAATCAACGTTTATTTTGTGTTGACTCTTTTCGTAAAAAATTAATGATGGATGGATGGATTGATTTTTGCAAGTGAACAAGATTACCAAGCAAAACTGGTTGCCTCAGCCCTGAGACCTTAATGGAAGATGCTGCAAATTGCATAAGCACGCCACAAAGGATGCTCTGGCCAGCACAGAGGATGTATAGCCCTGATAAAGAAGAGAGAGAGAAGGGAGCAGGATAGATGGAAAACTGTGAAACGGAAGACTTCTGTGTGAGCAGAAAGGAACACTTCATACTTTTTCATCCCAGAATTTTGTGGCAGGTGGAGGACTTAGAAATCTCAGTTTTTATCCTCTAACCACAGTGAGCAGGGCAGTCCCAAGATTCCTTGAATTACATTTGTGTCATGCTCTTTGCTCTGGGGTGCTGAGGAAACCAAGATAAATCGGTCACTCTCCTAGTCCTCAAGGCACTCACTATCTAATAGAGAAAAGCAGATGAGGAAACAATAAATGCACTAAATGCAATGGATTTAACATGACACACTTGGATGGAATGCAAAGGATGGATTCTTGGGAGGGGATGGCCATAGGGCACTATAGGGAAGGTGATACAACATGGGTATGTGCTCCAGACCAATGGAGAAGTGAGGTGGGTGTCCAGGGAGAGAACAGAGCCTACACATGTAATTAAGTTTAGCCATGGGGAATTTTCACTATCTTAAAAAAAATTCTTTAAATGAAGAAGCAATATTTCCTCTGTATGCTAGTTAGTGGCTGTGAACCAGAGCTGAAGCAGAAACCAAACTCCTAAGAAATCAATAACTAAAGCATTATAAAACAGATCATTTCTTCCACCTCACCTGGTAATTTGGAACAAGAGTCCATTCACAGAAAAATCTGTACACCCCATCACCATATCATCACCTTTTGGTAACACTCTTTCAAGATCCATTTTCTAATTACAATAAATTGAGCTTATTTTAGGTCTGTTTCTGAAGATTCACTTTACTCCACTTCCATTATTAGATTCAGGTACTGGTATTCTTCTTTCCACAGGATCAGAAAACATGAACCCATGAACTCAATGTCACAACACTCACCATCTCTTAAAAAAAACCCAAAGTGTAATTTTTCTCTGTGAACTCATCTTCTTTATGAAATGAATTCCCATTTTGTGAAATAACAGTAAAAGTCAAACAAAAATCTCTGGCTAATGGTACAGCTGCAGCCCAATAGATAGCGTTATTGTACATCTATCATTTTTATATTATAGAGCATGCTTGAAATGAAGTAGAAACTAGGCAGGGGAGCATGCTACCCCTCACAAATCATCATGAACTCACATGAATGGACCACTTATTTGGGTTGTCAATAAATCATTGACTGATGCTTGATGAGCAAAACAGAAGTAGGTTGTACAATATTGCACTGATTCAAGGAGATTCATGCATGGATTAACCCCGAGAAGATACACATGGCCATTCCAGATGTAGCATATAAACGCAAAAAATAGGAATAGAAGGCATTTTGGTCATCCCAGTTTGGAAAACTGGGATGAGGGTGCTATATCTCTTTATTAATTAGGAGATAGCCTAGCAGGCTGCCATGACAAAACAAACAAACCTAGATGCTGAGAAGGAGAACACAAATCCTGGCTCCCAATGTTCTAGATAGGTGACCCAAATCAAATCCCCTCAAATCTCTGAACTTTAGTTTTTTAATCTGTCAAATGCTAGTGACACTATTGACCCCATAAGACTGAAGTGAGGATTAAAGGATATGACAAGAATAAAGAACTTAGCTCATGGGTGGGTAGGTACTCAATAAAAGTTGGTTTTACTTCTCTTGCCCTGTATGAATTATTTATCCAGTTATTTCTTACAATGTTTGGTCTTTCTAAATGAATAATAAATCATTTTTGAAGGCAGAGACCTTTTCCTCTTTTCTTTTTGTTTTTAACCTGAATTTTTACACACCGTAATACATTGTATACTGCTGAAAACACACTTGTGGTAGTTTTCCTCAGTCAGCAAGGCTCCAGCTCCAGGGGGTGAGTCTTCACAATCTTGTTTCCCTTTCCCAGTGACTGGTCTGGGGTGGACATATGGATGACTTCCAGCCAATGAGATGAAGGCAAAGTCGGCTGGGGAGAAGGTGGATTCTCATTGAGTAGATCATCGTCGAGTCGAGCAACTCATAATTCTTAAAGCACTGTAGACAATTCTGATGCCCAGCCAGGACTGAGAATAATTTTTCTAAACCATGACTCTCAAGCCACTTTCATCATTCTATGCCCTGCCTACTCCTTTCTCTTTTGTCAATTCCAACTATCTACATGCACACTGCATTATAGGAGCTTGGTTACTGAATAGCAGCTAGACATTTTAGTAGAACTAACTAGAGTCCTTGGACCATTTAGAGTCTATGGCAACATGCCAATCTGAGTTCAGAGATACCCTAAATAACTCACTTAATAGGTTACTCTAGCAATCTTTAGTCATATGTAAAAATCTATATTCTCTGGGATTACTCATCACTCATCAAAGCAAGAACTTATATTTTTATCTCAGTTCATAATTAATCAGGAGGACCATACTTTGAGAGGATGGTATGTTGAGAATCACTGCCCTAGAAGGCAATCATGCTGTGTTGAATCAATTTTGCCCACCTGTGAAAGATGTGAGACGCTATATGGCCTCAACTCCAGTCATCACCAATAGCAAGACCAAGTACTACCAGATAACTCCACTCTCCATTCTCTCCCCTGTTTGCACCTTTAGTCAATCTTTCTCACAAATATTTGCATCTTCTCTAGATTTCTCCTCAATCTTCCTTTTCTTCTAATTTCTAATCAGTTCAGAGAAATTTCTTTCCCTATCTTCTTTTTGCAAGAGAAAAACTATCCAAATCATAATGTGAACACACAATGAATTATAACCATATCAAAATGTGTTTTCCAGTAAAATTATAGATAATAAGGTACCAGCGTCATTATCTTCTAAAATGCTTGAGAGGTCCAAGAGTCCCTTCGAGAATCTCCAGGAGAGACTTCAGCTGCCCCTTCAGTGTCTCAGATTAAACATGCTTTTCCTCAAGCACCAACATTCATGATAAAAAAAAAAGAAAAAACTTGCTTTTTAAATTCAACTTTAGAGTTCTGTTTTATTTCTAGATTTGCTAGATTTGTAAGGCTTCTTTTCTTGTAAGTTCTTCGGAAATGTGTACTAATTTGGCAACATTATGTATTAAACTGATGATTGTGGACTGGAATTTCGGGAAGGTAACCATTTTTGCATTTAAATACTAAGTCATCTATCACCTTGGAGCCCAAGCTGTCTGTAGGTGGGTAACCCCTACAGTAATATAAAAACTTTCTTTCCTTACTTAAAAAAGACATCATTAACAGCAATAATAAGAAGGAAAAACACAAAACAATATGCCCAAGAGCTCAAACTCTATATTCTATATTTTAAAGTAATTACATAGCAGGCATAACTGTTAAATCTCTTTATAGGTGAAAGCCCTGTAAATACTTCTAGACTTACATTATGGCTCAAATATATACATATACCTGTTTCCGAATGACCTAACAGCTCTGAAACGAAACAGCTCTGGCAATGAAAACCCAGAGGTTGGTAAAAACTGAAAACCATGTAACTATCAAAGTAATTTAAGGAGACTTAACAAAAAGGTCCATCTGTAGGGAGTATTTGAACCCAGAAGATGGAAAAGGCTAAATATGCCATTAGCGCCTCACAAAGGGTATTTGGTTAATATGCTCTGTCAAAGCAGACTGTCCCATTGTCTCAGGTCTTCAGACTCCAGCCAAGACTTTGCAAAGAGAAAGTGACAATATCAGAGATGTGCTGACAGAGGCAGCCATGCCCAGACATCCGCATTAGCAACACAGACTGGAGAACTAGAAGGGGCATCCTATCATTAGACCCTTAAGTAGGACAAGGGTTAAAAGTAGATTTCAGATATCTGCTCTCTCCCTACTCCTACCCCCACCCCTGAGAGTCCAGCAGGGAGCAGAACAGAGAAGTGAAGGAGGGGAGAAAGAATTCCAGAAACTACAATGATAGGGGCTGAGGGGAACAACAGTCATTGTTTTCATTAAGAGAGGTGCATGTCACTGACATTTCATCTTATCCTTCTTCAGGCTAGTGGCCTTGGAAACTCTTGTGACACAGCCACTAAAAACTATGCTTTGAAAGTACAAAGGAGGAGGAAATAATTCTTTCTCAGTTAAGACCATAATACAAAAAACTTTCATTTGTATGAGGAGCTCAAAACTCCCATACTTCCTCCTACACACACACACACACACACACCACACACACACACACACAATCCTCTTAGGAAATGGGCCAGTATCTCTACTTTATAGATCATTCTTGAGCTTCCCTTGGATTTATTACAGTGACAGGGAATGCCAGCTCTCCAAGAAGCAGCCAGTTCCATGGCGGAGCAGCCTGATTGTGAGAAAGTTCTTCGGGATCTTCAGCCACTGTTACCACTCTGTAGTTTCCACTGTGGTTTGATCCTCTAGAATTAGACAAGTAACACACCTGTTCCTTCTCCTACCATATGGCCCTTCAAGTATCTTAAAGCTGCCTCTGTGACTGCCAATTTAAAGAGAAAATGAAGGCTCAGCCAGGGGAAGGACTTGTCCAAAATCTCAGAAATATTTAATGGTGAATCCATGAGTGAAACCCAAGTATTCTGGCTCAGGTCCAAGGCTGTTCCCAGAATGTCTACACAAACCCCACAAATTCTTTGGCTCAAGTCAGAACCATAGCCTCTCACATGGGCTCAGGGTGGGCCCCATCTGACCATCTCTAGTTAGATGTGCAGCCCTGAAAGGGATTTACAGATGTGTCTGTGTGTGTAGACCCAGGTACAGTGATACCTTTGGGCCTGTCTGTCCTGCTTGAGATGTGTTCCCCTTCTCTAGAAGCTAACTCATATCCAGAAGAGTGACCTCCAGGAGCCATTTGGGAACAACACGACCCTGGCCCCTGGCCACACCTGATTTGAAGGGAGTCTCTGTGATGTGGCTGGGCCTGTGACATGAAAACTTAGAAACTGTAGGGCAGCCATACTTGATTGACCACATGCACCAGAAGAGCAGAGAGAGCTAGGCGGAGAAAAAGATATGGAGAGAGAGAGACAGAGAAGGAGAGAAAGAGAGAAGAAGAAGGAAGAGGAGGAGGAGGAGGAAGAGGAGAAGAGAAGGGAGTGGAGAGATGGATGGATGAAGACAGATAGAGAGATGAAAGACAGAGAAAGGATTCCAGTGACATTCTGCTTCCCAGCTTTGATGCTTTCCTTAGGCTGAGTCACATTTCTGTTTCTGATTCTGTAAGACACCCCCGCTTCCTTATAAGGACCTATCCCTTTTTCCTTGAGTTAGCTCAATGGGGTCTCTGTTTCTTAGAACCCCAGGCTTCTAACTAATACATTTCTCATGTAACATGCCATCAAGTCTGGTATTATTTTACCCTTCAAATCTGATTAGCTGCCTGGGCAGAGGATGAATACGAGAAGGGCACCCTGGTCTAAGAGGAAAAACATTAACTTATAAAAAACTATTTTTTCATTAAAAATAAATAAAATGCCTTCAGTCCCAAGATGCAATGGAATCTGAGGCATTTTATTTTTTGACACGAGAAGATCATTTTACAAAGGTCCTAAAGAGTATGAGCTGCCCCCTAGGTGGAGTAACGTCCAGGGAGGAGATGAAGATAAGGCAGGGCTGGAGGTTTTGGGCAGGGGCCAACAGCTCTTTCCTAATCTGTGAACACAGGGGAAGCATCATGATCAAATCGTTGGGGTCAGACAACATCCTACTTCTATCCCAGAATATCTTTTTGGTTAGATCTCGAAGTCCTTGATGGCAGGGACCACGCCTTTTTCATCACCGTATCCCCACCACCTAACACAGTATCTGGCACAGAGTAGATACTTAATCAATATTTGTTGAATGAATGCATGAATGGATGGATACACAGCGACCTCTGAGAGGGGGAATCCACCTAAATGAGGTGCACCCCAGGAGCTCAGTTACAAAGGCGCTGTGGTGAGGGAGGGCACCCATTCAATTCCCCAGATTATATGAATGTTCATTCATTCAGTCTTACAAGGAATACTGTTCAGTGCCTGTCATACAGACTGCAATGTCAGGTGGCCCCTTCTTTGCGTTGTGCCTGGTCCCACCTGGCAGCTCACAAGGCGGTCACCTCCATTGGCAGAGACAGGAGTTGGAAGCGGCACACACATCTGGTACAGCAACAGAGGAGCACTTTAAAAACAATCTGAAATTGAAGAGCTGAAATAGACCAGCTTCTTAGACTGAAATCAGGATGTGATGTTATATCTAAGAGTTCCTGGGGTAGGTGGGAGCCCAGCCGCCAGGCGGCAAATGAGTAAATGGGTTCCAGCATGCTGCACTAATTGAAATAGCCAGGCAGCTTCCACGGCTGCCCCCGGATACAATATCCCAGTAATGAAAACCAGGTCTACAAAGTCACGGGTATGTGTTGTGCAAACTGCCGTTCAAAGGAAAAGGCCAGATTCTCTTTCTCTAGTCTCTCCATGGATTCCCCCAAAGACAACAACTGAAGGAGACAGGAGGTTTCTCATGTCTTGGGCATAAGATCTGCTCACAAGCCAGAATTCAAACAACAAAGGAGCAGCTGGCATAGCCAGCATCTTCGGTGAGTCCTTCCCAGTGACTGTCTGGGGCTGGTGGTATCCTGAAAGAGAAATGTTGGAGTAAGATACCTTCTGCTTTAAGGTCCCAGGAAACTCAGATGGGTTGGCCCTTAATGTCTTCAGCTCCCTGATCCAGTGGGCAAGAGAGGAGTGGAGACTGAGTCACTACAATCAACCATCACAAACAACCAACACGTTGGACTCCTCATGAGATATCCCCCCTAAATCTTTCTTTGAAAAAGTCTTCAGATTAAAAGGTCAAAGGAGACAGAATTCAGGTTACCGCTGAAGCTTAACCACATGATATCTTTACCCCCAGGTGGTGTAAAATAACTTCTAAAAAGTAGATTCCAAAGAGGTCCAATTTTTTTTTAATTAAACAAGAAATGTATGAACACAACTTTGATATTTAAAAAATCCTAATGATACAGAAAAGACCAAAGTCCCTTTTCTCCACCATCTCTAAAATTCCTAGCCCCTTCTCTATGTATTTACATAAGGTATGTGTATATAGAGAGATTTTTTATGTCAGTACGTATAGTTCTACTTTACTATTTAAGCTGCTGCATAGTATTTTATATTGTGAACATATCATATTTAACCACTGTCCTTTTTTCCTCTTGAATTGTTCCCAATTTTTTATTATCGCAAACATGCTAAAAAGACTTTCTAATCCACTTTTTGGGAGGCACGTGTCCTCAACTCAATTTTAATTTTTTTTAAAAGCTTCTTTTTTGGTGATTGGTGGTTTTACAATGTCATATAAATAAAGAGAATTTATTTCAACTCAAAGTGGCTGGTCTCTAAATATGCAGTGCCATGGAGAAAGAAAAAAGGCACACACACAAAACCCTAGTTTAATATATATAATACACACGCACATATCATTCAGTCTTTATTTAAGTGTGTGTGTGTGTGTGTGTGTGGGTGTGCGAGTGGGTGTGGGTGTGTGTGTCCAAACCACCGTGAGGCTGGCAGAGTTCCATGGTGGGTGTAGAAAGAGATGCCCTGGAACGTGTTATCATTGCATCCTGTTCATCTGAGGGAGCCGGATCCGCCCGGGCTAAGGTAGAAAACATGAATGGAGATAGAAGATCAGATTGACCAGATGAAAACTTCATCTCCGAACCTGAGAACCTAGAAAAGAGTCCTTGCTCTTCCCAAACCTCCCTCCACCACAAACAGCTAAGGAGACATTATGGCAACTCGGCAAGTGCTTCTGGAATCAATTTGAGTCTTTCAACTTCATTGCTTTTTTTCTCATTTCTCATCTGGATTATACAAACGTGAAAGCCTTTCTGAGATTTCCTTTAAGGTAAATTTTTAAATGCATTATTCCTCGAATAAATTTAGTTACAATTGAATAACTTGGAATTAAACTACATTGGATTTAATATTACCATCCAATGTGGATTTACCATCACTTATATCACTCCTAAATAATACCTCCTGTAAAATAATTTCTCCTACAAAAACTCTGTGGGAATTTTTGCCATTGGAGGAAGCAGTCAATGCATCTGTTTACCTCTTCTAAAACAAAATGTCATTTTTCTGAATTTTGGACTCTGCAAAGGAGTTTTTCTAATGGACGGAGGCCTTCCTAAGTAATTCTTAGTTTCTCTCTCTGACTGTCACAAAGATGACCTGTCACCTAAATGGTCGTTTCCTTGGCAACTGGATGCTCCAAGTGCATTACCAAATTTGGACTTCTCTGAAGAACTGGAAAGGGGAAAATTTGTGCTACAGAGAACATAAAAGCTCATATTCAAATACAAAACGGGACAAAAATACAGTCTACTAAAAAGCAAGAGGTGTCTATTGCAGTAAACAACTTAATAATTTCGAATGATGCTCCAGGCCTGTCAATGCAGGTGTTCATCAGTACCTAAGACTTATTCTGAAAGTGTCAAAACCATACACACCTTAGCATTTTTAAGGTTCCTCTGGAAAGGGCTATAAATTTAGGAGGTGCTGTGGTTGGTCAAAAGTTTCCATATTTTTTTACCTTTTTAATAAAATACAGATACGGAAAACACCACAAAATCCATGTTTAGCTAAATGAGTTCTTATGAGGCAAACACCCTTATAACCACCACCCAGTTAAAAATAAACAGAACTTTCCAGCCACTTCCAGAAACATCTCCATGTGTCCCGCCCCAATTTCAACCCCTCTCCCTTCACTCAAAAGTAACCGCAACTTTAGTTTCCATATTATCAATCCCCATAGCCCCTGTAGGTATAAGATGCTGTGGTTCAGAGTCGTCATTTTCACCATTAAAAGATTGTGTAGTAAATTAACATTTCTGAAAGGCTTGTTTAGACCTGTTTTACTGTTACCCACATTAAACAAACACATTCACTTAGCGTATTTGTTAACGTCTGGCCTCATTCCAAAAAACAGTCCAAACACATGCCGACGAGAAATTGCCTCCACTAGGCGGCGCTACATCCTTTTATGTTCCAGGCAGCTGGGAAGACCAACGCCTAACGTAGCTCAGGAATCAATGCCTTTCTATGAATGAAGTCACAGGCGGGCACGCGGGAAACCCACTGAATGACTTCTTTACCTGGCCACATATCACAAACAAGATTCATTGTCTTAAAGTCAATACCCAAAGGTCCCCAGAAGTCCTGGTGAATGGCAAGGCTCAGCAAGAGGGAACCTATATTTCAACAACCACTTTTCCGCTAACAACCAAATTCAGTGAAATTGAGGGAGGGGGCCAAGAACATTTGGAACAGACAAAAGGGCCCTGTTTCCAAGCATAAATTAAATACAGCTGGTTTACAGCTGGGCTACCTTCCTCGCTGTAAGTCAAGTCACAAAACAGAATGAAACTCAGTGGTCACCACTCTAATGGCAAGGAATTCTGAGTATCCCTCTGGACTCTGAGGACACCACCTATTGCTTGCTAGATTCCGTTTTTCAATCATATACAGTGTCCAGCTCATCAGAGGGGCAAATTTCTACTGCAAATGTACACAAGCCTGTATCATCTATTTTTCTTCGGTGTTTCTTTTTTGCTTTTGTTTTTTAGATTAAAAAAAAAATCTGAGTAATAGAGCTATGAACTCTTTAATTATGGAGATTTGAGGGGGTTTTTTAGATTAAATTTGCTACCTTTGTGATTCACAGTATTTACTTTTCTCTGGTCTGATAATTCTCAGCATAACAGACAGCTTCAGAAGCCAAGCCTGTGTTAGAGAGAATAGACCTTCATGCATACTCATGGGGTGTTCCTAGTTCAAAACTGGTCTCAGATAAGACCAAAAGGCCAGCAACTGTGCCCGAGTGTCAACCAAACAGTCACAAAAGTACCAACTGGAATGTTGTCACATTTTAAGTATCCACTGCAGTTTAAATTTTAACCACAGATTTATAAGATTGGCTTGATTGACTAAAGGAGTTTTATGGTGCATGTCATTTCATTCCTATCATTTTTTGTGCCTAAGATTTATTCCTTAAAATATGGACTCACTGATTTAGAAAATTCAGTAGAGGTGAATAAATCTGGTGGAATAAAGCCGAGAAGGGACTATGTCTTATAGCTTTTGTCTTTTTAGAAAGACACTGGTACCACCTCCAGACAAACTGGTAGTGGTCAGTTCAGCTTCAGATTCAGCAAACAATACAGAATGGTTTCAAGAATATGGGTTTTGAAACCAGACTGTATCAGGATCAGGAAGTGGGTCTGGCAATTCTTTTACTCCTTAATGTTGCTTCCAGACCGTGACTCCTCTGCCCTCCTGGAAAAAGTCTTACTTGTTCCCTGGTTCCATCCGCCCTCATCTCTGTCCCTAACTGATCTGGTCACTTCCTCATATCCACTGATGACTTCATTCCTTGGCTCACAGTAGCCATATCAAATCCCACCACGATCCTGGGTGACCTCAGTATTCCTGTGCATGACTCATCCAACCGTTACTCCCACGGTTCCTTGACAATCTCATCTCAGATAACCTTAATCTCCCCTCTCCTCAACTCCTGCTCAAGGCAGAAATCTGGCCTCATCTCCAAGCGTGAAATGAATATTCAAGTACAAAGGCCCAGATTCCAATCACAGCTTCTCATCCTTCCCTCTTTCACACTGGCTTGTCCTTACCCTACCTGCTCTGGAATCTTTCCAAGCCCCCTCAACTCCAACTTTCTCTATTTTCTCCCCATCCATCATAGCTCTCCTATCTTCCCCTTCATCTCTTTTCAGCTAAGACCATGTGAAAAATCATTTCCAACCACTGTCTTCCTATATTCTCAACCACCTTGTCCCTCATCCTTCGGCTATACCCATCTGGCGAAATCCCAAATCAGAGTTAAGCACCCATGCTGATTTCCCAAGACTAAACACCCCTGTAGGTGCCACACTCTGCTGGAGAAAACCACAGCACTGTGCAGGGGATGCCACTACAAATCTAGGGTCTTCGACCCCAAATGGGCTCTCAACACTGTCCAGGAATCTTTGTACGTGATCTTTGTCAACTTTCTAGATTCAGTAGAAGATATTTCCTCCCCAGCATAAGCCCATGCTTAGCATGGCTAGGAACTCAATAGATATTTTTTTCCTATTTGTACATAAAAGGTCAATCACCAGGGCCTTAAATTCCATCATTTCATGACCCCTCAGAGACACCATGCCATCAATTACCCCTCCACTCATCTGTAGCTTTCACCTCTTTCTCTATTTTCAACTACATCCTTCACTTCAGAATTTAGACTTCTTTAAAAAAACAATCCATATAAAGCCTATGCCTTCTCTAGCTAAAGTCTTACTTCCTTTCTTTTTTCCACAACAATACCACTTGGGGAGAAAAAGGTTTTATTCAATATCCCCACTTCCTCTCAGCTCAACTCCACACTCCACCCCTCTATTTAACCAGCTTTTCCATTCTGTCAGGGCCACCACTGACCTTCTAGCTGGTATGTTCAATCATGCTATTTCCAGAAATTGTGTCATTGCCCGTCAGTAGCATTCAACATCATGCACCACTCCCTCCTTCTTGGAAAGTTCTTTTTTCATCCTTGGACACACCAAGCTCCTTCTCCTGCCCTGATTCACCTCCTCCCTCTCTGTGCTCATCCCTCAAATGTGAGTCATCAGGTTGACTTTACATTCCACAATCTCTCCCTGGATAGCTTCAATCACTGCCATAGCTGCAGTTACTATTATATGCAGCTTTTTAGACTCCCCACACCAGGTCTCCTTCCTGAGTTCTATACCTGGATGTCCATTTGCCCACAAGGCATCTCACACGTATGGCCCAAAGGTACCATGATCTCAACATGTCCAAACTAGACTCATCACCTTCCCCCAAATATGTTCATCTTCCTGTGTTCCCTGCCCTGACAGCTAGCACCATCAACCTATCCACTTATCTATGCTAGACAGCTGGCTGTCATCTTTGTTTCTCTGTCTCTCTCATGCCTTAATCAATTCCAAGGCCTGTCAGTTCGACCTCATAACGAGTACATCCATGCCTTCTTCATCATTGCCACAGCTACTCTCCTCCTTTGGGCTATCGCCACTTCATTATCAGATCAGTGAAACCACCTCTGAGTGGTCTTCCTGCCAACCCCCTCTTTCTCCCAACTCAGATTACTTTCTATACCCCGGTGGAATACTCTCTCAAAAATGCAGATCCAATTAAACCACTCTCTGAGAGGCTCCCCTTACCCGCAGGATAAAATCCAAGCCCCTTACCTAGCAAAGCCTTGATCCACCTTTCCGTCATCCTTTCCCACCTTCCCTAACTCACACCTTCCCACTCAGTTACAGGGAAATGCTTGTGAAGTAATATAGTTTAGTGGTTGACAGATGAGTTTTGGTGCCACATAGACATGTGTTCAAAATCTAGCCCTGCCACTTACTAGTTTGTGACCATGGCCAGGTTACCTACTCTCAGAGCACCATACGCTTCTTTCTTTTAGAACACTCATGGCCCTTCATCAGCTTGTAAATCCTTTTTACTAGTCCGTCTATTCCTCAGGCTGTCCTTGAATCCATAGCACACAGTAGGCCATCAATACTTATTCTAGACATGAGTAAAGGAGGAGAGTGAATCACTTCTTCCAGTGACAGCAAGCTCACTTCTTCCAAATATTGCACCTGTGTCTAGTTGTTACAAAGTTCTTCAGACAGGACATCCAGAGCCTTAGAATCCTCCCACAATCGTGGTCAGACTCATATAGGGTTTCTAGGCCTGTACTTTGATGTTTCTAGATTTTTCTTCATTTGAAAACGCCATCACTGACAGTTGTACATCAAGTGTACATTTAAGTACATATGCATTTACACTTCCCTGTGCATACAGGTGAGAAAGTACAGCAGTGCGATGGAACCACTTAGACTTTAGGTGATAGCACAAGAGTGCACTGTGTCTATTTCATGTGAACTATGCTCACCCACTATGTCCTAATGTGGCACTGGGAGCTTTGTGATGTCACCAAGGGCTCTGAACTCCTACTACATCTCAGGGCATGAGAGCCAGAGTGGGTCAGTCAGCCCAGCCTTAGTATTCACAGAAATCCAAAGGGTCAAAAGCAGGGTCAAAGGTAGCTGCAGGGCCAGGAGTTCAGAATGTGGGAGTGATATGGTTGACACAAGAGCAGATGGAACCAGCAAGGAGGATCCTGGGGGACCATCACGCACCATCTTGTGGCGACCATGGCTGACTTTTATCAGTTG
Source organism: Equus asinus (assembly GCF_041296235.1). Lineage (NCBI taxonomy): Eukaryota > Metazoa > Chordata > Mammalia > Perissodactyla > Equidae > Equus > Equus asinus. The sequence goes on from NC_091799.1 coordinate 34,286,349, forward strand.
GGGAGCAGAATGTGGTGTGTTACTCTGCTGGGGAGACCTGACATGAGGCAGATGAGAAGAGTTTGGCTCCCGGTTCTTCCCAGGAGTTCACGGGCCTCTAGGAAAAGTCCAGGATGCCCTAGAACAGCTCCCACAGCCCTGGCCACTCTTCATTGGCCTCATACCCTCCAGGGCAGAGAGAGGACAGCCATCTAGGTCTCTGCTTCAGGACCAGCTCTCTGGGCCTCCCACGTCAGGGCCGTAACAAGCCCTCTCTTTATACCACTTCTCATCCCTACCTCCTTGAAGGGAGGCAGAAAATGGGAAAAATACCGACCTCATGGTGCAAGGCGTTAAAAAGCAGCAACTTCAGCAATGAGCCAAGCATTTACTAGCGAAGAGAAGAACAATGCAACCAGAGGCTGTTATGGATTGCCGGCAACTGGGGTTGAAGTCTGGCCATTTGTTCTATAGATGTGATTTACACATCTCATTGGGTTCTGAATTAAATAGGCCCCAATTGATTAGGACAAGCTAAGAAATGGGCCATCTTTTAACGCTGTGCAGATCCCTTAGCTCTTGACAAATCAAGCCTCAGCAGCCACTTGGTGGTTTTTCTTTCACTTCCTGTGGGAAAATTTCTGGGGAAATCTAGGTCATTGTGAGTCTACCACTTGATTTATGGCAATGACCAATTTCTAACTTGGCTTTATCTGATCTGCTCTGGAAAATGTTTTCAGCCACCATGGGCAGTCCTGTTAAATTGCACAGACCTGCAATCATTTTTAAAAATCAGTCAACCATCAAAGATTTGATTTGGTTTGCTTAGTCTGTGCTGACCTCACTTGATTTTGCAAGGCCAGGGCCTCTGTATCCCAACCTACCACTGAAGCCTTCCAGCTGTATCTTATATTGCATTTTCCCAAGCACTTCCATATCTCTTATCTCATGCTACTGAGAGAACAGGTATTGCGATTTCCTTATCAAGGATGAGGAGACTCAAACACGAGAAGATCTTATGACAAGGCCATGAGGCTGCTGGATTCGAATCAGGACTCACACCCAGTAGAGGCATCCCCGCCCCCCCACCCCCCACCTTCCATGACACTAATATGCCATATCTGCCTGACCTAGGAAGGAATAAAGTCAGCGAGGCCAAGAGAAGGACCCAGGGTTTCCCTTCACCCTGTCCTGATTTAGGTTAAATATGGTCCATGGTGTCATGGATGAAATAAACATGCATTTTGCCAGGGATGAAATAAATGGTGTGCTGGTATGGAGGCCTTCCATCCGCACTGGGGGAAGAGAGCAGCTGTTCCTCGTCAGTCACTCCTCGCTTCCTCTGCCCCTGCCTTTCCCAGATTCTGCAGCTGGATCCATCCATACACCCACCCTCGGGCTCAGTCCTACCCAATGCCTGAGCCAGCACAGAGTGCAGTGGGAAGAGTGTTCAAAGATAGGAGGTCTCCCACCCAGGTCCTTCCCTTTCTCCTGGGCTCCCTCTGGTGTCTATTAGACTCCATAAACAACCGTATTCCCCAAATCCAGACTTGACAACCCAGGAGGGATGATGGGGATTCCATGCTGTTCCTCCTCTGGGGTTCTGTCTGGTACCCTGCCTACTACCTTGCTCCCTTCTCCGATGGATATTCCGTGGCCCGCTGTCCTCAACTCTTACCAGTCCTCTTTTCCCGGATTGGACAGAGCTTGGTTCCAGATGGCCAGCTGCCCTCTCCCTTTTAGCAATCTCTGCCCCTCTGATCAGACACTCCATTGATCACCAGTTCTTTTATTGTGCCCAAGACTGTTGTTCCCTTGGCCAGTGAGGTACCAGCTGCATATTCAAATGCAGCCCCTGGGGCTGGGCCAGTGACCTCTAGTTCATACGTAGCCTCCACTCAGATCCTTTGCAGTCAGCCAACTGCCCTGAGACTTATCCATAATGTCTTACATCTAGTTTCTTCCAGATACACCATGGCTTGCTTTAAGAAAACGAAATATAAACAGCAATACCAGCAGAGAATTATTCCTATTATATAGGATGTTTCATATGTAAAAGTTTACCACATATTTTTTAAACATAATGACTTTCCCTCATGTACTAGAAATATGATTTCATTTATAAAAAGGAAGCCAGTTTATAAAAACATAATACTCTTTTTATACTGTTTTGATCCCATCAGCCTTTCACTGTCCCTTACCCACCTCATGCCCTCACTTCCTTCTTTGGCCAGCTTTTGGATTCCATGATCAATAGCTATAACTATAATCACACTCTTCCAAAAGCCCAACTCAGATGAAACCCAACACTTTGCCTTTTGTACCTGCACATATTCAGTGGAAAACGCTGGAGAAAAATACATGACCATGTTGTCCAGTTTTGCTTTCAATTCATGACCTCAAATCACAGGCGGGCCTTGGAGGCATCCAGAAATCTGACTGCGTTTCCCTAGACAATTACTCTTGAACTGTCCAAGAGGACTGTAACACACCTTCTATCTCCTCAAACTTCCAACACCTCTTACCCTTCCTCATAGCCAGCAGGTGACCTTGCTTGCCATTTCAGTGAGAAAACAGATGCTGTCAGAAGGTCTCGTCCATACTCTACCATCACAGGCTCCAGCCTACTCAATGGTCCCACAGGCTCTGCCATCACTCTTGTATAAGGACAATCCTTATACAATCTCAATGACATCCTCACTCCCTAACTCAAGGATGTCCTTCCAGCGATTGTCTCCCCTCTCTCCTGCCTCATCAACTTTTTCCAGTCTCTGTATCATTCTCAACAGCACTCAAGCATGCTCTAATATCTCTAAAAGCAGCCTCCTTTGAGCCAACATTCCTCTTCATCTACATCTTCCTTTTTCTTTATCCCTTTACAGCAAAACTCCTTGAAAGAGTCAACGCTCTTTCTGACTCCATTTCCTCTCATCTCACTCTCACTGAAATCCAATCCATCCACTGTTCACCTCCACCTCTCCCCAAAAACAGCTCCAGTCCAGGGCACCAGGAACCTCTGCACTGCAAAATCCAGTGGTCAATCCTCAAGCCTTAAATTTCTTGGCATATCAGCAACATTTAACAAAGATGATCACTTCCTCTTTCTAGAAATACTTTCTTAAGCTCCAGGTCACCACTTCTCTTAGTTCTCTTCCTAATTCACTGGCCACCCTTTCTTACTTTCATTTGTTAATTCCTCATCACCTCCCGCAACTGTCTAGAACTCCATCCTCGGATCTCTTCTCTATCTACTTTCACCCCTCTGGTGATCTCATCCAACCTCCTGGGTTGAAATTCCATGCAAATGGTGGTGATTCCCAACTTTATGTCACTAGCCCAGACCTCTCTTTTGAACTTCAGACTTATACATCCAACTGCCCACTCAACATTGCCACTCAGGTATCCATTAGGCATCTCCAATTTAACATTTCCAAGATTCAATTCCTATTTTCCCTTCCCATAGGCCAAATAGGCCTTCCATAGAAATCTCCATCTCATTGAAGTGAAACTCCATCCTACTAGTTGCATAAACCAAAACCTTTGGAGCATTCTTGACTTCTCTCTTTCTCCCACAGTCTACTTCTACTCAATGAGAAAATCCCTTGAGCTGTACTATCAAAATGTATGCATCATCCACCACCTCCACTGCTACCATCTTGGTCCAAGTAGGTTCCATCTGTTTCATGAATTACTACAATATCCTCCCAACTGGTCTCCCTGCTTCCACCCTTGCCCCCCTCCTAAGTTGTTTCATCACAGCAGCTAGAGTAATCCTTTTAAAACATAGCTCGGATTGTGCTCCAAACCCTCCAATGGCTTCCCATCTCACTTAAAGGAAAAGCAAAGTCTTTACCCCAGTATCTAGGCACCTTCATAATCTAGACCTGGCCACCACCTCCTCGGTAACATCTCCTACCAATCTCCTTCACCCTCTCTATTCTTGCCACGCTGGCTTTCCTGTTCCTTCTTGAACACACCAAGTATACTCTCAACTCAGGGCCAACACCATCGCTGTACCTGTTGCCAGGAGTGTGCTTTCCCAAGATATCCACATGGTTCACTCCTTTGTTTTGTGTCACAGTTCAAACTTCATCTTTTCAGTAAGGCTTTCCCTGACCATCCATTAAAGGTGTCCCCCTCTCCAGCACCCCCTAGCTTCCATACTGCAAACCAACAGAGTATATACTCACTTGTCTATTTGTAAATTGTTTCTTCTTTCTATATATAAATACTTGTCTATTGTAAATTGTCCCACGCCCCCGAGAACGTAAGTTCCATGAGGGCAGAGATTGTGTTGTATTTACTGTGACATCCTCCGCACCCACAAATGTGTCTACCACACCAGAGAGATTCAAAAAATATTTGTTGACTGAGTTACATAAACTCAGACGCACCTGTTTATTGATCACACTTGATTTCATAGCTTTAAGTTATTCACATAAAATGAGTCTAATTAGTGAAACTTTCCATTTTAGGACCACTTTTGCAAACAAATCAAAGAGACAATGGTTTTATGTTTCTCCTTGTTTTATAATTGAGTAATGTCAAAGATAGAGTCCACATCGCTCTCCATACGAGGAACATGCACATCTTGTTGACACAAAAGGGGAAATTCACGGCATCAGGAAAAGTAATAGAGTCATGTTTACAGGCAGTGAGGGAAAAAGGTGTGTAACTTTGGATGGGGCTCATTTATGGACCAGGTAATGGCCGACCCCAAACCCAAGGCAGAGCTTTCTCACGGCACGGGGGCCAGGAGCCGAGGAAGTGAATCTCACCACCTCAGGCAAGTACTGTACCCGCTACAGTTCAGCTTGTTGATCTGAAGCAACATTGAAACAAGGCTCTACCCTAGGTGCTTGGGGAAGTATTTTAGCAAATGTACCCTAATTTTAAAATCACGGAGGTGTACAGATGTTAGAGGTCACGTGGTCCACTTCACCAGATGTGTAAATTACCTCTTCCACCTACATCCCAAGCAGCTGTTCAGTCCCTGCATCTCAGGACAGGTTACTCACCATCGCATGAAGTAGTTAGTTCCAACTTGGGCCGGCTCCAAATGTTGAGGAATTTTTCCATCCCTCGTGTTAACAGCTACCTCCCTGAAACTGATATCCACTGGTTTGGGTTTTGATGCTACTCTCATGGCTGGTTGTACCCTGGTGCTTCCAGAGCCAAATGAGACGGCTGTAAATCCTGCACAGGCTTTTAAATCCTGCCACTTACCAGGTAGGCAATCAAAGTGGAATTTTGAAAACAAACAAATCAACTGCCCTTGACATGCTAATTCTAATTCCGGCCCCTTTATTCTAAGAAACCTGCATTCCTCCACCACAGAGGCTAGAAACTTATCGTTCGCCTTTCAGACTTCTTCTGAGCTAGGTGATCACGTGACTCAGTCTGCAGGAGCAGTAACTTCCTGCATCCTCTGCGAAGGCTCCAGGCCTGGCACGTAGCATCCAGGCCTGGCACGTGGCAGCCTTCCCTAAGAATGGTGGAGCATCAGGAGCTCCTTTTGCCCTCAGTGAGCAGTCCCCTTATCCCAAGAGCCTCCACGATTGTCCCAGTTGCTTCTCCCATGAAACTGAAAAATCCCTTAAGCTACTACTTCTCAGGTTTTCCAGTACTCACAGCCAAATGTACTCCTAACTAATGATTATGTAGCAAGTGAAAATATTTATGAGGAGTTTATAACAGCAAGAGAAAATGTTAAATGGAAAAGCTCGAAGCAAAATTTATACAGAGTATAATTACAAGTATATAAAATCTATGCAAAAAAAATCCCCCAAATTTGTTTGGTGTTGAGATTATGGGCATCTTTTTCTAAAATGTTAAAATATTTATTGAGTGTCAGGCCCCATGCCAGGCACTTTCAGATTCTCTCATCCTTTTCACTTTTTTGCACATTTCACATTTTGTTTAGAATGAAAAAAATATTAAAAATAAAAAGTTCTTGGGGCTGGCCTGGGAGCATAGAGGTTAAGCTGGCATGCTCTGCTTCAGCGGCCCAGGGTTCAGGGGTTTGGATCCCAGGCACAGACTTACACACCACTCATCAAGTCATGCTGTGGCAGCATCCCACATACAAAATAGAAGAAGGCTGGCACTTCTTCTATTGTTAGTTCAGCGACAATCTTCCTCAAGCAAAAAGAGGAAGCTTGGCAACAGATGTTTGCTCAGGGCCAATCTTCCTCACCAAAAATAAAAATAAAAAAATTTCTTTGTCCTAGAAAATCTAAAGAAGAAAAATCAACCAGTTACGATTTGGATGAAATCCACAGAAGTAAACTTTGCCAGCCCTCTTTGCTCTGCCATCATTAGCATTCTGATTTGTCAGCTAACCAGGAAAATGTGTCCTGGAAGTCATGGAAGACTGGTAGGAAATTGACAAATTAACCTCAACTACAAAAAAGTCAACTGATCCTTGCTTGGTTTCATTACTACGGCATAAATAATAATGATTGTTGAAAAATGAGGGGAAAACAACCAAGTTCTATGATTTCAGCATTAGAATGATAGGCTGCTATTAGGCATGTAAATATTATTTTGGAGGAAGGAGCTATTGAAATGCAGATCCACTCAAATCCAGATTGATACTATGGCGTGGAGTTAATTAACTAAACTCCAATTGTATATAACCTGAATTTTAAAATAAAATCAAAATACGTAGGGGCTGGCCCCGTGGCCGAGTGGTTAAGTTCGCGCGCTCCGCTGCAGGCGGCCCAGTGTTTCGTCGGTTCGAATCCTGGGCGCGGACATGGCACTGCTCGTCAGACCACGCTGAGGCAGCGTCCCACATGCCACAACTAGAGGAACCCACAACGAAGAATACACAACTATGTACCGGGGGGCTTTGGGGAGAAAAAGGAAAAAATAAAATCTTTAACTAAAAAAAAAAAAAAATCAAAATACGTAGATGCTACTGATTCTGACCTGCTGTGATGCATGCCGAATACCTTATTTCCTTGATGTCATGCTCCACGTCATGAAAGGAATTGCGGGAGTTTGTAATGTATTTTCTCTAACGATGAGGTGACATGGACATAACACCACCCAGGCAGGTGAAGATTTCTGCTTAACTCAGGGTAAAGCAGGAAATTTGGCTGCATCCTTAAGCCCCCTGGGGAAACAATCCAAGTGGTTTTGGCAACACCAATACCACAACTCAGCTATCCACTTCAGCTGTCAGAGCCAGGCTGGGATTTGTCTTTCTCTGGAGCTGCCTGGGAAAAGGTGGGGCTTCAAGGGTGGCCAGACAGTTATGTTATGTGACAGTCTTTGATTTTCTTTGGACTCCATCAGCCTGGTCTGGGACACGGCCACAGGGCTTCCAAGCTCCAAGAAGTGTATTTATGGCCATGGGCTTCCTCTAGACATCCATTAATCTCATTTATTTCCTTAACTCTCAAGAAGCTCATACCCATCAAATGCAGACACTAAGAATTCCAAGCCACTGTCTCCATCTCCTCTTCCCACAGTGTCCACAAGGGGAGGGAGAAGCAGGATGAGGGATGGGGGATTAGACCTGTGGCGCCTGCTCCCTCATGTTGACACAAGTTGCTTTTATGCCTTCTGCATCCTTCCCATGTGGCTCAGGGACACACCGTAGTTCCCTCGGCACCAGCATCCAGTTGCTGAGCTGATGAGAGGACTGGATGGGATGCGTCTAGTTGTAGAGCTTTGTGAAGACTTCCGGGTCTCTGGTCCCTGCTTGGCAAATCCCCAGCATTTGAGGAGGCGAGGTAAAACCGTCTCCAAGGTCGCGTTCTCTCTGGCTTGGATCCAAGTGATCTGGAGGGCCCCTGAGCTTGCATAACATGCCCACCCAGAAATAAGCCTCGACAAGACAAAATTAGCAGAGAGGGGGGCCCTGTTCACCAGTGAGTGCCCAGTCTGGGCAACAGCGTTTTGATTCCAGCTCTGCCCTGACCTGCAGCCTCAGTGCTGATAACTGGATTTCAGATGAGTCTCGCCATACCCTTGCTCGTCCCATTCCCGGGCCGGGAGCCCTGGCCCTAAGGCCTGAGCTTGGGGCTGAGATCCTGCACCCGGCTGACAGAGGCTGCCGGCCTAAGCTTGATTTTTTTTTTCCTTTTTTTTTTTAAGTAAAGCAAAAAGGTTTTATTTTTCTTGAACGTACCCTGTGTTGGTGATCCATATGTGCTACTTTCCATCCATTTCAACTGTTCAACTCCGTCTCAGCTCAATTATCTGGAATCTTGAAGAAATCATGGTGGCCTTCACGTTTCTAAGCCATCTATTCCTATTACTACTTCTTGATGTTGCCGTTTTAGATCTTGACCAAGAACTTCTTCCCGGACGGATCGCTACCTCATCCTGCTGCATAGCTGGGTCCTAGCTTCTCCCTTTGCCACCATCCTGGAGAGTCCCCTCCCCTTTCTCTTGTCGAAACTGCTTTGAAGGAGTCCCTTTGTTCCCATTGGGACCTCCTGTCCCAATTGGTGCCATACTTTACAATCACAGGCTTGCCTGCTGAGGTGACATTTTTCACAGCAACCAAAGCAGAGCGTGGTCCCCCCAGAGTCTGCCCCCCAGAGTCTGCCCCATCTTCTTGCTGTCTTAGCCCACCCACCACATCTCCCATCCCACCTCACCATCCTGCTGTAATTCACTAAACTGGGCTACTTAAAAGCTTTACTGCTATAAATGGCCTGAGTTCTTAAGAACCCCTCCATCTCCCACTTGTCACTGAAGACACCGACACATAAGCCCACCGTCTACATCAAGGCTTTTGGGCCCTAAAATGTCATTCTTCCCTCCAAGACAGTTACGATCCCCTATTAAAGAATACAGAGCCTCCACTGACTGTAAAAGGAAACTGTATGGAATACTCCATTTCTTACAAGTGTTTAGGAAATAAACGGTTACAAATAGATCTGTAGAAATCAGCAATAACAAAAAATTTCTCCAGATTTAAAGATTCCATTCTGAGCAAACACGAAGATAAAATTAAGATGACAGATGGACTGGATCTCAAGTACTAATGCTGCTCAGTTGGTCATAGCAGCTACCTGGAGCAGTGTGTTGAGAAGGATCCTGAGGCCAAATCTGAGCTGGGCAGGAAACAAGTCCATGATCAATTAGTGATACACGGGACCAAAGAGAGGCAGCACGTGAGACATTTATTTGCCAAACCTGGAGTGGTCATTTGCATGACTTTGGAATCTGAGTTCAAATCCGAACTCAGCTACCTTATTCTAGGTTAGTGTTTAATCTCCTTAACAATTCCTTGCCTATTAAAACAGTGATAACAATATCATACCTCTAACGGAATATCGATGTTCTCACTAAATTTTTGCAAAGCACTTACCCTAACACATAACATATATCAAATGCCTAATAAACAGGAACTTTTATGATAATTAGTTTTTCAGCTCTAAAATCAGTTCTCAAATGTAAATACCCTGAAATATGCTCCTCTGACTCAAAGGTTTGTTTACGTTGATTCTCATCTTCTTTCAAGTCAATAAACCTCACTCCGGTGTGTGGGAGGTGCCAGGTCACAGTCAGTTGCAGATAAATACAGCATTTCTGCCCCGCAGCCTCTCCACCAATCGCGCCCCTTCACTGGCAGGCAATGAGGACTCTGAGTGGCTCTAGACCGAATTCTCAGCTTTCCCTAAAAATAAGCTCACAGACTGAGTCACCCCTTTATTCCCAGGCTCCTCTGAAAGTTGAACAGGATGTCACAATGTCCAGAAATAGCCTCCACATTCCAGCTCTAAATTGGCCTCCATCGGCTCTAAGCCTTCAGCTGAAGCTGGTTAAGATGCTTCTTCTGGGTTTCAGTAGAAAGAGAATGATTTAAGCAATTATAAAAGCTCAAGGTGACCCCTGCATGGAAGGAACAGAGAGCCATGAGGAGCCTCCAGCAATGCACCAGCTCTGGCAGTGATGGGGCCCTGCGTGGGCACTCAGGGGCCTGGAGCAGCTCTCCGCCTCATATGCCTCCACTCTGCCACCAGGGCAGTCTCCGATAAACCACAGTCTTTAGCGACTCCTGCCACCCCCGAGACCAAGTCTTGGGCCCCAGACCTCGCATACCTGGCCTTCCTGCTCTTCCAGCCTTGTTTCTCAGAAAGCTCCAGCCACACCCAACTCCTTGTCATTTCCTGACTCGACTCTGCTCCTTCACAAGCCGTGTGCCTTTGTCCAAGCTGCTTCTTTGGCGTAAAACTTAGAACAAAGAATTTTCCCGCCTTGGCCACCCTCACCAGGCCTAGGCTACTTTTCGCCCCCTTGAAGAGGGCAGCAGGGGCCGGACTGGACGCTAGGGCAAAAAAAAAAAAAAAAAAAAAAAAAAAGGAAGGGGAATCAGTGAGCCTTTGAGACTCTGGCTGCATGGACCCCACTGCGGGGACCCAGAGGAGAAATGGAGGGCAACAGAGCAGGTATGTCGGAAGCAATGGAAAGAGAGCTGGCATAGGGAGGTGGATGACATAGTCTGTGTGAGCTTGGACAAATTACTTAGATGAGCTTTTGTTTTCTCTGAAATAAAATGCAGAAAATAGCACCTGTCCTGCTCATTGATGCCCCAACAAGATAATGGGAGTGAGAGAATTCTAAAGTCTAAAGAGCCATGAACCCATGAGGAATGTTGAATGTTTTGCTCATTATCAATGGTGAGGAGGGGATGACCCAGGGTCCTCACCCAAACACAGACAGGCCTGGTGGAGGCTGAGTTGAGCTCTGAGCTCCTACGATGCAGTTTACAGCTTTGCCCTCTGTTTTTAAGTGGCTTTCAGGGGGAGAGAATGTTAACGCTTTCTTCACTACACTTTAGTGTGAAACACTGTTCTGGACCCTTCAGGACAAAGCCTTTGACTGGAGACAAAGGGCATGGGACACCAAGGGTTGCGGGTGCTAAACGGAAGTCATGAGCATGAAAAAAGACACAGGCTTGAGCCATTAGTGGCAAATGGCCCCTACTACTGATGGGTCCCTGTGCCACGGACACAATTTCTACTGTTATGGCCAGAAGCAGAGTAGGATGTAAATGGTCATCACTGTGAGATGCAGGCACCACCTGACAAGTGTAGGAACCCTAATAAGGGTCGAATTGTGTCCCTCCAGAAAAGATATGTTGAAGTCCTAATCCCCAATACCTCAAAATGTGACTTGTTTGGAAATAGGGTCTTTACAGAGGTCATCAAGTTAAAATTACGTCATCAGGGTGGGCCCTAACCCAATACGACTGGTGTCCTTATGAAAAGGGGGAATTTGGACACAGAGACAGACACACATGGCAGATGATGTGAAGAGACACAGGAGAAGATGTCTGTCTACAAGCCAAAGAGAGAGGCTGGGAGCAGATCCTTCCTTAAAGCCCTGAGAAGAAACCAACCCTGCGGACACCTTGAGCTTGGCCTTCCAGCCTGCAGAACTGTGAGATAATAAATTTCTGTTGTTTAAGCCACCCAGTTTGTGGCACGCTGTTACAACAGCCCTATGAAGCTAATACAGACTCTATAATAATCCAGGAGAAAAAAGAACTGGGGAAGCCACAATAGTCCAAGTTGGGTAGAACACTGATGTGCTCCTTTGGCAGAAACCATAGGTGCTGACCCCACACAGGGCATTTTAGAACCTAGTGACCTTAATGTCAGAGGCAACTAATTAGAGATGGCCCATTTTTGTTTGTTTTTATTTTGAAGTTCACATGGAGCAATAATTAATCCCCAGGCTGTCTGGTTCATGTGCCTGCCCCCTGCCCTGGGGGTCCAGAGCAAGGTACGCAGGGGGGATGACGATGGCTTCTGCACAGTTGCTCTTAGCAGGTGCAGGGGGTGGAGTCATCACTGGTCCCTCTGCTCACCACTGCTTCTGAGGTCACAGTGGGTGTACAGCCCTCTCTCTTCCTGAGGGGAGAAGACCTCACCATCTCCCTCTGTAGACCTCCAGGCATAGGGCAAACCAGACTGAAAGCTCGCAGTCTAACTGGTAATACTGGATGTTCTCCAAGCAGAGGGGATGCATCAAGAGGGGACTGACCTCAAACACAGTCCAAGCATCCAACAGCGCCCAGATAAAAGGGGTAAAGTTGGCAAAGCGACCACTTCAACTCAACAAGCATTCATTGGGCATCTATGATGTGCCCACTTCTCTTTCCTCTCTTCAGCTCAAGAGAACCCCGATCTGGGGCAGGAAGCTTCCCTTCCCTTGCTAAGCTAAGCGAGAACTTACCTAGGAGCCAAAGGACACAACCCAGCTGGGAGAATGCAGAGGGAAAGGAGTGTGGAAGAAGAAACTTGAGGAATCTGCTGAGGAAGAGCCCTAAGAAGATGGCAGGAGTAGCACGAGGCGAGGGAATGGAGGGGGCCTTTAAAACAGGGGTCCAGATAGGAAAGAATTCAGGGAGTCTGGGATAAGCCAGAATTCAGGGTGTCTAGGTAAAGCTTATTTTCACTAATTTCTAGCTGAAATTTAGCATCATCTTCAGCTATGAACATAAGCACAAGCCTCAGGAATATCATTAGTACCAGTGACTTTGTCATGCATAGAAATCACAGGTATTTTCATATCACATTATAATTGTTGGAGATAACTCGAAATATCGCTTATGTTCATCAATAGTTTGAAATTGAAGTATGTGTTAGAACTGCCACAAGATTTTATCTAATGCAATAATAGAGAAGCCTGTTATCTATCACAATTTCCTAATATTTTGCTGACCGTATTTCAACATAATTGGTTACCTTTTTAATCCTATGTATTTTATTTTGTGCATTTAAGCATTATTCTGAATCCACAAGACTGTGAAGGGGTCCAAGATACAAAACAGATTAAGAGCCTTACTAAAAGTCACTAAACAAGCTGTAACACTAGGCAACATGCACCGTGGAAGGCAGGAAAGAGGTAATGATGAAAAGACAGTCCTTGTCCTCAAGAAGCTTATGATCAATGGGGCAGAGAGACAGGAAGTTACACTGTTTGCCTCTCTCCTTTTGCTTCCTGCTGCTTATTCCCATCAAACCCACTGCAGCACCTCCACCAGCCCATATGGCAACTCTGCAGGATTTAGGAAAGATACCCCTTTCTCAAGACACCTTTCTGGCACCTGCTGGAAAATTGCCCTAATAAATACACAAAGCCACAGTGGCCCTAGGTGAGCACACCCTGGTCGCGGTCACTACCCCAGGCTAGGGCCTGATGTAATGAATCTCTGCAGAGATGCTAGACAAGGAGGCTCCTTACACATGGATGGCAGCTCCCTCAGCCCCTGCCCGTGAAAGACAACTCTAATCGATCATGGTGTTCCTTCCCCAAAACTCAAACACAGCTTCAGAGATCTTCCTAAGATGGGACTCTGGATGCTACTACCCATCAGTCACAGTTGACACAAGAGATAAAAACCATTTGCCATCCCAGGCTGGAGGCTTTACCCTTTTGGAGAAACTTGTAGTTTCACGGGAGATTCTGGAGAATAAAAAAGCCTTCAAGGCTTAAAAGAATGAGTTTCTAATGGTGAAAGTATGGGAAATACATTTGGTCAGGTAACCCTTGTGTTACACGATGTCAGTGGTTCTCAAAGGAGGTTATTTTGTCCCCCTTGGAACATTTGGCCATGTCCGAGACCTTTCTGATTGTCAAGACTGGACACACGGGATGCTCCTGGCATCCAGTGTATAGAGACCAGGGATACTGCTAAACATCTTACAATGCAGAGGACAGCCCTTCACAGCAAAGAATTATCTGGTCCAAAATGTCAATTGTGCTACAGTTAAGAAACCCTAGACTATATGGTTGGCTTCCTCTTCTCCAAGCAGCTGCTCAGAAGTGGCCCAGACAGGGAACTGGAGGGTCAAGCATGTGGACGGCCAGCAGGGCAGAAGCCGGCCATTTGCAGAGCGAGCAGCCATGAGCGTCCACACTGCTGCTCCCTCCGGCATGTTCGCAGGGCCAGCCCAAGTACTGTATTAATCATTTTTTAAACACGATTTCACAATTATGGTTCTGTTATCTCCCCAAAACTTGGGCAATTTGAAAATATTTACTAAAGCACCAAAGTCCCTTTGGAAATTTCCAGGCAAACAAGACTCAAAATTGCAGCTGGCCCTTTTGAACAAGAAAGGAAAGGGGGCAGAAAGGAAACACTTGACGATTCGGAGAGGCCAGTGTGGGTCCTACCACTGCTGGCCACGGGCAGCTTTTACCTGCTGACGGTCACTTCGTTCACAGATCAAGGCATTGGCCCCATGGCATGCAGTAACTGGCCCTTGGTGAAAAGCTAATGAATGACAGTGCAGCTGGTCAGAAGCCACTCAGGGAACGTGGCGAGTGTGTTCCTTGACTCCCATTCTGACGCTGCACCCTTAAAATCTCCGGGGAGAGCAGAAGGAAGGTTCTGGCAATTTCTTGAGAGAGAGAAAAATGATCTGGAGAATCATCAGTGCTTTTCCTCCACCCTCTAGTCTCTGTCAACAGAAAAAATGGTTTGAAATATAATGACATTTTTAGATGGGCCAAACCGTTGCCTCTAAGAAATTAGATTTTCTGGTTTTCAAAAGAAAACAACATGCAGTTGGCTTAGACAGCAAGGCCATAACAAGAAAATTCTACAGTAGCAAAACTCACATGCGAGCTCTTCAGTAAACATTAGCCTCTCATCATGGTAGCCAAGAAAACAGAGGACAAGTATCTGAGATGCTTTGTTCGTTTTGCACTGCCAGCAACGAGACAACAGTTACTTCTTTAGCTAGAAGGTTCCTAGAGCCTTAATGGCAAACGCAGCTATAGAAGATATGCTCTCTAGAGCAGGAGTTGGCCAAGCTTTTCTGTAAAGGCTCAGACAGTAAATATTTTAGGCTTTGCAGGCCATATGGTCTCTGTTGGAACTACTCGACCCCAATGTCGTAAAGCATGAAGCCAGCCATGGACAACACGTAAATGAATGGAAATGCCTGTGTTCTGATAAAACTTGATGTGTGGGCACTGAAATCTGAATTTCACATAATTTTCACATGTCATGAAATATTCTTTAAAAGAAAAATTTCCAGGGCCAGCCCAGTTGCATAGTGATTAAGTTCACACACTCTGCTTCAGCGGCCTGGGGTTCACGGGTTCAGATCCCAGGCACAGACCTACACACTGCTCATCAAGCCACACTGTGGCAGTGTCCCACATACAAAAAATGGAGGAAGACTGGCACAGATGTTAGCTCAGCAACAATGTTCCTCACCAAAAACTAAGTAAATAAATAATAAATGGGGACTTTAAAAAAAATTTTTTTTCCAACCATTTACAAACGTAACAACCATGTATTGCCCACAGGCCTTCCAAAAACAGACGGCAGGCCAGATCTGGCCTATGGGCTATTGTTTGCTGACTCTTGGTCTAGACAGAAAATTGGAATTGCCATTCGTTCTTAATTCTGGAGCTGCTATGTAAAATTGATTTTCCTCCCGTCTCATTGTGATTCTGAAATCACATTAGTAAAATTGACAAATGAAAAAACAAACAAACGGGACAAATAAATCAACCATCACAGCCCTCTCAACCAAAATATCCAGGCTGGGAACAATCTGGTTGTAACCACTGTGTGACTCATTCGCAGCACGCCACAAAGCCCCATCTTGCTCAATGTGGTATAAGATATACGGCTTGCTGAAGGCTAGCATTCCAGTGGTATTTTTAAACTCACCCAGGGTGAACAATCTCCTTGTTTAGTCTTTGCATTTTTATATTATTCAAAGATTGGGCCAAGGAAGGGGTGTGGGGAGGGTCGGTTGGGAAATGTACCAATTTCTGAAATGCATTTGTTCAACTCTCTCCAACCCACATTAGCCATTTCTTATTCTGCAGAAAGGACATGTCTAGTGGGTTTCTCGAAAACACATTAACATATTGATGAGGCACTCTTATTCTTCCAACGCATGCCCTATCTCCCTACAAACACATTACTATTTAAAACCAACGAATATTTTCACACTCACAATGGGAGACGGAAGCACAGACCTAGAAAATGTGGGTTCTGAACTCAGTTGTGAAGGCAGCATGTGTGTGAAGGAGATGAGCTTGCCGGATACAATACAGGACGCCCACTTAAATCTGAATTTCAGATAAACGACAAATAATTTTTTAGTATAAAAGTGTGTCCCATTCAATAAGTGGGCATCCTATATTCTTAGTTGCTAAATGTGAAAACTCTAGTAGAGGATAGTGAAAAACGGAGCAATGCTGGAATGGAAGGTATTTATTGGGGAAAGGCGAGAATTTTGTTATAGGCGTAGGATAGGTACTCATTATGAAAAAGTTACCCACCAAAGACTAGGACCCCAAGTTTCTTGTTCTGGTTAACCCTCCCACCTCTAACTGATTCTTAGAATCCTTAAAGTCGAGGTGCAAGGTGGGGCCAAGCAGAACTACTATATTCCAGTGTTTGATAGAGTTTAAAAAACGGTGCTTCCTGGGGGGGTTCTGGGAGCTGATGGAGCTGTTCTGTATCCTGATGGTGCTGGTGGTTACACAAATCTACACATTCAATAAAATTCAGAGAAGTGTATATCCAAAAGGTCACTTTTGCTCTATATTAATTTTTATAAAGAGTGCTTCCAGGAGTTACTTCTTACAGAGAATTCACAAGTTCATCCACACACTGGGTACGGAACTGACTTAACTAGCAATCCTGACTTTAACCCAAGATTACGGTTTTCCTATAGGGCCCCCATACCAGAGGGTCCTCGATGGGCTTCTGGCAGCCAATTTGCCCAACATGGCCAAACATATCTACATCTGACCAAACACTGCCATCCCGTCACTCCCACGTCCCCCGCATACTACTGGCTTTACAATTAAATAAAATATGCTGTGAAAGGCAGGAGTGGAAAACTGGTGGCCCAGGGTGGGGGCTGAGGGAGGGTAGGATGGGGATTGAATCCAGCCCACACTGTGTTAGAATCTCATTATGTTTGGTTTGGCCCACACCGTGTTTAAATCATTGTGAACATTTAAACACCAACAGGCTTCCTTCAAAAGCTGCATTTCCAGGTTCTCTCGAAAAAGTAGATCTTGGGCTTGTATTCTCACCAACTACCAATCGAGTGGAACTGAGCGCTGCCCGCTCCCTCAGGAGCCCGCCTCTCCAGGTCACCACAGTCCCAAGAGCTCAGCCACCATGTCAACCTGGCATAGCTGGGTTTTTAACACCTAACAGAAGGCATTCAGCAGGCTGTCTGGCCCGTGGGAAGCCCTCAGGAACCCACAGACCCTTCTCCCCTCCCCTTACAAGAAGGTACAGGATGAAGTTACCATCCTTTACCTGCTTTCTGAGCCCTGGGATGCCCCATCTCCCTATAGGGGAGATGTCCCACTCCTGCCCCTCCACTGCTAAGCCACTCTGCTTCCAGCTTTTCTCTGTGGACTCAGGTTTAGGGCAGATGGAGAGCTGGAATCATCCAGAGGCAGTAGCAGCGACACGTCAAGACAGAGAGAGATGAGGGTGGGAAGGGGAGAGAGAGGAGGGTAACTGAGTAACTGAAATTACTTTCCACCTTTGCCTCCCCTTCTCCGCGTTGTCAGAGCCAGTCCTTTCCCTTCATTCTCTCCTATCAGCTCCAGTACTGATCGGATATGTATCATTCTCACTCCAGTAGGAATAAGGATAGGGGATGTTCAGTCTGCTAGAGTCTTAGTCCTAGTAGTTGGTAGGATTAGAGAGTGTATTCTCCAGCCAGCCTCCAGTGCCTCCCTGCCTTCCGACCCATCCACACCAGACTTAGCCTGCTTGTTGGCAAATATCCTTCAGGTTTTGTTTGATGAACAGCACTAAATTTTGAACACATACACTCAGACTTCACTGTTCATGAACAAGACTGCCTGCATACCACCTGGAAAAGAAAACTGGAGCACTCAGACGATGGGCTCATTACTGTCCCACCATGTGTTTTTGCTGGCCTGGATAAGCAGTATTTCCTTTCAGGGCCACTCATGTTAGCTTCAAGATTTTTAGATCTTTTTCTCTTTCTTTTTTGGGGTTTTTCTTTTTTCTTTATTTTTGGTGAAGAAGATTCGCTCTGAGCTAACATCTCTTGCCAATCTTCCTCTTTTTGCTTGAGGAAGATTGTCGCTGAGCTAACATCTGTGCCAATCTTCCTCTATTTTGTATATAGGACACCGCCACAGCATGGCTTGATGAGCAGTATGTAGGTCTGTGCCCAAGATCCAAACCCGTGAACCACAGGCCACTGAAGCGGAGCATGAACTTAACCACTACACCACTGGGCCAGCCCCTCTTTTTCTTTTTTTCAATTGATCATTTTTTCCCCAGCTTTAGTGAGGTATGATTGGCCAATAAAAATTGTATATGTTTACAGTGTACAACGTGATGATTTGACATACTATACATTGTGAAATGGTTATCACAATCAAGCTAATTAATACATGCACCACCTCTCTTAGTTACCATTTTTGTGTGTGTGATGATAACCCACGAGATCTACTCTCTTAGCAAATTACAAGTATATAATACATTCTTACTAACTATGGACACCACGCTGTACATCAGGTCTCTAGAACTTATTCATCTTATAACTGGAAGTTGTACCTTTTTATCAATATCTCCTCTCTGCTCCCACCTCTCAGCTTGTAGTAACCACCATTCTACTCTGTTACTGTAAGTTAGACATTTTTAAGATTCTACACAGAAGTGAGATCATATGGTATTTATCTTCCTGCATCTGGCTTATTTCACTTAGCATAATGCCCTCAAGGTCCATCCATGTCAAAAATACCAGGATTTCCTTCCTGGTAAAGGCTGAATACTATTCCATTGTGTATATATACCACATTTTCTTTATCTATTCATCTGTCATGGACACTTGGGTTGTTTCCAGAACTGGCTACTGTGAATAATGCTACAAGGAACTTGGGAGCGTAGCTCTCTCTCTGAGACAGTGATCTTATTTCCTTTGGATGTATGCCCAGAAGTGGTACTCCTGGACCATACTATAGTTCTATTTTTCGTTTCTTGAGGAATCTCTATACTCTTTTCCACTTTTCAGATCTTATACGTCTCACGGTCCCACTGGGGCAAGGAAATTTTCAAACCACTTCCCACCCCATTAGAGGCGGAAAGTGTTATCAGCCCAAGTTGACCAAGCCATTGTATCTCAGTGTTTAAGACCAAGCAGGAGCCCAGCGGAAGCCACTGGATTGACCCCTGGCCTCTCGGCTAGATCCTGGCCTATCAGGCCCTCATGCAGGACATGCATACTCTGCCAGCTGCCCAAATCCTAAAGCCTTGTGTGGTATTTATTGGCCTCAAAGTTGTTGGCATTATTGCTCAAACTCAGAGAAAGATCGCCTTGCCTAACTCCAAAGGGTTAAGTTTTCGAGCATATGTGTTTCTCTTAAGAATAACATTTTTTATAACTCTCAAAGTTTTAAGTTTCAGCCCTGAATTTAAAAATAAAGTGAATACTCAAATGACTGGTTATATTTTCGAAGTAGCAGGGGGAAATCCCACCCACCTAGAATAGTAAGTAAACCAGTAGAATTCAGCAAAAAAGTAAGGGCAGGTTGTACAAATGCCTGGAAGACATTTGGGAGTGCACAGACTGTCAAGAGCCCGGAAGCCCACAGGGTAATGAAATAGGCTGCCCGAGGGGAAGTGATGGGCAGGAAGATGCCTTCTGAGGTCTGGCCCACCGCTCTTTCATCTGCAGCTATGGCTTTTATCTTGAAGGCACATGTGGCTTTTCTTTCCCATTCCAGCTTATGCAAGGGAAAAGTACCAGCTTCCCTATTCCTTTCTTCTAGCTGAGCTCATATGATGCTATAGAAGCATCGATACTACCGTCAAAGACTAACGCCAAAGTATTTTTAATTTATGTTCGAGCATTATGTAAATAGGCTTTAGGTTTGTCTCTGTGTGTTTGTCTCTCTGTGTATTTTAATAATCTCCTTTTGAAGATTTTAATTCAACATAAGACTAATGCAAAAGACTGACAATATAATTACCCAAGGGCACATGTAGCTCCAACATGCACCACCCCACACAAACCTCTGCTTCTGCTGGCATTTCCTGTCAGAAATAGGTCTCAGCTGTGTGGGATTCGTCCAAACCCACAGCGCTCTTGTGCAAATCTTCCTCGACAAAGTACCTCGGGCTATGAGGCCATTACTCACAGTCTCTCCACGTTCTCTTAGGTCTCATCCTATACCATGCAGCCTCTGGGCTCTGTGTTTTAAGACAGATAAGAGTCTGGGAGAGACCGAATCCTTCTGAAAATGAAGGGTTGGCTCAAACAATGGATGCTACAAATAAGAGCGAGGGGAGCCTGTAGGACATCTTTGTGAGAATAAACTCCTCTTTGATATGCCAATGGCAAGCCATGATTGTGTACACACAGACAGGCTTAGGAGAATCATCATTAGGTAAATGAACCTCAGTTGCTACTCTTCTTGGCATCCTACTAGAGTTGCCCGCGTGAGAAGCAGCTGCATTGAGGATCAGGCCTGAGCGCTGGAAGGGTTGCCACAAGACTCGATTGGCTGATCTGCTGTGGGACTTCTCCATCTATAGCATCAGAATATGTATCATGAGCTTCTCTCAAAGGGCCTCCCACTGTACTGCTGGATATCTGCTCTACCGCTTAACTTCTTATCTCACCACGGCGTCCCCTAGGGCCTCCCCAAGTGAATTTTGTAGCACGTGGTTTTGATCAGCCAATCCCAAGCATACTTTTCAAACAAGTGTCTTCAAGTGACCAACAGACAGAAATTTCACTTTATCTAAATAGATTAAAACAAGTACCCAAGACAAACAAAGGCTTCCTCTTGATCAGCCACTTGATAGGGGAGGAACACAACTACACCACTTTCAAACTGAGCTGTGTGTAGGCTCTCGCTAATTAAGACTGAATTCAGTCTTTCCTTCTATTTCACCTCTTCATAATATAAACTCCTGGACATGTCACAATGGGCATGTGGCACTCATCAAGACCCAGGCCAAATGTCCCTTTATCATTGGTCTTCTACCACTTCACCGGGGTTCTCCATGTGTATTCCCCAGAAGAGCGGCCAAGGCTGGGAATAGCATCCCCGGGAACTTGTTAGAAATGCAAATTCTCAGGCCCCACCCCAGATCTACTGAATCAAACACGCTGGGAGGGGATCCAGCAATCTGTGTTTTAAGGAGTTCTCCAGGGATCCTAATGCACTAAAGTTTGAGAATCACTGTTCTACACCATTTCTGGCAAAAAGTCTATGCCCAGTGGCACTTGCTGCAATTATTAAAAGTCCTGGGGCCAGCTGGGTCTCCCTGTATTGCTTATTAGTTGAGGTTGAAAATAAATCAAAAGCATCTTAATACCCTGGATGACACATGATAGGCTCAGATTTGCATACCTTGTTCTTAAAGATTCTCCTATGATAACAGGAACTTCCCACATCAAAGGACTGATGGTCTTTTCAATCTTTCTGATGTGGATATTCTGAGTTATGAGAACGTCAGTGATTGCAAGGAGCTCACTTAATATCAAAAGATACAGCAAATAGACACTATTTTTGCAGTCACCCAAACATTGGGACACCAAGCTCGCAAAGCCTTGGTGAAAATGCCCCATGATTTTGTAACATTATGAGAGATTAAGGGGGGCCCGGTAGTACTACTTCATCGCATCCTTATGAAATTCCCAAGTCCATGCTTAAGGGAAGCACATTGTAAAGTTTAAAGCTCTGCCTATATCTGGAGGTCACAAAAGGCTGACCTGTTGACCGAAAGGAATTTTGTTGTGTTCACAAGTTGATACTATTCTCTTTTAAATGGGAGATCTCACATCTTAAAAAAGGAGATTTCTGGCTTCTCTTGAAAGTGAGTTGATATGACAACATAGGACTCACGCTCTCACATGGTATAAATTAACTGCATCTTTACTGAGAAGTGGCATCTGCTCTCCAGGTCCCCACAATTTTCCACTCAGTCTGCGTCACTCAATTATGTTACGTGCTGGCCCCTGGAGCCTTTTGAGTTTGCAGCCCCTATCTACTATAAATAATCCTTTTCATTGTTATTATTAGGATCCTCCTGCATTGGAAACTCTCAGTAGTTACTATATCCATCTGAGATTTCCCAGTTTGGCAAAAATGTTGAAGTTAATAGAATTCATCTTTCATTCCTTGTGTCTAGTTTATGCTTAAAGATGCATCAGCTATGATTTGTTGATTCACTTACTATAAACAGAAAAGTTTTGCTGAGTGTTTTCTGTATTTTTGCTCCAAGTATTTCCCGTGAAATCTCTCAGCCTTCAAAATAATTTCACAAGGTGGGTATTATCATTATCCTCACCTTGCAGATGAGGAAACCGAGGGACAGCGAGGTCACACAGACACTAATAGAAAGGCCAGGACTTGAGCCAAGGCTTTTGGACACAAGAATCCATGCTCATAATTTGACAGACTGTGAGGGGCACTGCCAGCCCAGGGGACCACTGTCACTGCACATTAATGCCCGTTTGTCGTCTAGTCAGTTACACCCCACAATGACCAACTCCTACTGTCAAGTAAGAACAACATCCGTATCAGAGATGGGTGATCAAGTGTGGGTAGTTCAAAGGACCAACAGTAGGGATCCTAAAAGTACTGGGTAGCCCCAAAGAAATGCAGAAGCACCAATACTCAGCCCTGGTTTTCCTTAAATATTGACAAATCATAACCCACAAGCCCCCGTTGCTTGGCTTTTTAGATGATGACTGCTATATTTCTCAGGGTACTTTGCCAGAGTAGCTGCTCTTTGTCCCAAGAGGCTAAAGCCTGAAATACTCAGAAGTACAAAAAGGTGCCCAGAGAGGTGTATGACCCTTGCACATGTTTGTGTAAGGCCTGCCTTGGCACTCGCAGACCTGCAATGACCCTGAACGGGCCCAAAGTGGCACCAATCTACTAGATGGCCCTGCAGACTCAGCTGCCAATATCCTGAGTAAGTCAATTTTTAGGCCTTAACTTGGGATTTTAGAAGAAGGGCATCATCCACGTCTCTGAAATGGAAGAAGATAACAAATGAAAGGCCAGGCTCTTGGATTCTCCAGGCCTTTTCCAGCTGCCTGCCAAGGACAGAGGTTCACAGGGGACATGTACAGGGATGGTCCCCACAAGAATCACAGTGTTTGTTACCACAGGGCTTGGGTTTGGGTCTCTAAACCCTCTGAGACATCCCTGACCTGGGAAGCTGGGCTGGGCTGAATCCCATGTAAATTGCAGCAAGGACCTTTGCCCAGGCTATGCAGGCAACCTAAGCGGTCTGGATCAAAAGCAGCCTGATTGGCCTGCTTGGCCCCTGGTCCCAAGCTCCAACCCTGGTAGTCAAGGCCTTATCACTCCAAGGCCGGAAGAAGCAGTGAGAGATGGCCTCAAGGAAATGCCAAAGTATTTCTCTACAAGCGAGGGCAGAGCCAGCCTAAGCCACACCTACATCCAGGCCCTCTCAGGTCAGAGAATGGGATCAGGTGGGAGCCACAGGTCCACTAACTGCACCCTCTGGGTGAGAGTTTCAAGAGGGAGAGGGACCCAAAGTGAGATCCCAGAAAGGGCAGATTCCATGGAGGCATGTCCAGGCTCACATACCCCCAGATATCCCCACCCAGGACTCTAGCTCTGCAGGATCCTAGTGGCATCCAGCCCATGGCAGAGCACCCCTCCAAGCCCTGATGTGCCACTGACACAAGGAATTGGGAGTCAGGAGAAAATGAACTTAAGACAACTCTTCCACATCTCACTGTGTGAGCTTGGGTATCTGTATACTCGGCTGTAAGGTGGAGATAATGAGACCTGTCCTGCACAGCTCAGAATAAAGGTAACATGTAGGTTTTTGTAAATTGTAAAGTGCTGTACGAATGCAGAAGATCATTTTTATTATTCTGGAAAGTAGGGCCTTACTAAATGAAAAAAATTCCCTACAGAGAAGTGTAGGTTGGATTGGCATTTCATATTTCAGCACATATGAACACACTCATGTTGGTCCCTGGTGCTGGCCTGAGGTCTCGTCCATGTGGCTCTAAGAGCTTTTGCCCAAGGTGACCTCTGTAATGTTTAGTTATCTCCACATGTGCCCAAGGAAGACTCTCTTCCTCTCGGATTTGCAGACGTAACATCCTCCCCCAAAGTTGGTTTCCATTGAGACACGGTGGCTTCTTCCCCAAGGGAATGTTACTCATTCAGTCAGAACTTCCATCGGTGTTTCCATGCACTGAAACACAACTTGGAAGACTCTCAAAAGGATGTGGTCCTCCTGGTTTGTCCCAGCCTTTCCCAGAGCTACTGAATCAGTCTGCTTCTCCCTCATTGGCTCACACTGAGGCTGCTGGAACCGCCTGCACAGCGCGCTCATGGGAAAAGCATGAGATGCTGCCGCCATCTTGGAGGAAGCAATTCAGGGCAGCAGTCAACACAGGGGCTCCAACGCTCCGCAGTGTGGGTTCAAATCCTGGCTTTGACACTATCTGTTAATGTTGGGCTCTTATAAAATATGTATAATATAGGAGCCCCTACTTCATCAGCTTGTTATTAGGACTAAATGACATAATGTTTTAAAATGCACTGCACTCTTATTACTGAGTTTGTGCCGTTAGCTACTGACTTCACTTCTTCATGCTTTTGGCTTTCCTTTTCTAACTGTTCCAAATAAATAATAAACAAACTAACATAGTATAGTAATTATTTATGCACTTTCCTATTTTTTCCATAGATGATTAACAACTAAGGTTAACAAAAAGCACATCACACAGTGCCCGGCTGAATAGATAATGTTCAATAAACGGCAATTGTATCATTATTCGCTGGAATTATCATTCACGCTCATTCTGCTACAGAGGCATTTTGGCATCTTCTAAAATTATGGCTTTGGGAGTGTCCCAACAGAAGAAAGAAGCACCTGGAAGCAGAGACAGTTGTCAAAGATGGATTTGCTCTTCTTTTGTACTCAACTGGAAGATTCAATTAAAGGGCCATAGTTTCCAAGTACTTCATTCCCTTGAGGGGGAGAAAATCCCACAGATGATGTGATAAATAGGTTAGAGGACATTTGTCTTTTCATAACTTAAGTGTGCAAAGGGTGAAGTCTTCCCTCTGATGGCTGAAACTTGAGGACACTGCCTTTTTGGTGTTTCCAGTACCTTCCCAGAGGAGGCGCTCTGTAAACACCTGCTGAGTGGATGGATGGATGGATCCTCAGGTGACACCTCTGCCCTGTGTCTGAAGCAGCCAGAGGAACTGCCGCGGGGCAGAGCCCTGGCCTTGAGTCAGAGTTAAAGCAAAGGATAAAAAGGGCTGTTCAGACTCTTTCTGCTTCAGAGGGCTGCCTCTAACCCTCACAGGACAAGGCAGTAGTGTAGACAGGAATTGGGGGCTCTGTCTCAACACCATCTAAAGGCAACGGCATGCCAGAGGCCTCAGCTGCATCATAGCTAAACCTTACAACCAGCCCAAGAGGGAGAACTCATGAGCCATTTTACAGGGGAAGGAACTGACATCCAGACTAACGACTGCCCAGGACCCTCCAGACTAATATCCCTGTTTATCTGCTCTGCCTCTCAGACAGGAGCCCAAGTGGGTGAAGAGGTGAGGACTCATTCTCTTCCTCCTTCACATCTCCAGAGAGACTGCAGGAGTGCCAGACTCTGTGGGCAGGCTTCTGAGCTCCTGAGGGTCCCCTGAGAACCCTGGAGAGGTGGCAGAGAGGAGCAGGGTTTACCGAATTTGGAGAGTATGTACTAGGCCAAAGCATGGCATAGAACTACTTAGTCATGTGGTCACTAGCCCTCACTTCCCCACCTCATCTCTTAATTCTCTCGCCCTCTCTCTCTCTATCTCTCTTTCTCACACGCACACACACACACACACACAGAGTTAGAAAATCTGCACTGATAACATATATATTCATTGAGGCTTCTACGTTCATGAGAATCATTAACACTTTCCCAGGTACAGGACAAACTCCATTCCACAACTGAAAAGGCACGAGTATTTGTGTTTATTCTTCTTATACACTCATGAGAATTCCAAAAGACTGCCTCGATTTTTCTTGAAAATCCACTTGGCCCCTGCTGGCATTATCCAACCCCTCTTGGAAAGGGGTGGCCCCAGTGTTAGCCACCACTGGCTCCTCGTTCAGAAAGCAAGTCCTTTCATGGGGCTCAGCTGTTCCTCAGGCATCCAGTAAAGCTGGTCATGCAAAGGCAGAAAATGTGACAACTGTTGGAAACCTTCAGCAGCAGCCTATGGGAGCAACTGAATGTTCTCTGGAGCGGCCACTTCATGGACAGTTAAAGCAGCCTATTATTCAGTTTATATAAAACACCCACCAGTTCCATGGCACCAATAACTGAATACCTCCATTCTTATCAAGTTCATGACATACTGGCCACACTGCCTTGCCACTAACTTTAGAAACCATAAACAACTTCATTAACCATCAAAATTACACATGCACAGAGGGAAAAGGAAAGAAAAGAAAAACAGCCTTCCTGAGTCCTGAGGACCAAGTTCAAAGATTGCCTGATAGGCAAAACAAAGCCATAGCATTTCAACATCGCTAACAAACGCCTCTCTCACTTCAGTGGCAATGTCTCCAAGATATTTAAGATTTGAAGACTTAGATAAAGAGGGTCTCAGAGCCATGGACACCACATCAAATGCTTCCTAAAAAAGAAGGGCCTGAGTGCATTTTCCCAATAAAAAATCTGTCCAAAAGATTTTGAAAACACTTTAATATACTTTGCTTCCAAAACATGACACACTATTTCTCCAACAAATTTATATGTGTTTCCAGGGAACTCTTGGACAAACAAATTTTTTTTTAAAAGCTCAGGTAGAAGAATGTCTCGAGAGTCTTTTATGCCAATATGTTAACAGACCTTCTCTTTAATTGTTATTATTTCATATACAGCAGTAACCATTCCTTCATCTGCAAAGGAAATATATAATCCAGCTGTGGTGGCTCCAGTAAAAATACCACATCTGTGGATCATTGGCAACACTGTGGCAAGATTGCTCAAATCTAGGCAGTCTCAGAAAGTTCTCTTTTAGACTCAAGATGCACATGGGTACACTTTTCTGAAAGTGCGTATAAACTTGGCCAGAACTGATTGCTCCTTTGTATGCTGAAAACAGGTTTTCAAGATTATCCACACCCATAAGAAGGAGGCTCTCCTGGAATATGATTCCCAGGACCCAGTTGTTATAACAAGTCCTCAGACTCCTCCGGGGCGGTGGCTTGTGCCAGTGCCCTTGTCAATATCAAACAGAACGGGGAAATGAACACTCCCGGTTCCAGCGAGGAGGTTCTACCTCGTGGCTGACAGTGGAGCTGACTGCTGGTTTTCCACTTAGCAGACGAACGGCTTCCGCAGAGAGGATGGCAGCCACTGTTCTGGTCACCATTCTCTCCCTTCTCCAGTGTATGAAGTCATATTACTGAGCCCTGGGTGATAATATTCCAGGAATCGCCCCCCACGCGTCTGTTTAGTCTTTCCCAAAGCCCAGTAGCAAGCATCTTATTTCCAAGCCAGTCTCCCACATTCAAATCCCCAGCCCAAAGCGCGCCCCGGGGGTTTCTATCCACAGATGTATAAAAGAAAAAGCACCGTAGCTGATCTTTGACAGACTTTTATCCCCAAGACACATGCCCTGCGGCTACCGTGCTGGAATGTCGATGGCCCCCAAACACTCGGGGCCCCCTTCCATCCCAGACAATAGAGCCAGAAAATAAAATGAAAGTGGACTTACTGCTATGGCTTGCAGCCTTTCCTTGTGCAATTCCGCTTCTGCCATCCTAGAGAAGGGCACACAGGCAAGGGAAAGAAGAAAGAAAAACAAAACACACGCTGAAGTCACCCGACGAAATTGATGGGCACCCCGGGGGGCTTGGCTAGAACCCCGGGGAGAGCCCAGAGGCGGCCGGGGTCCGCTCCGGGGGTGGCGGGCAGAGCTGTGCGCACCGCTGGCTCGCCCCGGCTGGCTCGCCCGGCTCAGCCTCTGGCCCCCGCCCGCCCCGCCGCCTGGCTGCGCCCCAGCGCCGCCGCTAACTGCATCTCCCCGCCGCCGCCGGCCGCGCCAGTCGGGGACGTGGGCCGCGGGCAGCTGCCGGGAGGGCGCGCTCGCCCCGTGCTCGTTCTCTGCCCTGACGTCTCGGCGTCTCGCTCCGCCCCTGGGGTGTGGGGGACCCGCGACCGCGGCCAGGGGCGGCTCTAGGCGGGCAGGAGCCGCTGAGGCTGTCGCCGCAGGGGGGAGGGGTCCCCAAGGCACCGACGGACCTCGCGCGTGCGGGTGGGCGCCTGGGGCGCCGGTGCACGGCGGACCTCTAGGGCGCACGGCTGGCGCGCCGAAGTGGACACGCGCTCGCAGGGCCGGAGCAGGGCGAGGTGGCGCCACCGCGGAGCAGATGCCAGCCCAGGGGGCCTCTGGCAAAAAGGGGCGTCCCCGGGCATGGGCCCTTCCGGGCGGGCTGCGGCCATCGAGTGTTCTGGTCGCCTTCTAGCTCCTGCCAGATGCTTGGGCTCCATGTGGGGACATTTCCAATAGGGAAGGGCTGCCTCGCCCACGTGCTTTAGGTGGCAGGGTCCTCACACATCAAGTCGGCTGAGGGCAGGGTACAGCTCAAAACAGGCCTCCCCTCTGTGAGGCCAAATACGGCTTAGAAAGACAGCCAAGAATTTGTAGTCCTAGGGCCTGGCCTAGGCCAGGCTTGACCAACTAATTAGCTGTGAAACTTTGGGCAATTCACTTAATCACTCTGAACCTCAGTTTCCTCATCTGAAAAACTGTGTCCTCAGTGATGAATGAGATAAAGGTGCTTTGTAAAGGGCAATCTGTTCGTATCATTATCCTGTGACATTCTGGGCTGAAAGTCTTGGAGGGTCGTTACTTCTATACACAGTCTTTGAAAGGAAAAGTAGGGTCTAGTCCCTAAAATACTTCACCTCTTCTTTACCAAAACAGGAGACAGTACTAAAGCACATCTTTTGCAACAGCCTATGGGCTGGATATGAGAGATGGACAAGACCCAGTCCAAAAGGAAATGAATAAATGCTAAAAACAAACAAAATACTTCTTAACATTCAGGAGGGACCTACTAGAATTCCCAACATTCATAAGCAAATTTTCCCTGTAAAATGAAATAAATACACACACACACACACACAGAAAACATTGGGACCTCTTCAGATCCTTCATGGTTCTATAAATGCAGGACTTAAGGCATTTTAAAAGGTATGCGCATTAGATTTCTCCAGATCATCTCTTTCCTGGGCAAATTCTTGCAATTCAACTAAATTGCCTTTTCGACTGCCATGGAGGTTTTACCTGTCACTTGATGAGCAATTATTACTCTGCCCAAAGATGGAAGAGGTCACCAAGGAGTTTTACTGACTGATTGTTTTCCTTTCCTTTTTATAAGGAGGGTGGGTAGAGCTGTTTGTGTCATAAATCCAAGCCAGTGCCATATCTCACTCCAGTATATCCAGAACTTCTTTCTGGCTAAGACCCATCGTTTTCTTCACAGACATCATTTTCTTGTTGCTTCCAACATCAGCTCCAGCATGACAAGTCCTTTGAGGGGTGTTTGCTCACCAGTAAACAAAGCTGTTATTGCTTGAGCAGAGTGCCTGTGTGCTCAACAAGAGCAGAGAATCAGAAGATGAGGAAAGTGAGGCCAGAGAGATTGAGGGACTCCGCCAGAGTCCTAGAGCTGGGATTTCAACTCAGGTCAGGCTCCCCAGAGCCCGTGTTATGAACCACTCAGGACCAGGCTCGGCCAGTGAGATGGAGGTGGGGCAGGTCCCAGGAGAAAACAAGAGAGCAAGAAATGGTCCATTTGCCCCAGCTATATAGATACTAAAAAGGAATAGAGGAGCACGACAATGCGAATGAACTTAATGTCACTGAACTGTACACTTAAAGGTGGTTTAAACGGTAAATTT
Source organism: Equus asinus (assembly GCF_041296235.1). NCBI lineage: Eukaryota > Metazoa > Chordata > Mammalia > Perissodactyla > Equidae > Equus > Equus asinus. The sequence continues at coordinate 34,316,258 of NC_091799.1, forward strand.
TATGTAATATATGTTTCATCACAATAAACTTTTTTAAAGGAGTCATGGAAGGGGAGATGGGGCCTGGACACCCCTTGGAAGTGACCAACTGGAAAGCTCTCATCCTCAGGATAGAAGACTCAAGATTGGGGACACATATCTGGATGTCACCTACCCTGAGGTTATAGCTAAAGAAAGGAGAATGGCCAGGGTGAAAAGACAGAACAAGAAGAAGAGAAAGCCCAGCAAAGAAGGCTGAGAAAGTATCATCTGAGAAGTAGAAGGAAAAATCAGGAGAAATGTTTGTACCAAAAGCCACAAGAGGAGGAAAGAGGTTTTCAACAGGGTCACATGCTTCCAAGAGTCAAGAAGGATGCAGACCAAGATGAAGCCATTGGCTTGCGCAGTCAGGAAACCATGGGTAAGCGTGGGAAAGCAGTGTGTGTGGTGGGTGAGCTTGGAAGTGATTATGGAGAGTTGAGAGTGAGTGAGAGTTCAGGAAGAAGGATCCATGAGTACAAACCACTCCTTTCAGATCTTTAGATGTGAAAGATGAAGACGGTGGGGGAAACAGGAAGCTGGTCTATGGGAGCAGGGTCAAGTTGAAGGGTTGTTAGGTCAGGTGAGACTTGAATGTTTCAGGGCCAAAGGGAATTAGGCATCAGGGAAGTGAGGCCAAAGACATAGTCAAAAGGGAAGGTAAGTATTAGGTCTGGGATTAGACCAGAGGGCATCCAGATGAGCACTGGCGGCCACCTGGGCCTTGGAAAGAAGGGGAACTGTTTCAGGCAGGCGGATAGAATGGGTAAAGACAAGAAGAAATTTTGACATGAAGGAGAAAGAGGCTGCATTCGTTGGCCTGGTTTTCCCAGCTGAGAGAAGGGTCATTGGTTGAGCTTGATGGAGTCGGGGTAGGGGACTTCAGAAAAATAGAAATGGCTCGTAAAGAAGCTGTGGGAAATGGGAAAAATTAAGCCACAGTTCCCAACCTGAAGTATGCATCAGAATTTCCTGGGGCACAGTTCTCTGACTATATGTACAGAATTAAATTTCTGTGAGGTGAGGTAGGGGTTAGGGATGGGTTTAGAACCATAGTACTAATTGAGTTTACCAGGAAGAGAGAAAAGACTCATGGCCAATCGTGTGTACTTCCTCAGGGATCTTTAACCATCTGAGACCCATGACATGCAGTGGTTGTGTTTACTCAGTGTTGAGGACTGTCAAAGCAAGTATAGCAAAAAGTCAAAGGAAAGAAGAAATTCAGAATGCTGGACCCTGGGGTTTTGTCCAGGTGGAAGTATACCAGATTCTTTCATGTTTCTTTGGATGCCCAAATTGTGAGCCACTTTCCATCTTTGGGGAATTCTCATGTTATGAGCCATAGTGAGAATCACAGCAACCTCCCATCATAGAAGCTGGGGAATGCCAGACACTTACTTCCCCAGACCCCCCAGAAGCTATTACATGGTGTGCAGTCTGGGCTCAGTCAGGCCCGTGCACCTGCCAAGGATCTGGAAGACACAGCATTATAGAATTCTTTCAGGCTGGCAGTCCACCTTCAGTCCTGCCCACTGCCCAAGCCTCCTTCTCTAGCCTTCCCAGCTATTCTGTGAGCTCCTGAATATACTTTCAATTCATTCCTTCTCTGCTCCTATCACTTAGGATCAGTTTCTGTTGCTGGCGACTAAGAATCCTAAGCGAAACAGAGACGTGAAGTGAATGGCTGATGCTTGGCCAAGAGCAAAAGGAAAACATTTTCTCCTCTTCCAGCACTTCTCCCCTCTAATCTCTAAATTCTGTCATTTTAAAATCATTGAACCCATTACAAACACAGAAATTTATAACCAAAATTATTCCATTTCTTTCATAAACATTTATTATATAGCTATTCCATACTAGACATCAGGCTATGGCTTGGTATTACAAAGAATTCATAGTCTTGTGCTAATATTGGTGACTTTCTGCCCTCCACACATTTAAAATCTGGAAAGGTCCATTACAGTGGTTCATAACGTGTGTAACAAATCATTAGTTTTTGCTGGGACATTAAATTGTGTTGTATAAGCACAACCTGTATTATTGGTTTATCTGATAGATGCTGCATTGCAAAGCATGATGCAGAGAGAATACAGAATGCTAGATTTGCAAAATAGATGTTTTGTTCATAAAAATTTCAGAATCTATTTTAGGGCATGAGTCCTTTGGGAACCACAGATGACCATAGCCTAGTCCCCTGTGGGGAAAATAGGAGCTTTGTAAAGGGAGAGGGAAATGACGTGCCAAGGCCCACTGAGTGAGTAAAAGTTAAAGTCTTATTGAACAGTAGCTAAGAGTGTGAAATTTCGTAGTAACCTGAAGCTTTCCTTTAACAAAAGTAATTTTAAAAGGCATGCTAGGGTCCTCCAAAATGTTGTATTTTTATCAGCTCTCTTTTGCCTAGGATCTTTTAGAATACGTGGTCATCCAAAACATAGGTGATGGCTGCACAGAGTGACAAGGAGGGGAACAGTGCTTGGAATGGTTTTGGCTCCCATGGTGGTGAACAATTTGGGAAGATTGGTGGGATTTCAGGTTTGTGCTGTTTTTCTCTATGAGATACAAATGATAGATTCATATAAAGTCTCCATGGTGCAAGAAAGAGAAAGACGTTAGAAAACAGAGCGCCAGCATGGGAGATAAACTAGGCTGGATGTCACCTAAGGTAAATGTTGGCTAGGGGTCTCTACATAGCAGATTCAAAATGAGCACTTGGCAATCTGGCTAGACATGAACATGAATATTTCAGTTTGATGGCCTTTTCTCTTGGTTAGCTTTGGCAAAGTCACTTGATTGATGTGGAAACTAGGAGGCATGAGGAGAGGATACAGGAATTAGAGCCGGATGGTTAAGGATCGGTCTGCACTTACCCTGCTAGGATATTTGGATGTTGGTTCATAATAGTCTTCTTACTGATAAAAGTTTTGAAAAGTAGGATTAGGAAGTGGGAGGTGGGCATGATATAGTGAAAAGGCATGAGCTCTAAAGACTAGTTAGAATCCCAGCCCTCAGCCTCACCAACTACACTACCTTGAATTCTTGTAGCCTCATTTTCCTCATCTTTAATGGAGGACAATAGCTCTAACCGCATATAGATAGTGTGAGAAATAAGAATAACAGATATAATATGCTTGAGAGTGGACACAGGAGGTGCTCCAGAAATGGTAGGTCCTAATTACTCAACCCTATTGCTTCATTAAAAATGTCATAGACCAAATTAAGGGAGTGACTTGACTTTATGCATCATCTAATGCAGGCTTTTAAAATTTTTTTTAGAAAAGAGGTGAACTCTCAGTAAAAATTCCCCACATTGGTAGATACTTCCCTGTTCTCATCTTTTAAAAGGGAGAATTGTGCTCTGTGTCATTTATTGTCTAGAAATTTCTTTACCAGATTCTCCTTTTAACGATTCATAGACACCTATAATCTTATCTTTGTAGTGGGTCAATTTAATAATTATAAATAAGAAGGAATTAGAAGGGAATTATTTTTTAAATTATTATTATTTTTATTGAGGTCATGTTAGTTTATAACATTATATAAATTGCAGGTGTACATCATTTATCTTGACTTCTGTATAGACTGCAGAAGGGAATTCTTGAGATGAGATAGAGTAAGTCCTAGGAAAAGATGGAAAGAAGAGCTGAATTTTGGAGTGTTGGGAAGAGAGCTCCATGCCTACATATTACAGGTGCTCCTGGTGGGGTTGATTCTGTGTTTGGGTGTGAATTAGCTACCAAGTGGAAAAGTCTTTGGGAAGGCCAGTCTGGTTATCTAATGCCAATAGACACACTCAGGTCGTTGGCTTCTCAGAGGGCTTAGAGGCCAGCCTAGTTTGCCTTAGTACAATGACCACGATGTGCCCCGTCAGCTTGGAATCCCTTTCTGTAGTGTGGCCATCGACACTTTCATTGTTAGCCACAATTCAATAATGTGTACACATTCTGCAAGTCAGCACTGCAGACAAGAGAGAGATTTCCTGTGGGGTTGGCGGTGGAGGGACAGTGGCCTGTCAATTAAATCCTCTGTGTCCTCCTGGTTGGAGAATGAATAATGAAAATGGGAAAGTCAGGCTTCAGCTCCTACCACCTATAGATGCTGTGCCCACCTGACACCCTTTGGAGAATCAGGAATCTCAATCCTACATGCCCATCCTCCGTACACTGGCGAAATGGATCGAACTTGCATCCGGCCCCTCTGAACCTGTCTCACTGAGAGGTAGTAGCCAGCCAGTCTCAAAAATTGCTCCTTACTCATATGTAACCTGCCCAGCTAGAGCCTCCTGGACAAATTGCCTTTCCCAAAGGCAGCTCGAGGTAGAGCAGGAAGAGCACAAGACGAAGTCTGAATCCTAGGTCCTGATCCCAGCTCTGCCACTTACCCTGTGAACTCAGACAAGTCACTTAACCTCTCTGAGCTGAGGTTTCCTATTTATAAACTGGGAATAGGGACAGCCAACTGCCCCACAGGTTCTTGTAAGGACTAAAGGAGCTCATGAATAAGGAAGTGCTTTGAGAACCATACACGCTCTGTAAGTGTAAAGGACTACAGTGAAAAGGAAGACTTCAAAGTTAGGGACGTAAGGACTGGTCCTCGGGGGAAATGTTTGCAGGACTGTGCGACATTCTGTAGCAGCCACAGCCTTGGCCCACCGGGAGAAAAGACTCTGCTAATACATAAGACAAAAGGAGCTTCCCAGTTTCTGATGGGTTTCTAAGACAATCAAACCAATCAATGAAAATGATCAACGCCGCCTAGGGTTCTCTTTGACTCTTTGATATTCCTCAGTCACCCAACTGATTTCTGCTTTATCCGGTCTGAAGACAAACAGCCCCACATTCTGATCTACATATTGAAATAGCTTAACTAAATGCAGAAAAGGCTACCAGCGTCGGAGGATGAGATGGAAGAAGCAGGAGAGAAGGAAACAGAAAAACTCGGGTCTTTTGTGCCAATTGTGCATGCGTGAAACCTGTATTTGAAAGCTCCTTGGTCTGTGTTTACATTAATGTGTTCTCCTTTCTGCATTCATTCAGAGCTAAATTTATCCCACTAGAGGGGACGGCATCCTTGGGGAGGAGGGGTGGAAAAAGAGTCCACACAGAGGCGGCTGCTTGATTGGGAGCCAGGAGCACTGGGGGAGCTCCAGCCCAAGGAAGGCAGCCCCTCCGGAGGCTCCGAGGACACAGCCTGTACTGACTCGACAAAGGGATGTGTTTCCATTGTAGCACCTGCACCCTTCACTTCTGAGAAGAGTGTGAGCACAAACAAGACATCAGATTTTGTGTGTTAGAGAAGGCAGATCCCTGACTCCCATGAGCTCCCAAGTCTGGCCCAACCCTTCAGGAAATGGACACTCAGCAGCTCTCTAGGCCTCCCCAGTCAAAGCAGTGTCTGTCCGCTCCGGGAGAAGTAGCAGGGCAGCTGGCAGGGCCACTTCTCATGCAAAATTGTGCTTGCCTTCTGTTGTGGTGTCACTCCGGTTGTTTCCTCTCCTGGGGCACCTTTTCAGGGGTGAGGGTGAAGGAGAGGGCGGTGGCTGCATCCCACGATCTGGGTTAGATTCAGTGCTGTGCACCCGTAACTGGAGGTAAGATGGTTGATGCCTGTGCGGGGACCCAGGTGCCTCCTGTCTGTCTTCCATGGTTCTCCTTCTTCCCGCTCAGTTACTCTTTCCTCCTCTAATTCCTTACCTTGCACTCACCCCTAAGTCAAGCCCTTATTACGCCATCTTTTACAAGTGGACAGGTCATTGCCATTGAGATCGCTTTTCCCATGACCAGAGAGCTCTCTGCTAGAATTGAAGATCTCCCTATAGAACAGGCAGTCCGTTTCCATCTGGGACTCCGTCCCCTTCATTGTGCAGAACTGCCCTTTGTTGGGATGGCGGAGGGGAGAGTCCAAGTGTCCTGGGATGGTTCTCCTTTGTTTGAGGCTCAGCTAAGTCACCACAGATCTTGCCAGTGCTCTACCCTGTTTTTAGCCTCCAGTACCCTCTACTCCTCCCCAGAGAACTTGACACCTTCTTCATCTGTTTGTCCCACTCCAAATTTGGTGCTTTCTCATGCCCAGAGCTATGCCTGGAATGCAGCCTCCCCCTCTCTTCTCTAACTTTCCAACGCTCCTCTTGTTAACTCCACAGAGTTCCAGAAATCCCCCCTCAGAGTGTGCTGGCGGTCCCTTGGGGAAGGACAAGTGGTTATTCCTCCCAATTCCTAACATAGTGTGACTGTCATATTGATTGCCTGACTTGTCACTCTTCCAGTTAACTCTAAGAATCATAAAGTCAGAGCCCTGAAGGAGATCTTAAACTAATCAGCATCCCATAAGCCACTAGGATGGTTGTCTGCATGCAACAAAGCTACTTACGTCGGGAGGAAGCATGGATTGGACAAATCTGACCTTGAGTCCCAATTCTACCACTTAATGACCTTGAGAGGTGGACTTGACATCTCTGAGCTTAAGTGACTCTATCTGTAAAATGGGAAAGATAATAGCATCCATTTCATAAGATTATGGTGATGATCAAATGAGGTAATAGATCCAAAGTTCCTAGCATATTGTAGGTGCTCAATGAATACTCTTTTATAATTATGAGCATAATCTTATTTACTCCTTGATGTCTGTATCACTCTGGATGTGTTTCCACATAGATGTACCTGTGTTCAGGTGAAAGCTCCTGAGTCCCTTGTTCAGGCCAGCACCAGATGCTATGGACTAAATGTTTGTGCCCCTCTACTCACCCCCCACCACCACCACCAAATTCACATTGAAATCTGCAGTGTGATAGTATTTGGCGAGGGGGGCCTTTGAGAGGTGATGAGGTCATGAGAGCGGAGCCCTCATGACAGGATTAGTGCCCTTATAAGAAGAGACACTAGAGAGCTTGCTGTTCTCTCTCCCCGCCCCGCCCCCCCTACACCAGGCAAGGACACTGCGAGAAGATGGCCATCCACAAACCAGGAAGAGGGTGCAAACTGAATCTGTTGGTACCCTGAGGTTGGACTTCCCAGCCTCCAGAACCGTAAGTAATAAGTGTTTGTGGTTTAAGCCACCCAGTCTATGGTAATTTGGTAGAGCAGCTGGAGTCGACTAAGACACCAGGTGTGCCCAAAATGGCCCTTCAGGCTAGACCAGCACTGACTCATGAATGCTCTTGACTCTTGCATCTTACCTCTCGAGTTGGCAACCCAAGGTCTTTTGATGCTGTGCAAACTTTTTTGTAACATTTTGGCTTTGCCAAATTCTGCCCATATCATGAGAGACTGCAGGAGACAAACGTACAAAGTATTCTATGGGGGCCGGCCCGGTGGCACAGCAGTTAAGTGCACATGTTCCACTTCGGCGGCCCGGGGTTCACCCCTTTGGATCCTGGGTGTGGACACGGCACCACTCGGCAAGCCATGCTGTGGCAGTCATCCTACATATAAAGTAGAGGAAGATGGGTATGGATGTTAGCTCAGGGCCAGTCTTCCTCAGCAAAAAGAGGAGGATTGGCAGCAGATGTTAGCTCATGGCTAATCTTCCTCAAAAAAAAAGAAAAGAAAAGAAAGTATTCTATGGTGTGATTTGTGCTTCCATCTAGAACATCTTAGAAGCTTTGCAGGAGGGCAGATCACAGAATTCTTTTGAGAATCTGGTAAGAACCATGGACTGTTCCCCAGGGCAATGCACAAGCAGACAACATTTTGTATACAATTTCTGAGCTTTCAGAAACCCCTTGAATTCTTCCATGGACACTCTTAGAAGACCCATGGAACTCTGGTTTAAAAAAACAATCTCTGCTCTGGAACCTAGAATATCAGAGGAACTGAGAGAGAGAACAGAAAGTGGATTTATCTCCAAGAGCCAAGAAGCTCACCTTGGTTATTAATGCAATAGCACTGGAAGTCTGAGAACTCCTGCTCATCCCCGAGGCCCCCTGCCCAAGCTGCCTGCTGTCCACTGTGAGAGCTGCCCTTCCTTAGTTCCCACTCACAGCTGCTGGCAGAGAAAAGGCACAGGCCCCCCTTCCCTGGGCGTGGGTTACCTCTGCTGTCTTTCTGCCAACCAGAAGCTTCCTCTGACCAATGCCTATCCAGTCTTTAGTCTTTCTAGAGTAGCCTTCACTCTGTCTTCCCCAAAAGATATCTGTCTTGCCCTTGTAGGTATCCTTTCAATCCATTCTTGCCTCCCAGGATTAGCTTGAAACTACTTTCTATTCTAGGTGGAAACAATAAAAACAAAACCAAAACAGATATCAAGATCCAGTGTTTGAAGAGAATAATAATAAAATAGTTTATCCACATCACGCTCAAACAGCATTAGGTTCCACATCATCAGGCACCATTTTGAATAGCCTCCAATATTCAAAATCCACTTTCCAAAGGCCTGCCCCACTTTCTTGCCTCTGACACTGCTGAGTGAAGTCATTTGACTTCCACTTTAGAACTTCCAAAGAGAATTTAAGCTTGATCCAAAACCACTGGACTCCCCAGCTTCCAAGGAAAATAGTCCGTCGCTGAATTAAAGACACTGTTAGGTTGGTTGGAGCCAAAGCAAATGGAGCAGGCTTTTTCTTAATAAGGAGGAAGCCGCCTTTCCAAGGTGGTGACCTAATGAGGCAAGTGACAAATGGGTGTCAGGTTTCAAAGCCCAGCAGCCTGGAAGGCCAGGCAAAGGATACTGTCTTTTAGGATGGACTACAGAGCAGCCTTGAGACTTCACACTTGCCCCCTGCACAAGTGAGGTCCTAAATTTGATAATCCCTTTACTTAAAAAACATTGTAACAGCCCTAGTCCACAGAGGAAACATTTGGTAAGAATATGACCATTGGTGGAAAGAAATGGGCAAAGATACACTTTTGCCATTTTACTTTAACAGGAGTGCAAAGGAGTATTCTTCCTGAGCTACAATAAAGCAGAAACAAATTGATTTAAGTAAAAACCTGAAAGTTTCCAAAGGTCTTTCTAAATTAAATAAAGATTTGAATTGAGTATTGGAGAGACTATTTGAATTTAAGTGTAAAATTTTGGCTTTTTAATTTAATAAACACTTACATGATGTTTCTCTGGCCCTGGATCCCTTCTAACCGCTATGCAAACATTAACTAATGCAATTCTCATAACAGCCCTACCAGGGCAGAGCTACTATTATACCCATTTTGCAGATGAGGAAACTGAGACACAGAGAGCTTCTGGTCACACTGCTTCTGTGGCAGGTGTAATCCTATCAGGTAATGAATTTGTGCTGTTGGAAGCGTGTACCTGTGTGAGACTATCAAAATGTTGGGAGGATATAACAGCATTATAAATAATATGCATTTGAAGGAGATAAAAGGGATTCTTTTCCTTTTGAGGTACTTGAAATATCATCCTCCCTAAGGGACAAGCCCTCAGATAACAATCATGAAAAGGGCAGTCGACTAAGCCACTTTCTTCCATCATCCGTTTCTTTTTTCTTTCCTTTTCTCCCTGCCTTCTCTTCCTTCCTTCTTTCCTTCCTTCACCCATCCTCCTCCTCCTTCCTTCCTTCTTTCCGGGTACACGTATCAGGCACACACTTCACACCATACATTGTCCCAGGTGCTGGGGATCAGCAGAGAACAAGACAAAGAAGCTGCCGTTTTGCACTTACGTTCCAGAGAAGGGAGAGAAACATTAAAGGCAAGGAAATCTACAATAGAACTTCAGAAACGTTCTGAAGAAAACCAACCACACTAAGGGGAGAGAGTGGGATGGGGATGAAGAAGGGACAGTCCATCAGAGAGACCGGAATGGAGCAAACGACAGAGCCATGCACATATTGAGGGAAGAGTGTCCTGGGCTGAGGAAGAGCAGAGAGAAAGCTCTGCCCCATGGCTGCGCTCAGCATATTGGAGGAGCAGCAGGGAGACCAGTGTGGAGGGGGCAGAGGGAGTGAGGGGACAAGTAAGGGGCAAGGAGGCCCAAGAGTGGCGGTCAGATCACAAGCTGTGAAGGAATGTATTTATCTTTTAAGACCACTCTGGCTGCCAGCAATGAGGGAGGGAAGAAGAAGTGAGCAGGAGAGCAGATGGAGGGTCATGCAGGATTCAGGCGAGAACGATGGAATGGTGTGGTAGGTAGACATGGCCTCAAAAATGTGCACATCCAGATCCCTGGACCCTGTGACTGTGGTACCTCACACGGCAAAAGGGACTTTGGCAGAGTAGGCATAGGTGGGCACTGATGGAACCGATGTGTGGACAGATCCAGGAAACCTTCACTTTGCAGTTGGAGAGAAGAGTGACAGGGGACCAGAATCCAAAGTCAGCTAAGGAGAAGGAACATGGACCCCTTGGGCTCAAACTCCAGTTCTGGTGCTTACAAAGTAGAGTGTTAACTTGAGAAAATTACATCATTTCTCTATGATCAGCTCCCTCAATCGGAAAATGAAATTAACAGTTGCCTAAGCCATATGGGTGTTTTGAGGGCAAAAGGAGACGATCGTGTGGAGCCCTCGGCACATGCCTGGCAGGTATTAAGCACTCTGATACACTGATTAGCAACATTCCTACAAAAGGACTTGAGGGCAGTGATTCAGAGCATTGGTGCCAGGGTGCTCTGGGTTCCAATGCCAGCTCCGTATTTCTTAGGTGGGGGACCCTGGGCAAGGTACTTAACCTCCCTGTGTCTCAATTCTACCCTAGGTAAACTGAGGCTGATAATATCTACCTCATGGGGTACATGCGAAGGTCTGTCTTGGCTTTTATTATTCTGGTGGTGGTGATGAATAATGCACACCTTCTAAAAAAAAGGTAATTAGTGTTGATTCTAGATCTCAGGGATCAGAACATATGAAATGGAAATCTAAAGGATAGGTTTGCTGTGTAAAACAGTAAGAGTCTTTGTAATCAGGTATTTAAATGACTCACACTTTTGCCTGATCAATATGCAGTAAAAGGATGATGGAACATTAAACACATCCACGGTAAGCGAAGATGCTCTCAGCTTTGCCTTCAGCGTGATTTCATGATGCTGTAAACCCCATGTCGTATATCCCTGTACCAAGGGCCTCTGCTTACAACTTAAAGCTTGGCGAGGGCTGCTTTGAGGAAATCACAATGCATTTGCAAGAAGACGCAGATGCTGTCTGGGAGAATTAACATCCTACGCCTGTTTGCAAACTCTGATTGTAATCTTCCACCCCCTCCCTTGTCCACTGTGACTGTAGGCCTGTGAGTCGTTACACCTGGACCAAATCGAGGGCCAAGGACTTTGGCATTTAATGGTGCTTTGAAAACACTCAAGTCATTTGTGCCAAAAACAGAGGCAACAATACTATTCCCACTCGGCAGGGTAATTGACTCGGCAGTTTAGACACACACAAATGGCCCTTTTATGGGCAAAATGATGACCCTGAGCCCCACAATCTGAAAAAGCTAAGTGCTAAGTGTGCGGCACTTCCTTAAATGCCTTCTGAAAAGACTCCCGGGACAGTAATGAAAGTTCGTCTGACATATCTTATCAGGGCAGTCTGCCTGCATCTCCTCCCAGGGTTTGGCAGTGTAAGTGACGGACTGGGGGAGCTTCCGGATAGAGTGTGGCACTAGGTATGTGACAGGCCTGGGTGTAACCAAGAACTACATGGCCTCTCTCACAATCAGTCCCTGTGTTGACATGAAGCCCCCGACCAAGCTGTGGGTTGTGTCTGCTTGGGCTCCAGGCTTTTAGTCTAAAGCCTCATTACTCAGAGTGTGACCTGAGGACAGCAACATCGTCAGCATGGTGGAAATGAGGATTCTTGGCTGGTCTGAAACCTACGGAACCAAAATCTGCATTTTTACAAGATCCCCCGGTGATTAAGTGCACATTCAAGTTTGAGAAGGACCGTGCTGGGAGTTAACTGTGACAGCCCATTAGATCTGGGATGCTTTCAAATAATATCCCCCCACCCCCACCCCCAAGACCCCAAGACCTTCTCCAGACCAAATATATCAGGATCTGTTTCAAATTTCCCAGGTGATTTTATTCTGCAGCCAGGATTAAGAACCGCTGATCTAGAACCTCATTGACGACGATGATGACGATGACGATGATGATGATGATGACAGCAATGATTGCAGGTAACCTTACTGAGCCCTCATGTATGTCAAACCCTGCTTATCATTATATTAACTCACCATAGTCCTATGCAGAGGTACTATTGTTTTCTCCACTTCAGAGGTGAAGAATTAAGAAACTCTCTAAGGTCACACAGAATAGATGTGGCAGATGGAATGTGCCCTTTTATCCTCTCCACAAATCACTGAACCTGTGCCACACTGACTTTATCTAAATCTCTGGAGTGGGGCCTAGGGAGCCACATTTTAAACTTATGCACCAGGTGAATCTTTTTCATACTAAAATGTAAGATGTGAGAACCATGTTTTGTCCACTCCCAAGGGGCTTCTTTAATTCAGGAGTTTAGAAATTGAGAAGAGTCAAAGTCGTCTGGGGAGCTATAATGAGTTTTCTCAGCAGTTACTGTGGGCATCGTGTACTAGACTGTTTATATACATAGCTGTTCATAATTTATACGACACAGATCTAAGTCCTCAGTAGCCACATTCTCTCCTCTAATAACTTGTCAGATCTTCTAACCACAGATGGTCCCAGCTTTAGTCCAGGTTTCACCCCATGGTTGCACATAATCCCTGACTCAGTTTTCCTTTTCCCGGTTATTATTCATCCATCCATCCATTCATTCATCTATTCATCTATTCATCCATCCATCCATCCACCCATCTATCCATCCATCCATCTATCCACCCACCCATTTATTCACCCATCTATCCATCTATTCATGCATCCATCTATCCACCTATCCGCCCACCCAGTCATCCATACATACATCCTCCCAGTCATTCATCCACCCATCTATCCATCCACCCATTTGTTCATCTATATATACATCCAACCATCCATCCATCCACTCATTATTCAACACCTTCCTTTACTGCACTGGCATTGGGATGCAGGGTTGAGTAAGGCATAACTCTCAAGGAGAAACAGAAACATTAGTAGACCTTTACAAAGCAATGAATAAAGTTTGGTGACAGGGATACGTCCAAAATGAATTAGAGGTGAAGACAAGGGAGCCAATTCCGGGGGTCTGAGGGTGGAGGGGCTGCCAAAGGAAAGTCCAGGGGAAGGCTTCTCAGAGGAGATGAAATAAGAACTGAATTTCCAAGGACGCATAGGCCCTTTAGAGGGGAGAAGAATGGTACACAGGGAGAGGGAACAGGCTGTGCAAGGGCCAGGAGGCATGGAAGGTGTAGTGTGTTTGGGGCACTAGAAGCCATCCTGTTTGGGAGAAGGATATACAACATGGAGGGACATGGGAGATGGCACTGCTGCGATGAGACAGGCAGCAAGGCACAGCTTTGCTCAGCATGTCACATGTTCTCCTGCAGGTGACAGGGAGCCCCTGAAGGGTTTAAGCAGGATAGCTGCTTTGGAAAGATCACTGGGGCTACTTATTGAGAATGGACTGTCGTGTGAAGACTGCAGGGAGTCTATTTTCAGAGTCTAGAAAAGAGATGATAAGCTTCTGAACTGAAAATAATAATAATGACAACGATAGTGGGTTTAATAGTCCCCAAAAGATAGGTGCAAATCCCAATCCTCAGTACCTGCTAATATGACCTTATTTGGAAATAGGGTCTCTACAGATGTAATAAAGTTAAGGGTCTTGCAATGAGATCATTCTGGATTTAGGGTGGGCTCTAAACCCAACGACTGGTGTCTTTATCAGAGAAAAGAGAGGAAGATTGGTGACACACAGACCCAGAGGGGAAGGCCATGGGAAGACAGAGGCAGAGATTGGAGTCACGCAGCCAGAAGCCAAGGAATGCCAAGGTTTCCAGCACCCACGAGAACATAGGAGAGAGGCATGGAACACATTCTCCCTCAGAGCCTACAGAAGGAGCAACTCTGCCGACACCTTCATTTCAGACTTCTGACCTACAGAACTGGAAGAAGAGACATCTCTGTTGTTTTAAGTTCCCCAGTTTGTGGTAATTTGTTACCATAGCCCTAGGAAATTAAACAGCAACTAACATTGAGTCCTTACTCCATGCCAGGTACCATGTGAGCGCTTCACAGGTGTTAGTTCATTTAGCACTCCCGCCAATTCCATAAGGGAGGCACTAGGATTATCAGTCCCATCTATCAGATGAGAAAACTGAGGCATAGGGAGGATAAGTAACTCACCCAGGGTGCAAAACCAGTTGGTGGCAGAGCAGGGTTTTATACGCAGCAGTCTGGGCGTAGAGCTTGTGGTCTCAGCGTCCTGGTCCATTGTCAGAGAGATGGGGAGGAAGGAGCACTTGAGTAGTTGGGGAGAACTACTAGGACCTGGCAATTAACTGAGCATCTGGAGGGAGGGCAGGAGGGACGGAGCCTTCTGGATTTCAGGTGCTGTGGTGCGTCTATCCTCTGCGTTGACATCGGCTCTGGCTTCCACGCCACACCGCCCCCTAGGACGTGCTCACCTGTCCAAATTTTCTTTGCACCTGCTTCTCAAGCAGTCCTCATTGGCTCTCCCCGAATATGTCCTCAAAGTGGCCCTACTCTTGTTGACTCACTGGACAGTGGTCTCACTGCCCCACTTTTTCTCTCGGCTCTGGCTGTATGCTCATACATCTCTGAGCTCTCCCGGGCACTGAAACTTCTCCTGACCCTAGAATCCTAAGGTTTATTCTGGTTTCTGCTCTCAGCACCCTTGTCCCTTTCCTCCCCTGTCCTCATCTCCCCTGCAGAATGAGAAGGAGTAGCATCCAGGTGAAGGCTGTTGGAAAACCATGTCTCCTGAGGCAAAAGGTCACTTCTTTGGTGCTGTTTCCCTATTTTCCTTTTTAAAACTTCCCATTCTCTCAGCTCAAGGCAAGTAACCAAAAAAACATGCAAAAGTACTTTTGCTCCTTTATAGTAATTTAGGATTTTCTGGTCCACAGGGAGTGGGTTACGTGAACCTAGGTAGCAATGATAAAGCACAGCCTTTGCTGTGTTGTTGCCACACAGATGTGTGCATTGCTATTTCAAGAAACTACTAGCTCCTACAATACCATCTGTGGGTCTGAGATGGTATATGTGCCAGCGAGCACATTTGATAGATTAATTTAAAGGTGGGTATTAGTACCATTCCACATAGCTAGCATTAAAATGGACTTTTATCATACTCTGGGATGAAATTTCATTGGAAAGGATATTAAATAGACAAATATTTTAAATGAAAAATGGATACTTAGATCTTCAACCCAGGCGCCACTATATGTCCATTGACCAAAGTTCACGACCAAAAGAGGAACCATTTTGGAGCCATAATTATGTAAAAGGATAATGAGGAAATCAAAGGACTGAAAACTTCCCAGAATTCCTGGAAATACTTTGGAAATCCCTTTGGGAAGTACACAGGTTTATATGATTGAATACTATGTTTTATATTATTCGTCTTTGTTCTCAGACATCATTTCCCAACATTCCACAAAGAAATATTGTCATCATTCCTGCCATTTTCATCTAATTTCAAACATTCAGATTGCTTTTAGGAAAAATAATCTTATTTGGGAAGAAATTTGCCATGTACCCCATTGGTCTGCCAGCAACTTAAAAACACCGTGAAATTAGATTTTCCTTTCA